>NW_024412415.1:9486163-9547968 GCF_014898765.1 Herpailurus yagouaroundi
ATTCTGTGTCTCCCTCTCTCTCTGCCCCTCCCCCGTTCATGCTCTGTCTCTCTCTGTCCCAAAAATAAATAAACGTTGAAAAAAAATTTTAAAAATAAATAAATAAAGGTGGGAGAAATATTTACATGCTTGAGTGCTTGTAGGAAGGATCCAACGAAGAGGGTGAGGCAGAGGCAACAGTGAAGGATGAGATGATCAGTAGTGGAAAGTTCCCAAGAAGATGGCACAAGACTTCAATCTGAGACAGAGACACCTGCTTAAAGTACAAGAGACTATATGTTGCAGCAGAGGAAGGGAGACAAGGATGGAGATAGAACTGTCTGTGTTCACCTCTTCTTGTCTTTAGCCATAGGTTAAAAACTGATGATAGAGGTGGGATGGACAGTGCCTGTCAGGTATGATAGAGGTCAAGGTCATGTTACTGAGTTGCCAGCTGAAGTAAAGGTGGGAGGACCGTATTGCAGATCCAGAGATCATCCTGTCTGGTTCCAAATTAGGACCTTTGGCTTACTTGCTGTATGGGGTTGGGGAGGTGAGGCTTGGGGAAGTTGGGGCCTAGGGTCAAGCTTTTCACGGCCCGTTGCTTTTCCTCCCCCTCCCACCTTCCACTTGGGCTCCAGCCATGGCCTCATTCGTGTTGCCACATGGTAGAGCCCCCAAACCCACTGAGGCTCCATACCAGGTCCTCTGAGGCTCTGTTCATTTTGATCCCTTTTGGAGCTCTCCTACAAGCAGTCTTTGAACCATAAGGAGAGATTGTCCAGGGACTGGTTTCTATTGCTCTTGGCTTCTTGGCGACATCCAACCTCCTGTAATCCCAATGGGGAAGATTTTTTTTTTTTTTTTAAAGCAGGCTTCATGCACAGTACAGCACCCAGCACGGGGCTCGAATTTAAAACTGTGAGCTCAAGACCTGAGCCGAGACTGAGTTGGACACCTAGCTGTCTGAGCCACCCAGGCTCCATGGGGAAGATTTTTTTGATAGAGCCTCTACATTGGAAACTATTGGGATAGTTCAGAGGCAGAGGAGATAATTCTACACAGGCTTTCTGGTGCTCTGCTTTATCTTCCTTTGCTCTGGTCCTAAACATCTTTTCTGCAGGGGGACACACACTTGCCTGATTCCAGTGACTCCTGGATAGGGGATGTTCGGGGACATTCTGCAGTGAGGAACAGTCAACTGAGTCTGGCTGGATCCACCTGGAAGAGCTTAGCTTACAGTGAGTGGTGGGGGTGAGGGCATGCAGCTATCTGCCCGGTTTGGGGACTTTGGGGGCGGAGGTCCTCTAGATCCTTAGGGAGTCATTAGCCCGAGGTTATCAGCCCCGAGTCACTGTCCCTCAGGAGGCTGTTGCTGCTCTGAGGCCTCGATGCTCATGCTGTCTCACGACCTCTGCCTGTTCACTGCAGGCCGCAGAACCTCCCTGGGCAGCTGCTGCTGCTGTCCGTCCAGCCTGTCCAGCCTGGGGGCCTACCTGTCCTCCTCCTATCAAGATTTGGCCAAGCACATCGTGGACATCTCTATTGCTGACGTGAGGAGCGATTCCGCTCGTCCCCGTGGTTCCTTTACCGGCCCTCCGCCGGGTGGGGAGGGGGAGGGAGGGAAGGAAAGGAGGGAGAGAGCAGGGCAGCTGAGGGCCAACTTCTTTCAGATGAGGGTTAGGGCTTCTTTGGTGGCTCTCCATCTTGACAGAAAGGGAATTCAGCAAACACTGGCCCTAGTGACTGACTAACCCAGGGGTCTGCTTTGTCCCGTGCCCGCTCACTTGGGTGTGATCCCTGTGTCTGCAGGTAATGGCTGCTTGCTCAGGTAACCTGCACAACCTCTTCAGCTGCCAGCCAGCAGCTGGCTGGAAGTAAGTTCCTTGTAGTGTCTTGTCCTAACCTGTTGTCCTGCTTGTCCTCTTTCCTCCTTTACCTTCTCTGCCCCGGCTCCCTTGAGTCCCTCCCCTGAACTGCCCCTCTATGACCCAGGAGCCCAGTTCTCACCTCTTCTTCCTCTTCCCCACCCTCGGTGTCCCCAGCCATCAGGGTGAGGAGCAGGAGGTGCATCTTTACTACAAGATGTTTTCTTCTACTCGGCATGGCTTCCTGGGGGCAGGCGTGGTTTCCCAGCCACTGTCTCATGTGTGGGCAGCTGTGAGTGACCCCACCCTGTGGCCGCTCTACCACAAGCCCATCCAGACAGCGAGGCTGCATCAGCGGGTGACCAACAGCATCAACCTTGGTGAGCCCAGGGAGGGCTTCCCATGGGTCCGGGCCAGGGGCAGCAAGGGTTGGAGGTGGTCCTCTCGGGAGGCCAGGTGCTCACACGACCTCCTCCGGGCGGCTCAGGCTAGGTCTGCCTGTCAGGTTGCAGAACGACGGGATATTGGCGGGCGCTCCTGGGCTGGGAAGGATTTAGGACTAGGTCTGTCCATGCACCTCCTGACTCTCCCCGTTCCTGACCCCCCAGTGTACTTGGTGTGCAGTACTGCCTTGTGTGCCCTGAAGCAGCCGCGGGATTTCTGTTGTGTCTGCGTGGAAGCTAAAGAGGTGCCTGCCTCGCTGGTGGTAAAGATGTGGGAGGAAGTTGGGCTGGAGTGCTGTTGAGAGGCAGTCACTGTGGGCCTCAGGTCCTGCAGGGAAAGGAGGGTGCGGTGGGCAGGGATGAGGATGACATGAAGCCTGTCTGGCCGCACTGGAGCCTGTCCTGGTTTGATCCACTTCACTCCCTGTCCCCAGGGGCACCTGTCTGTCATGGCGGCTCAGTCTGTTTATGATACATCCATGCCGAGACCCAGCAGAGACATGGTCCGAGGGGAGATCCTGCCCAGTGCCTGGATCCTACAGCCTCTCACCGTGGAAGGAAGGGACATCACTAGAGTCATCTACTTGGCCCAGGTGATCCTTCCTGTGTGGCTGGCTGCACAGAACGCCTCGGTGTGACCCCACCACCCCGCAGGAGTTTACTGTTCAGCTGCTCAACACCCTTCAGTGCCCAGGCCCTGTGTCCCCAGAGCTGGAGACTCAGGCTTCCTGGGCCACAGTGCGGGGAGTCAGTGGGGAATCGAGGACGGAGGAGGGGGACAGAGTAGGTCAGTCTTCTCTGACTGAAGTTGCCGTTACCAAAGAGTTCGGTGGCCTTTAGACCCTCTGTTGCTGAGTCCGTGGGAGATAGCCACGGTGAGGGAGGAGCAGCAGCCTCAGCAGAGCAGAATGAGCAGGACCCATTCTGTTCTTGCTCCACTCCCAGTTCCCCAACATGACCTTTGTCACCGGGAGGTGAAGCCCATGCCTAGATCTGAACAGCAGAGCCCAGGGGCCTGTAAACTCCGGGACCGCAGAGGAGCTTTTTGCATCGCAACAGCCTGGGTGAATACCTGGGGCTGACGTGGGGCCTGGCGTGTTCTCCCCGTCTGTACACACCTTTAACCCTTCCCTCTCTGCTTTATTTCAGGTAGAACTTGGTGCACCGGGCTTCCCCCCTCAGCTCCTAAGCTCCTTCATCAAACAGCAGCCACTGGTTATAGCCAGACTGGCTTCCTTCCTTGGGAGTTAGCATCTTACTGTCAAGATGGTGCTGCAGAGACGCAGGTGCAGGATGTGCCCGTGATGCCAGGTGGCTCTTGTCATTCTCTGTACAGGATGCAAGGACAGGCGAGGCTCCTGGTTGTGGCTGACCAGGCTGACCAGCACTCAGACCTGAGTTGCCAGCAAAGTCCCGTCAGTACTTGGGTCACAGCTGGTGCCTCTGCAGAGCGAGGGGCCCTGAGTTCCTGGCCCCAGGTGGCCAGCATCAGTGAAGCTCAACTCACCTTTTTGGATTCCTCAACCTCTCTTTCCTCTCCGGGACATCGTGGCAGGCCGCTTGAAGACCAGGACTGGGCGTAGCCAGCAGAGCCAGGAGAGGGCAGTACTCTGGCCCAGCCCTCAGCCAGGGAGGGAAGCAAGCAGCCATTGACCGGGACTGTTCAGAATCCGTCTCCAGCATTCAGCTCCACTGCGGACTGCAGTATTGGAAAGTGCCAAACCAGAAAAACAGTTTAAAAAAACAACTGCACAAACCATTCGGAATCGTTTCTCCTTGCATTTTTACAAAATGCCTTATTATTAATTTTTACTTTTTCCTCTTCGTTTCCTTCACAGGAGAGGACATTTGGGTCTTTGTCTCAGTCAGGAGTATTGAGCAATGCTCAGTCTTGGAGCCGTCACTCCAGAGCTCAGGAGAATGGGAAAGACCACTGTAGAAGCAGGTTGGACAGATTTGAGGCCAAGGAGGGGAACCTAGCCCTTTGAGGAGGGATGGGGGTGGGCAGCCCAATGTTGGCTGCTGACAGGGCAAGAGGAATTTCAAAGAGCTGAAAAGTTGTTTATTGAAGACTGGAGAGACGATATGAGAACTCTTAGAGGAGGTAAGTGATTCATTAGGAGGAAACTCAGTTCTGTTCCTTCCCTCACTCAGAGCCTTGGTGCCAGCCTTCAGTGGTCCCCTGAGTGTCCGTGCTGCTGTGGTCAGACGTGCTACTCTAGGAGGGGATGGGGAATGGGCTCGGTTTTCTTGTACCTTAGCCTGCCTAAACTTGAGCTTCGAGTATTCAGTACGATTACGTGGAAGTGGTGGGGTGGGAGAGATTCCCAGCTTCCATTCTGGTGCCCACAATCTTTGGCGGAAGAGGGTGACCATATGGGGATTGAAAAGGTCAGTTTCTGTACAGTATAGCACAGAGATTTATTGTTTCTCAAAGTGTTTGCAGGATTGTTTTTCTTTTACCTCAGATTGTTACTCATATATGATTGGTTGAAGACTTTTTAAATTGCTTTTAAATGTATTTTTCTGGCTAATTTTTTTGGTATATTTAACACCCTATTTATGTACTCCCATCTCTTTTTCATATAAATCTCTTAAGTCCATTGATTGAAAAAGTCAGAACACTTGCAAATTAAAGGTCCGTGGTGTCCTTTCATTTAGTGAAGACTGCGGTGTCCCTTGAGCTCAGACTTTAGTCTGGAGATTACGATGGCAGCAACAGCTCACGGCCCAGTTTCAAGCTATACAGTTCACACGAATGTACTGAGTTCTTTCCATGAGCTCAGCACGACTTTGTGTGTGAACAGCCCTGTCAGTTACCCAACTACAGCCAGCTGTAGCCAGATACGAACATGAGAGAAGATTCCAGATCAGTTGTTGCCACACACCAGTGTCCATGATCCCCTGGAAGGAAGCTCTTTAACAACAGGTGAGTACTTCTGGGCTTCTGAAGCAGAGCTGGCAATGGGAAGCTGAACATACGGGTCCCCAGAGGCGATCGCAATCCCCTTCCTACAATAGCCACACACCAGGCCTGAGTCAGCAAGCTAGGGAATATTAATTAACTGAGGCTGATTCTGTACTAAAGATAATCCAGGGACCCAGCTCCAAATGATCACGAGGAAGTCCAATTTTGGCTTGGATAGGTGGCTTTCTGACTTCATCAGAATCCCCTGAAGAACTTGTTACACCCCAGAGTTTGAGATGCGGTAGTCCTGGAGCGGGGCCAACGTATTTGTTGTATGTCTGGGAAGTCCTGAGGCTGCTGGTCTGGGGACCAGCCACACTTTGAAAACCAATGTTTGAGACAATTAGTAGAGAGCAGGTATGTAGAAAGGAACCTAATGAGTTCACGGTTTCACTGTAATTCTATCTTACTGCCTAGAGAATGGGCCTTTAAGGTTCACACAGGCCCCTGTGAAGTTTCCTGAGCTGGGGCCACGCTATATTGAATTGAGTGGGCATTAGCCCAGCATCCCTGGGGCTTCAGGCTTGCCTCCAAGCTCCGCCTACCTGTCCCACCTACAGAGAGCCGGGTCCTCTGAAGTGGCAGCTTCTTACCTCAGGGCTCACCTTCAGAGAGCAGTGCTCTCGTTAAGCCACATGGGTGCAGAAAGATAAAACATTTCTTGGCTCCCAGGCATTCAGAACTTCCTGAATTTAGTATAAATGGATTTATAGGACACATCCTATAGATTAGTGTAAAATGGATTTAAAGGACAAAATAAAGGCCTTTGAAGATAAAAAGATTATGGAACAAAAGGTTCAGCTGCAGAAACTTGTAAAAGGAGCAGCTGGGAGGAGCTGAGGGACAGAAGTGGCCTTTTAGGTGCTGAGGGACCTTTCTGTGCTGAGGGCTGTCAGGACTTCCCACCAGCTTTCCTCAGGTGACAGACACAGCAGGCCCTTTCGGCCTTGGGTCGGCCTCTTTGACAGCTATGTACTTTTCCCCCAGGAACTACACACGGACACACAGAATTTTGTGAGACGCTTCAGGAGGGTTCCCCGAGTACCCTCTCCTTCCTCCAACACAGCCTGAATCCGTGTGCACTGCCAATGTAGAAAAGGAATGAATTTTATAGGAGTGAACTTCATGCACGTTGTCAAGGTAGCGCTTTTTAGTCCCAACTTAGAGACACACAGAATGCTTTTGTTCTGAGCCAAATGCAACACCCCCAGCCCTAACAAACCAGCACAAGGGTTGCTCTGCCCTGTCAGTGCCCACCTTCAAGCCCACCTGAGACTACGGCCTTCTCAAGGGAAGAGCCAGGTGAAAATAACTAGACACGAAGCCCTTGGTAAAGAAAATGGTTTATTTTAAAAAGCTCTAACGTTCTGCCCTGTGTGTAGCCCCCGTGTGGAGTTGCGGCTAAGAGTTAGTACCTGCACCGGGCTGAAGGCAGAGGAGGTGCAGCGTCAAAGCTGGGCTTCTGGCAGGTCAGCCCCACCTCACGTACTGTGCATTTTTAAGGAGATGGCAGGCAGCCCAGCTCCTGGTGGTAAGAGAACGTCCACTCCCAAGGTTCATGCTTTAACTTTACTCACGAGTTAAGCAGAAGCCATTTGCCTCTGTCATGATTTCCAAACCAAGGAGTTTTAAGGGATGCTGGGGTAGCAGCAAATAGGGCTTGAGTCCTGTGTCGTCAAGCCCACACACGTCATTTAATGATCCAAATAATAAACGCCAACTCTTCTGCTCCAGGACTGGAGTCTGTCTCTAGGCTTTCCCATCACAATCCTGAATCTGGTGAACCCTCCTCCTTCCTCTAGGACGCGGGCGGTGAGCCTGCAGTCAGCGTCAGCGGGAGGCCGGCAGCCACACGCTTCCTTCACACGTGAGCAGGAAGCCTGACTTACAGACTTCGCTGCTCCCGCGGCAGCAAGGGTCAGCGGTGAGCACTCCGAGGGGGGCACGGGGCCTCCTCCTGAGGCACGGTCCGGCCGGGCTCCAGGGTTCTGGTCAGACACCTGAGGCAGGGCCACTCCCCAGCCCTAGCTCTGGGCCAGCACAGTCCCCCGGTTTGTTTGCACCAGCTCACAAGCTCTTAGCTGGGGTTCTGGCATGTGAGGCTCAGCTAGAAATGGGTTGAACAGTGTTGCTAATTCTTCAGAGAAGTCCTGGAATAAGCAGAAAGAGGACAGACAAGGCTGACACATAATTCTGGATGGTACATCCTTTCTGTAAAACTCAATCCCCCATATCTAGCCCTTGCTAACCAGTGAGGAGACAACCTTATTTTTTCCCAGCGGCCTTCTACACTTAAATGGACAGGACACCTTTTCCCATCAGTCCTCTGGGGATGCTCCAGTTCCAGCAGGGAGAGGGGAATCTGACAGGAGGCGCAGAAGCATCTAGTGAGTACTCACCACCAACAGATTTCATCCTGACAACCCTAGGAGGTATACACTATTCTGCCCTCGATCACGATAACATTCAGTACCAGCTGAGATTCAAATCTAGGTTATTCTGATTCAAAAAACCCATACTCACCTTGCCGCGCTGCTTTCCAACTACCTGCCTTCCATCTTCCTTCCTCCGCTGGCACCCTCTTTCATACAGTAGCTACTCAAATGTGAAAAAGGCACTCCAGAACAGCCACACCATTTCAGGGTGGTCCTGAAGATACCTGATAAAGCCCACTGAGCTTTGGGAAGATCCTAAGAATGCCTGGGCCCCACCGCTGGCCCCATTTCAGGAGAAAAGGGACAGATGGATGAAGAGATGAGGACTCCTTACCTTTGGCCACTGGGCATCATGGAGGCTGCCCAGGCAGGCCCCTATCTCTGTCCGTCCCATCAGCCCTTTCTCTACCAGCTCCCGGAGCAAGAACAGCAGCAGGTCCCACTGCAACACACAAGGAGAGCGTCAGCGGGGTAGGTTGACACAGCGACCCTGACTGATCCAAAGGACAGAGCTGCTGAGGAGGAGGAGGAGATCTGCAGCCCATGTGAGCGTATTAGAGGAAATGAACACAGCGCCAGAAAAGGTGGCGTAGAGGAAACACACACACACAGCAACTGGGGTGAGGGTGGGGGGTGTCAGAACAGGAGTGCAGGGGGCTAAAGAGCCCACCTGCCCTCCTCCACCGCTCCAGCTCACCTCCCTTGGCCGGGTGTCTGCCAGAAGCCCCAGGTTTCTTGGGCTCAGCAGCAGCTGCAGTGGAACCGGCACCTGAAAGTCATCCTTCCACAGGGAAAGCAGCATGTGCAGGAGCCTGCGAGCCTGTCCTCTCTCCAGCCGGTGCTGCACCGGGGGCCCGAGGACAGGGATCTGGTCTGCCACTTTGGGCAAAGAAAAAAGTCAAGCTTTGAGAAATGGAGGTAGGGTCACCTAGCTGGCCCCTGGGAGGTAGAAGAGAACAAAGCTCCATGTTTCTAATCTAGCTTGTACCAAAACCTGAGATCTGGGGGATGTGACAGAAGGGCGATGTAATGACAGAGAGCCATACCAAGGAGGGATGCTAACTCCACCGAGCACTTTGCCAGATGCTGCTCTGCAGGTGGGCACAGGAACTGTGGAGAAGAGGCCGGACGTTAGCACTATCCTTACAGCAGCAGACTTGAGCTGATGCAGCTCTGGTGACTAGCACTGGACAAGGACACAAGTACGGCGTCGTGTTAGGTCTCACCTGGCGGCACCGCAGTGTCTGGCCCAGCTGGCCCAGGAGCTGCTCCAGATGCTCCGGAGAGACTCCCTCCTCAGGGTCCCGGGGCCCCACAGCCAGAGCGAGCACATCCTGGAGAGAGCAGGGGTGGAAGCAGAGCGAGACTTCATACCTGGCTGGGACCGAGGAGGCCACCGAGAAGCCAGTGGAAAGAGGCAGAAGGAAAAGGAAGACAGGGTTCCCCGGATGAAGCGGCCGGGCCAAGGTGCCTTAGACCTGGGACTCGGGCAGGACCGCACAGCTGGGAGAAGAAGCCAACCAAGTGGACAGCAACAGAGGGAACAGATGCTGCAGGTCAGCTCAGGGACAACATGCTGCCTTGAGAGCTCAAGAGATGTCACTCGTCTTGGGACAAAGCCACACCCATCCACTTCCCAGAGAGCCTTATCCTGAAAGCATTTAGGAGAACCGTCTGGCTACGTGTTATATTTTCTATCCCCTATGCTTCTCTGTTCATCTTCTTGGGAGAGTCCGGCTTAAGTACAGAAAACCACTTAGCCTTTTCTTCTCCCCACTATATACTCTCCATTTTTGTCATTCCTTCTTAGTCCCTAGTCCTAATCTTTGGCTCCACCAAACAGTAAATAGTTGAGGGTTTGCAGGCCTTAACATCTCTGCTGCTGTAGCACAAAAACAGCCCTAGACAATTCATCAGTGAACAAGTGTGGCTGTGTTCCAATAAAACTTGATTTATAGAAATCAGCAGCAGGCTGGATTTGGTCCATGGGCTGTTTGCTGAGCCCTACTCTAGACGGTATCTACATTTTTACAATCAAGACCAATGGTAGTTTATTCTTACTGTCTACAACTAAATAAGCATCACATCCCACATATGAGAACATTTCTGAAATCTTGTGCCAACACAGGTGACTGCCCCCTGCGAGGCTTTCCTACTACAGCAGACGTCCGCTCCCCCCAGACCCCATCACCTCCCATGCAAGCAGTATGCAGTCCACCGGAAACTTTCATATCTGTTCTTTTCCCCTTTTGGGTGATTCAGGTACCGGAAGTTAGTGAAAAGCAATTAGGAAAACAGTTCAGCTGTGCCCTACCTAATCCCGTTCAGTAAGGAAGGACACCGAACTAGCTGCACAACACAGAAAGCGGCTACACAAAACACTGCAGCTGACGTGAGGAAGGAGGGAGACCAGGAAAAGAGCGGGGAGAAGGGAGAGGAGAGGGGCGCAGGGAGGAGGGGAGCTGTGTACTTTGATCTCGGAGATGAGGTGGGAGGGGAGGGGAGCGTGGTGCTCACAGGCTCGGGAGCAGCCCCTCCGCTCCCCCCGGGCAGCTGGTTCAGGACCCTGGGCTCGAAGTGTGCGACTCACTGCTGCCTTCACCTCCCTCCTGATCAGTGCTGCAGGTCAAAGGGAGAACAGAAGAGGGGTCACCACACCAACCCATGCCCATCACTGTTTCCAACTGGTTTATGTTCCTTCTCCCCTAGAGGCCTCCCACTTTCTGCCAGTCCACTTTTGAAGAGCTTGGTCAGCCACTCCCCTGTCCTGGACCTTACCTGTGATGTTGGCTGACAACCAGGCACAGGCCTTCTCTGTCGCAAGCCCCACAGCAATGTTCTCTGCGCTGCTCAGAACCTGTGACCCAGAAGAACTGCAGCGTCAGGGGCCAGGGGAGGCTCAGGGATGAGAATGAACAACAGCTCAGGTGCCCCCAAGGCCGGGACCAACCCTCGGACCCATCCACCACCTTCACGCACATGTGACCTGCAGCGCAACTCTCCCACCACCAAACAGCAGCCCGCGGGCTCCAGGCCTCCTCCCTACTTACAGCTGCCGGGGTCTCCTCGGGAAGCAGTGCCCGTACTGCCCCAGGGCTTTTCTTCTGACAGAACCTGAAAGGAGACAGAGTCTGTGATGGCTAGAGGTTTTGGCCTGGCTCACAGAAAGAAAGGCCAAGTGCACCAATCAGCTGAGCCAGGAGGGCTCTGCCTTGGGGAGAGGTGGGCAGGGGGTTAAGAGAAGCACTGTCAGCCCTGGGCCCACCCCTGATCCCTGACGCTGGGAGGAATGGGACACCCAACCCCCCATTCTTCCAACTCAACTTTAGACTTTGGGTCCTAAAGCCTAAGATATGTACCTACATAGGAAGTGAAAGAAAAAAGGGGTTTCAGAGAGGACATGGAATAAAAAGAGATGAGTTTGTGAAAAAGAAAAAGTCAGGAAAATAAAAGCGGAGAGCGGGGATGAGGGTCTGGCGTCTCTTACTCCCGCCCCCGGGTCAGTGCCTGGGCCCCGTGGGGGCACAGCTGGGAACACAAGATCTCCAACAGCTGGGCTGGATCACCCCCTTCCTGTCCCTGCGTCACCAGCTGCTCCTGAAGAAGCGACTCAGCCTGGCGTACCAGATCTGCCACCAGTGTGGCCCTGCAGCGGGGACAGAAAAGCTTGAAGGTGGTTGAGGGAACTGAATCAGAAAGGGGCTGCAAATGCAAGGAAATCTGGTCAGAACTAACCTCAAATAATGTTAGCAGTTTTAGCCTCCCCACCATATCCTTCCCCTCAAGCTAACTTTCCTCAGGTTGGCAATACAATGTTAAGAGTTGAGGGGGTAAATGGTAAGGGAATGAGCCTGGCACCTTCCACATCTGCCTTCCCAACCTCTTCAACCCTTACTTGATGTGTTTGACACAGTTAGAGCCGATTCTTTCAGCCACAAATTCCACAGTCCTGCGCAGGGAAGGTGGCTGGTTGTGGAAAAAGGCTTGGGCCAGCTGTGCCTGTGGGGAGGAGGCAATGGCGCATGAAGAGTTTCCTCTCTCTTCCCCCCTGGATGTCCCCTGCCTCTGCCCTGCCCTTACCTGCAGCCCCTGGGTGGTCCGGGGAGGCTGGGCTCCAAGACCCGTGGTGGTGGTGGTGGGAGTGATCTTCCTCACAAAGCCTCCACTCCGCCCACTGCTGCCTGACACCCACGAAGCGAGCAGTTTTCGGAGCTCTCCTGCAACAGGGAAGCCCAAGTGCTTAGTTCCAGAACCACCCCTACCCTCCCAGGCATCTTGGGACTTTAAGTATTTGTGGAGTAAAGAGGCTGAGGCACCTGGGGAACGCCTAAGAAGAGAACAACATATTAGGGTGTTAGGCCCACGGGATGCCTTTTAGGTGCTCATGAAGGGACAGGCCAGGGACTGAGGACCCTGGGTGCCTCACCAATATAGGGGCAGCAGGTGTAGAGTAGGTGCTGGTCCACCACAGGCATGCCATCCTGGGGGAGAGAACAGGCCAGAGTTAGGCAGGCAGGCAGGCTTCTCTTCCTCCCCAGTGTGCCAGAAATGGGACAGTTGGGGAAGAGTTACAGAAGAGTTCAGTCTCTAGGAACTCCCAGACTGCCTGCCTCCTTTATTCCTGCCACTCCCAAAGCTTTGGCCAGACCCCAACACTTACCAACCCGTGCTCTGAAGTTACTGTATCCACCTCAAAAGTATCCAACTGACCCTCTTCCAGAAAGAACAGATCCTCAGGGACTGTGGGAATCTGACAAAAGATCAGAGCAGTGCAAACTCCAGTCAGTGCTTCAGAGATTCAACACACAGACCTTGTGGTTCCAGGATTTGGCCACCAGATACAAAGCAACCTTGCTCTGAAACCATGGTAATTCCCATACCCCCCCTAAACCTTCATCTTCTGGCCGTGACCTTGTTCAGACTCAGACATTCTCCTACTCCCCGACTCCACCCACAGTGGATGCCTCCCTTCCCCAATCTGGATCTTTCTCCACTTGACCAACCTGGAAAAGCCAGCCCAGAACAGCAAGCAGCAGCAACTTGTTAAGGAAACACATCTCCCCCTCGCTTTCCTTTGACAAGACCAAGCTCCTAAACAGTACATTTGTATAAGAAACAGAACGGAATAAAAAAAAGCTATCACTGGGAAGGTAATTCTCAAAAGCAGACCAAAAGGGGATGGCTGTCATACAGGTGACCAGGATCTCCCCACCGCCCCTCACCAGATCTGTACTCCCTCTGAGCTCAGCCACAGGAGGAATAAAAAACAGCTAATAAAAGTGCAAAAAAGTGCCCACTTTCTGCCTCTCCCCTGAGGGTAGGTTATGGCTATGGTACTGCACAGGAAGCACAGGGCCGCTCAACCCTCTTCACTGACAGCAGCTTCAGCAGTGTTCTCCCATGCCCTTGGCTTAAGTCTCACCCTTTCTGGACTCACCGATGTAGGTGGAGCAGGAGAGTGAAGATGCTGCGGTAATAGTCCAGCAGTGGCACAATGTGGTCAGCGAGGGAGAGGAACTCCACCAGCCAGGGCACCGTGAGCACGGCTCGGCGGGCCCGCAGCCCCTGCTGCAACAGCGCCCGCACATCCAGGGCCGGGGGCACCTGGTGGGGCAGGGTTGGGTCAGGGGGTGGGGGGCCGGAGGTGGGGGACGCCCTCCATCTCCAGGGCTCGGCGGCCCCTCCCGGCCCTCCTTACCAGAGCCCCCATTCACCTGGCTCCTCAGGGCCAGAATGGAGTCCTGGAGCTCACGGGTGGGGGGTGGCTCAGGCCCCCGGTATGGCAGGAAAGCCACAAAGCCCAGGAATTTAGCCAGAAGCCTCAGGCTGAGCAGCACCATGGCAAACTGCCTCCGTTCACCCTGTAGGGATCAGGGAAGCAAGATGTCCTAAGCATAGGGCTTCAAGAGCAATTCTGAATCTGTTACCCAGTTCTTGAAAAGAGCCCTTCCCTCCTAGGTCAGAACCCTGTTCTCTCCCTCATTCTGCTTTCTAACCTGCCAGTCCACATCTGACTCCCCATCGTCGTCACTGGGCTCAGGCTGTGGCAGGGCAAGGCTGTTGAGCTCCCGGATCTTTAAACTCAGACTGTCCATGAGATGCTGATTAAACTGGAAGCTAGGAAGTGAAGAAAAAAAAAAAAAAAAGACACTGGCAGAGGCATAGACAGAATCGGAATAGAGAGAAAGTTCATGCAGAAAGCAAGGCACAGTGGGGCAGAGAGGGAAGGAGGCTGAGGTTACCAGTGTGGGTCAAAGAACAGGAAAGGAAATGGAGGCAGGAACTGTGAGCTAGAGGAGCCTGGACATCACTGGTCCCACTCTGTTACATTCCAGGCAAAAGAGAGAGAACTGTTGCCCTTCTGGAAAGACAAACCCCTCCTGGCCTCAGCCCTATTCCCTGCACTTTGCAGGGGACCCTTACCTGCTGGCGCTCAGGATGAAGTCCCTGAAGAATCCCTGACAGCCCGGGAAGGTGGGGGGCGGACAGGGCCCCCCGCTGCTCTGAGGGGCCACAAGCCTCTCCTGTAGGCGCCGCAACCGCCCCAGTTTGTCAGCTCCAAGCATACTTAACACATCTGGAGCTTCACCCAAGACCGTGCCTCCGGTGCCACTGGGACTCTGACACATCTGCGCGGCAGGAAGAGGAGAAAAAAAAAACAGTTTTTCTGGAAAGAAGGACTGAACAAAATAGGGTGGAAGTAATGAACATTTCTGGAATGCCAGCCCTGTATCAGGTGCCACAAGTTTTCCAAGGTTGGGATCACGCTGTTTTATAGGTAAAGAGACTAACCTCACAAGGTTAGATGTTTGCCTCGGTCACTAGGGCCAGGATTTAAAATCGGGCCTGAGTCCTATGACAGGGCTCGCTCTACTATGGCACAGACCAAGGACAAGGGAGTAGTGAGGGCCTAAGGCTGGCAGGGTATGCTGGGTGTGTGAGGAGGCTAGGGAGGCCGTGGGTGCAGGGCACGTGATGGAGGGCTCTGGCTCCCCTCTGGCTGCCTGCATCTCAGCCACCCCCCAAGGAGAACTCCTGTTCAAACTCCAGCCCAGGACCTGCATGTCTGTCCGCTCCAACCCACCATTACCTGGCTGCCTTTAATACCTACTGCCTCCTGTAGATTCATCTCTCCTGCTGGGGCTCTTACCTGGAGAAGTTGTTTCTGGAAAAGCCGAACGAAATGGCTGTGGCTGCAGGCTGCAGAGAGCTGACCCATCATGGCTCTGAGGCATAAGAGGCAGGAACAGAATGTGACGGAAGGAGGAAGGGGGCAGAAATCTGAGAGAACGAGCCAATCCTTGGGCCTTTCAGTCCTTACCCAGGGGCGTGAGCAGACCTCAGCCAGAGTTGGCCAGTGCAAAGATGTGGGAATAGGTAAGGGACACTCTCCTTAGCACCAACATCCCTCAAGGCTACAGACACACTGAACCCACCAAGAGATAATACCATCCCTAATCTTCAGTCTATACTGGGCTCTAGTGAGTATCATGACTCATGTGGAAAGTAGATCACTGGACAGGATATTCTTTCTGCATCTAGCTATGCAAAGTTATTGGAGCTGCTGAACTAGACAATGAAGAAAATGTTGGAAAGGGTCTAACCAGTGACTTGGGCCAAAACTCAAGCAACCTGGAAAACGGGCTTGGTATTCATCCAAGCATTCACACTCATGTAACAAGTCTGAGTCATTCTGAGTGCAAGGAGCTGGCAATACAAATCCCTCTGAGTAGAGGCAGAGTTGCCAATAACTAGAGATTAAGGAGGACACAGAAGGTAGGAGCTATGGGCTATAAGTGGAGGAAGAGCCCTCCTCCAATCAACTATCAGAGCACCACTAAGGTGACCAGTGTGGGAGCACCTACCTGATCCTGCTGCCCAAGCCCTTCTCAAAATCCCAGCCAGGCTCCTCATGCCGATCTTCCCACTCTCGAAGCACCTCAAAAAACACATCCCTGACAGACACAAGAACGCCTGATCAACTGAGGCATAGCTGATCTCACTCCCAAGAGTGCTTTCTCTAGCTCCGAACCATCGAGGACAGGACTATCCACAGCCCCATTCCTTATCCTCTCCACAGTTCTCTACATGCCAACAACATTGAAGACCCAGCAGCAGCACACAACATGCTTCACATACTTCTGTACACAGGAAAAGCTGAGCTGGTTCTCTCTTGTTTGAGGACCCTGTGACTAACGTCATATACCTGTGAGAAGGCTGCTGAGGTCAGAGGTTCAAGTCCATGGGCAGGAAAACGGAATGAAGGTGTGTAGCCATTATGATACTTGGCAGAAAGGGTGCAGTGGTGCTAAACTACCACCTATTAGTGCCAAACTCCTAGTTTCTAGGAAAACAACATAGGCTGCCTATCCCAGAGAAATGCTGCCCCACTCCCTCCTGAAAGTTCCCTTTTCTTGTCACCTTTGTTTTTTAAAAGTATGAAAGGCTCGGTCACTGGAGAAGTTGGCACGATTGTCAGTTTCTGGCTGAAAGGAGACAGCTTGAGCAGACGGTGGCATCGCCAGAGAGACCTAAAATATGGCAGGGACATTAGGGACTGAAACTCTCACAGATCATGCTCAGAAAACCTCATCTCTGTATTCCTGCCCGGAGTTAGCCCGGTGTGTGCTGGGCTGCCTAAATTATGAGGCTGGGAAGGGTCAGGTGGAGGCTAGGAGGGGTCCCTACCTTGGCAACACTGCCCTCATAGGCAGCTCGGAGGCGGCCTTGCAGAGCTGGTGAAAAGCACAGCAGCCGCTCATTCTCAGCCAACAGTTTTAAGGTCCCTTTGTCCAAGTAGGAAAGAACCCTGCAGCGACAAAAGCACATATGATTGGGAACGGGACATGGACTGCAAGCAGGAAGCTGACATCTGCACGCCACAGAGAACATTATCTGGAACATGGAGCAGGCATGTAAGGCAAAGTCACGGGCCAAGGATTTAAGATGATGGAGGCAAGGGGGAAGAAACGAAACCTTATGGAGCAGGGAAACATTAGACATAAACCCAAAGATCAGATGCCAAGACCACAGACAGCAATTTGATGGTTATAGGAGTTAAATTCATAGCTTTGACCAATAACTACAGGCTCCATGTAGGAAAAGGCCCAAGGTTATTGCACCTGTGTTAAGCACAAGCATTTTACCTCAAGTGGCCAGAGACCCAAGCGAACATTGGGAATAAGGCTCAAATGCCAAAGCTGGGGAAACTCACTGAAACTGATGCTCCAAAACCTGTACTGCAAAGAAGACACAATCATGGACACTCTGGAACAGAGGGCTTTCCAGGGAATCTAGAAGGATAGTACCAAGCTGTCAGTTAAGAACTGTTCCATCTCCAGACCTCATTTCCCAAAAAGAGGCTCACTCACTGACCTAGTGCTCCCGGAATTGGTTCAAGGTCACTCTCCTTCGTGGCCACCATCCTCCGAACAGTAAGGAGTTGAAGGACGAAGAAAAGCTCCAAGAAGAGGTTTGGTACCAGGTTCTCTGGATATAAAAGGAAGCCCCAGGGTGTCAGGCATCATTTGGAACCAAGGCTCAGTTCTGCTTGCCTTATCATTTCTCCTACACCAAAATTCCGCAGGCATCTCCACTCAAGCGCCCTTTGCTCTCAACTACCTGCGATGCATGAAGAGTAGATGAGGGCTATCAGCTCTAGGCGCTGGCGGGAAGACACTCTGGCAGGGTCAGCGGGCTCAGCTGTGAGGTTACCTGTCCGGCTGGGGAGGGGAGACCCCGATTCTGAGGTGGGACAGGCGGGAGTAGGTGACTGCTGCAGCTGCTTAGAGCTAAGGGGACAGAGAGATGTCATGAGCGGTTCCCCTGGCTCCCCCTCCACAGCCATACTCAGGTTTCTCCAGGGCAGACATCCACAGCCCAGGAAACAGACACAGGGCTGCTCCCAGGGGCAAACCAATCTCAAGGGAAAAGGCCTGCAGATCCCCCACTGGGAGGAAGCTGACAACCCAGGGAGTGGCAAGGTCATACCGCTCCTTCCTGAGCATCTCCCGTTCCTCTTGCAGACTTCTGCACCCTGGGGGAAGGCCATGGCCCCAAGGGCTAGTGTCCGGGACTGAGGGTTGGGAACTGGGGACACAGTTGATTGGGGGTGAGGTGAAGCAGGTCTTGGGCTTGGACAGTGACCGCTCTTCGCTCACCGGAGTTGGATTGATCCTGCGCGAAGGCTTCGTCCTGCTGAGTAGCCACAGGTTTTTCTCAAATTCGTTATCTTCAAACACCTCCCCCTCCAACACAACAGCGGGGGGGGGGGGGTACTTCGCAAAAGGCCCCTCACCATGTGGTTAACTCACCCCCAACCCTCGGGGCATTCCCACGCTCAACTGCGGAGCGCCCAGCCCTGATTTACTGATTCCCCTAACACAGCCTTCGTGCCACCCCAATCGTGGATGGGGCCTGATTCTCACCCTGCAGGGCCGGGGGGAACCGAGCCTACGGGAGGGAACTCCTCCAGGTTGCTGAGGTTTGGCGGATCAGAGCGCGCGAGGCTGGGGCTGCCGGGGCTGCCAGATCCCCTGGGCCTCCGGCCCCCGGCCCAAGGCGAACTCTCTCCGCTGACCCCCTCCTCCAGGCCCCCGGGGCCGCGGCCTCCCCGCTCGCGACCCGGCCCCGGGCCCCGCCTCCTGCCCCCGCGGCGGGCCGAAGGGGCCTCGGTGGCGGCGGTGCTGGAAGGCTCCGTCGGAGGGAAGAGCTGGCTGCGCGCCCCGCGGCCGCCCCGCGGCGGGCCCCCGGGCCTCCCAGGCAGAGCTGCCGAGGAGCCCGGGGCCTTGGCGGGGGTTGGGGGGCCCTGCGGGAGGACGCGGCTGCTCTGCTCCCTCAGGAAGTTCAGCAGGAATGGCACGAATTCCTTCCGCAGTGGCCGGAGGGAGCTCAGCGCGGCCGCCTCCCCGGGGTCATCCTGAGGGAGAAGCGGGAGAGGGGCGAAAGGGTCAGCTGCCAGCCCGGCGCCACGAGCAGCCCGGACCGCAGGGCGCGCTGAGGCGGGCGGCCCCGGCAGCGGCCCCTAGTTGGAGCGCATTCGGCCCGGGCTGACAGCCAGGCACCCAAGAGAAAAGGGACCGGAGGGGTGGTATCTCACGCGGAAAGCAGACTCGGGCCAGGCCTGGGGGGCGTGTCGGCGCTGTTACCTCCGAACTCTGGGCGCTGCGCGCGATCCACCTCACCGCGGCTGCGACCGACACCTCCTCTCGCAGCAGCGACTCCAAAACGGCCGCCATCCCGGTCGGGGCACTTGAACGCGATTGCGCAGGCGCCGACGCGCCACAGGCGGCCTGGGAGGGGCGGGGCCGGCGCGGAGGAGCGACCGTTGGGCCGCGGGGCGGAGGGGCGGGGCTGGGGGTGGGGCCGGGGCTTCCCCAGGTTGAGGTTCGGCTAAGGCCTTCGGTCAAGGCCGCGGCTGGCTCAGCGGCTCCCGGCAGCCAACAGTTGGCCCGCAAAGTGAGGCCGCACCGCGATGGGTGAGGTCCGGTCCCGGCTGCCCTGGCCCGAGGGGCGACCTGCGGGGACCCAGGGACACGACAGGGGAGACCGAGGGGCCGGGAGAGCGGCTGAACGATAAAGGTGAACAATTCCCCGAGAGAGACACCTGCCTTATCTTCTGTGATAAGCACACTCTTTTCTTTCTGGAGTTTAAGTTTTCTAGATACAACAGTCACCACCCTAACGAAGTTAGGATAAAATTAGCCTAACCTCATTTGACCTTGTCTTTCTCAGAAGTTTTCAGTCCCCCGGCCCGTGCGACGCCCGCTGTCACCATCAACTGCTCGACCATTTAAGGCTGTAAGACACGATGATTCTTGCATGGAGGCTTTTTATAATCCTCAGCCCACAAACCTTGAAGTTCCTCAGGCCACGCTGCACACAGAAGCGCTTGTCTCTACCTTTACCTTACACCAGGTTATATTATTTGGACTACTCTGCAGTTGAAATGTTAAGAGGCACATTCAGATTAGTTTATGGCAGCTTGAGTTATTTCTTAATTTCTTTTAGAAACACAAGAGAGGCAGCTCTTTGGATGTTGCTACTCACTGAGAAAATCAAGAAAGGGAAACCAGGCAGAGAGCTAGACAGTTGGCAAGAACACTCCAGGCTGAACCACACCAGGCGGGGTGGAGCAGTGCCCATACAGGTGCCTCCTGAGAGTTCCTCTGGTTCAAAGGAAGGTCGCAGATGGAAAGGAGAGGGTGGTAGGGAGCAGGAATCACTCTAGTGATACAAAGGGTGTTTCCTGCAGAAAAGGAGAAAGTACCTCCAGCCAGAGGATGAAGGAGTGAAAAGGAGATCTTAATACACACAGTTTTGTTACTTCACCTTCAGTTTTATTACATGGGAAACCATCTCCTCATATCCCAGAACTCTCGTTTTTATCTGCAGGGATACTGAACACCTAGCTTCTATTCAGTCCAGGACTTCTTTTTCTAGGTCACCTCTGGATGTGGTACTGCATTTATAGTAACACCTTCTGTTCCCTGTTGATCTTGTAACCTCTGGTGCATTCAATAACTTTATTAAATCAGAAAAATATTATTTCCTGCTTTTGAAAGCAAACCATCACACAAACAGAACTAGAGTTTGCATGCGGAATGAATATTTTATTACTAGATTATAAAAATAAAATACAAAATAATTTTAAAACAGAACTTAAAACACTGTACAAAGCTTTAATATGATACAAATGGGAAAATTAAATAAATAATTACACTTTTATGTACAGATGGCCTATACAAAAGCACTCCGTGTTTCTGCCAATACTCTTATGTCCTTGGTTGCCTGAGCAAAAATGCATAAAGAGGGCTGCTTGGAGGGAAAAGGTCAATACAATACCTTTGGAGGTATTTCAAAGAGCAACTTCTCATCACTCTGATTTCACGAAGAGGAGGAGAAAGGGAGAAAACTGTGGGATTATTAAAGTCTTCTATTCTACCTTACTGGTCTTGCTTGACAAGAAAATTCTTCTAGTTTGTGGTTCAATCTGATATAACAGTTGCCAAGAGTTCATAACTTTCAAGAATTATATCTAGTCAAAACTAGATGTTTCCCCCTCCCTCTTTTTTCCCCCAAACTGTTAAACTTGTAAACAAATGGCCCAATGAAATCGACACTGGCAATTTTAGGAATGGAGTCAGGAGGGGGACCAAGAACTGTGCAGGAGGGAGGGAGTGCATGGACTCCACGTGGGTTCTCTGATCTGTTCTCTTCTTTGTTCAATTCACTCAATCCAATTTCAGAGCTGCAGGTGGCACAGTGTTGTGATCTCCCTAACTATTTCTGAATGCTTTTTACCTTAGTGAACTAACTTACCTATCTTGTGAGTCATTTAAAAAGAAAATCGTTTTGAAAAGTCCTACGGGCTTTCCTTTCCTGGGAAAGATGGCAAGAATTTTACTCCCTAAAATAAATCACATTCAAGCTCTAGTAGCCTTGTTTATCTCTTACGGGTGAGTGAAGAATACCCAGACTCCAAATATGGTGAAGTGCTGTGAATGAATTTTGAAGGATTTAAAAATGTGTATTATAAGGTGGGGAGAAAGTATTATATGGCAAGGACAGTGTATATTAAAACCTTGGGTTTACTCAATGTTTTTAGCTGGGTGAGTGAACATTTTTGTACACAATATGAAACGGTATTAAACTACTGAAAAGAGGTAAAATTCCTATCTATCATTAGTGTGTAAAATGATGTCATTGGCAAATTCTATAGTCACATGGGCTCAAAGATTTGCCTATGGAATCCTATTCTGTAGGTCAAGGAACCCAGAACCACTGGCCCAGAGTATCTAAGAGACGTGTCAGCATCACCAGTGATACATACTATGCCCATACTGTCACTGCCAATTGAAGAGGCAGGCTCTGTGAAAGTTTCACAGGGTAATGAAGGAAAAGGCTTCACTTGTTTTACACGTCTCCTTAAAACCAAAGATCCAGCAAAGCGTAAGAAGTATTCAAATTATTACTAAATGTTACTTGTTGGCTATTCCCTTTTTTGAAGATTGTGTATAATAACCACAAAGTGATCTTGATCTTGTCACACATTTCCATTTTCTGATCCAAATTTGCTCAAGGGGAATAATTAAACATCAAACTTACATTTTAAAAGTCAGAGCAGATAATCACAACTCAATTAGGCAATGTAGTGATGGGCCAGGACGCTAATGTCATCATTTCATGTCCAGCCAGGGATTTCTCAGGGACTGAGGTGTGCAGCATCCAAATTCTCCTTTAAATTAATAGGGATCCTTGTCCCTTGTCCTGGAGTCACTTAAAAACTACAGGAATTCCCGTATACCTCCTGCAGTTCTCCATTGCACTGCTGGCAGCAGATTCTGCAGGCTCCCACGACTATCTGGGTTCACTTTCTCCTAATTCCAAAGGGATAGCCAAACTATTGAGAAATCTAATGGTGCGACGTTTCCACATTCCTCCCACATCCTCGAGGTGTACATCAGAGTTCTATCGGATGAGGACAGGGAAGCAGGATGTCCTAAAAAGCACCTGGCATTTTCTGTGCACCACATCCTCCCATACAGTCTGAGGACTGCAGCTGCTGCAGTTAAGTTAAGGTCTAAATCTGCACCTCTGGATTCAGAACTTGGGTAAATATTGACATATGACGACTACCACTGTGGTTACGTGCCTCAATCCTGTAATACTTTTTGTGTTAAAACATAGATGAGTAGCTCTTCTGCAAATAAACTGTACAGACCCAAACTCAAGAAAGTTAAACAATGCCACTGTCATCAACCATTCTATCTCCTCAGTGATACAGGTGCCAAAATATGTCTCCATTTAGGCAACGTCCCAAAACATCTGTGGTAAATGCACATAAACAGAAATGGGCAGAATATAAAAGAGTGAATGCAAACAAGTTAATTCCAAAATACATGAACACGAGAGAAGAAATGGTTCGCTAACATATGACATGTTTGGATAGATCTAAGGGAATGAAAAAAGTTTTAAAATGTAAAAAACTTTGATCTCCCAAGACTAACTCTAGACTTATCTACAAATAAATATATTTTCAAATAGCCAGAATAAGATGCAGTTTTTCCCCTAAGTCACTAAATTCTGAATTCCCAATCCTGTTTCTCCTTTCACCAATTCCTAATGTTAGATTCAGAATGTAGTTCCTAGAACAAAGAACCCTCTGGGGGAAAAGCATCTGTTTTTAATTCAAAACTATGGGGTATAGAAAAACTAATTATAGTTTTAACTATCTGCGTGTGGGTTTATCAAACATGCACCAATGTACACTTTTTCCTTGTAGATTGAATGCAACCATAGAAATATTTGCATAAAAATCTGTAGCCTGGAAGGAATCTCTGATGATGACCAAAGAACTTCAAGTTCCCCTAGTGGCTGGGAGCTGAAAAGAAAGAGATACTGCACAACTAGTCCACTGAATCAGGAAGCAGCTCAGATTTGCCTAGTATTTTAAAGCAAATAATACAAAGTGGATAATGACAACAGTGGTATCAATGACCATTTTGCTACTTATTTAGAACTGGACTGACTTGGCAACTTTTACAAAAAACATTCCCTTCACAACATGCAACTTAAGAAACAGTAAATATGATGGTGCCCTTGGTCAGCAAGGCCAGCTTGCATACCAAGTTGGGAATAAGGGCACCTGCCTGAGACTTACCATTCAAAGATGTTTACATGCTGTGCTTTAAGCTTACGCCTGATATGATCCAATTTTCCTTTGTTCACTATACATTAAAGTTAAATACCTTTATGCTGCGCAAAAGATTCTCAGGTGAAACTTTAATATTTCAAACAGTCTGTACACCCTGGAGATTTGGCAGCATAATGTAAGAAGAATGCTACCTACAGGGAATGAGCTAGTGCTAATCCATTTTCTGCTCCACACATAATTCCAGAGACTAGACATGACGGTGTAAGGGCAAGTGTGACTAGGGTTTGCCATTTTGTTGTGAGAAGAGAAACCAGGAGGCACTTGATTTTCAAAAGAGAATTTTAACTTTTGCCCCATACTATGTTTAGTATAGTTTGGCTGGACTTTTAATTAATGGCCATGTTCCTTAGGTAGAATAACCAAACTGATTTAAAATTGCTTGATCTGTGTTTGTCACTGAGATCTGAAATATGCCAACACTAAAAAAAAACAAAAAAAAACACACCAAAATAAATAAAAAAGAAGGAACTAAAACAACAACAAATAACCAACCCATTCTCCATACCATAACCTTAAAATAAAACAAAAACAAGAATCCTTGGGCCAAAAATGCTTTGCTCAGGGCTGCCAACTTCTCTTTTTAGCCTGAGACCTCTAACATTTCTAAAAGCACAAACTATGCTTTTAAAAACCATGAAGTAAATCGCTGTATCAGCTAGTCCTTTTAGGTGGACCTATTGATACTTAAGCAATAACTAGTCTGTTTTCTTTTGAAAGTATCAGAGCAGAACATCTTTGGTTAACTCTTTCCTCTACATGCAAAATAAAATATTCTTATACGCTGAGGCTATTTCTCTCTGGATCTGGAGTTCGTCAGGGCCATTTAGAAAAGGGGGCAACACAGTAGAAAAGCTGGGAGAAAATTAAGAAACCATAGAGAGAAAACATCCAATCACCATGTTGCCATCACTGTCTGTTTTGACCGCTAGAAGAGAAACACCAGTTAAAAACAACACACACACCATAACTGCAGCCTCATCAGCTTTTCCAATGACTGGCACATTTCAGATGACAGGGGTCAGGATTTAAAGCTGGCTACCCTTAGCACAATTTAACTAATACAACAGAAAAAAGATAATTCCTTAATTGTAGATAATTAAGGAACTATAGATAATTCCTTGCTCCACTCCCCCACCACCCAAAAAAATTGTGAGATGAAAAGAGGAATGAAGAATGGCAATTTTAAGACATTAAAAAAAATCAATTTATGTCAGACCCATGATTATCATTCCAGTTTATCCCCTTTAACCATAAGGACAGAATTATGTGATTAACATGACAAATTTTTGAACGAGTATTACAAGCATGTCCCGGTAATTTTTTCCCCTATTAAAATCTTTTAAAAGTGAAAATTAAATAACCTATCTTGGCTCGAAGGCTGCCAACCCTTGCATTATTACACAAAGAAGGCAAGAAGAATCTGAAATGTCCCATGCCAAGAACGTATTTTCAGAAAATGAAGACAGGCAAGGCCCAAGTGTACACGAGGCACACAATAGAAAGGAATTTCACCATCTGTGATCTTGAAATTACAAATGGAGAATGAGAAAGAATGAGTTTATATAAGCATATGGTTCTCTATATATTTATAAATATTTATATCATTTACCATGAAGACATGCAAGTAGTGTTATAGCAACTATTATACAATATAATACAGAAGGACTGGTCTTCCAATATTACAGTTGCTTTAGTTAAACAGCAAATATGTCTTATCTATTGCATTCCTCTGTAGTGCTTGAAACCGGAGAGAAATTAAGATTCCACACTATGCTACATTTCTGATGGGAGATCGTATAGGAGTCAACAGTGCTTTGAGTTTCGTTTTGTTTTTTGTTTTTTGTTTTTTAAAAAAAGCTCAACACAGATAAAGAGAACGAGAGAAGTTCAGTGCAGCTTCAGGGCAGCTTTGATGCAGCATTAGAATGTATTCACTTAGTGAGGAAATACACTTCTTTCTTTCTTTTTTTTTTTTTTTTTTTTTTCCCAATTCAACCATGTTAAGCTTTGGCAGCAAACACAAGGTCAAAGAGAAAGCACAGATGTTTGCTAGAAGGCAAATTTCAACAGCAAGCAGACCAATTTACCTGACCTCAATAAGGTCTTTACAACACAAAACACCTACAGAGTAGAAAAGAGCCCATTTGAAAAATCTAGCATAATTTACTTTTGCCTGACTCCTATTACTAGAAGAGTGAAATCAGAATATGCTCCTCCTCACAGCTTTATAAATTGAGGTTACAAGGAAATCAGGTCCAAAAGCCCAAATATTCAAACTAAAGCACAAGAGAAGCAGGTAATAAAACATTAAAAGATAAATACTGAGCCTAAATTTATTTCCCCAGATACTTGTTCCTTATTGGCTAAATGTATAAAATACAAAGTTTGAGGATTATAAGCCTCAACAACGTACCTAATTTCTCTCTATTTTTCTTTCTAAATATCTAAAAGCATGAAGTCACACTCCACAGCAGTGTATTTCCCTGGTATCATCTTGGAGGTTGATATTGGAAATAGCTGGTATCTGGAAGACCTAAGAAAGTAAGGTCTACTCTGGTCGGTCTTCCTTCCATAAGGAGGAAACAGAGGGGAAGAGGGTTCTTTTGTCTTGAATGGTATTAGCCTCACTCTGTTCCTCTCTCCCTAAAGCACTGAAGCCTGGAAAGTAGTTCTATTTAGACTTCTTCCTTTACCTAAGTTTCAGTAGTTCTTTTTCACAATAAAAATATACTAAGAACTGCCGCTCCACAGAAAAATATTAGGGGACTAAAAAAAATAACTGGATTTGAAGTTTTCATCATGTGCTGCTGAAAGCATATTAGAATGTATCGTAAAACTAGAGAGACTGCATCAGGTGAGATACACTAACTTTAAAAACTGTGAAATCCAGGGAGGGTAGTAGGCATGAGGCAAAGTAAAGGTGTGAACTCTCAATACACTAGATAAATACACAAGCCATGTGTGTATGAGCACTGGGTCTCCAGCAAACAGACTTGTTATATATCCTAATATTAGAGCAATTCTGACTCCCCCACGTTGGGAAGTTTGAATAAAAATATTAAAACAAGAAGTTTCACTTTTGCTATATAATCTTTGAGCAATGCCTTAAAAACAAACATACCAGGCCAAACCCCTTAAAATTCCATTCCATCTCCTTCCTTTAACTCCTTTGTTTCAAAGGCAGCTAAAAAATAAGAGTTCATTTAATCTCCCCCTTGGATTTTGCTGGATTGCCCCTTCCTATGCAAAGGCATGGATTCCTGATCTGCTTGCTGCCTGCCTTAGGTAATTCCTTATCATATATTTATGTCTTCTTATAAATAATTTATGTTACTTTCTTTTGTAAGAGAAGATCAACACTGATTTTTTAAATAGACAGTACAAGGACACACATGCATCAGGTTTAGGAGGAAGACCTCACACCTTTCCCAGAGATGCAGCCCAGCTCCTATCTGCTGAGTTTAGTGGCTGACTTACTCTTCCCTGGGGGGGCTTTAGTGCCGGCCGAGTGGTGGTGGAGGCTGCTGGATCCTTTCAGGCCATTCTTGCTGGGTTTGCAATGCTCCTGTTGGCAGGACCTCCTGGAGGAGGAGGATCCTGAGTGGCTGGGAGGTGACTTGCTTCTCCCCAGATGTGGGGATGAACTCCTCTGGTCATGGTGGGGCCGTCCAGCCCTCGATGGTGAGGAACTAGATGTGCGAGGCAAGGAAGAGCTTCGAGGAGAGGCACTGGGACTTCTGCGAGGGACAACTGGACTCTTGGGTGGTGTTTTTGGATTGTGAGGGGATCCTGGACTCTTGCACTGAGTAGTGCTCCGGGGTTTCTGAGTTCCATTTTGAAGAATTTGGGCCAGGCGGGAGAAAAGGTCTGAGTCAGAATTGCTACTCCCTAGGACTTTGTATCTGCGGAGCCTTAAAGGAACAGAGAAGAATTCTTTTCATTTTAATTCATTTCAAGTGAGTCCAGAAAGTCACAATGTCCCAAATGATAATGTATCTGATGTGAGTCAAGTCAGCAAACACAGGAAACAGAGTTACTCTTTCACATACCAGTTGTATGACCCCAGACAAATTATTTAACCTCTCCTAGTTTTTTTCAAAAGTATAGTTGACATACAATGTTATATTAATTCCAGGTATAAAGCACAATGATTTCACAATTCTATACATTATACAATGCTCACCATGATAAGTTTTGTCACTGTCACTATGCAAAGTTATTATAATATCATTGACTAAATTTCCTTTGCTGTACTCCCCCCTTCACCTACTTTACCCATCCCTCCCACCCCACTCCCCTCTGACAACCACCAATTGTTCTCTGTATTTATGAGTGTCTGTTTGTTTGTTTGCTTGTTCATTTTGGGTTTTTTTAGATTTCACATATAAGTGAAATCAGATGGTATCTGTCTTTCTCTGAATCATTTCCTTTGGCATAATACCCTCTAAGTCCATCTATGCTGTAAATGCCAATCCATGGTCTTTCTTTTCTATGGCTAAGCAATATTCTATTACACACACATACACACACACTCTGTATCTTTATCGATTCATCCACCAATGACACTTGGGCTGTCTGCATATCTTATAAACACAGGGGTGCATTATGTCTTTTCGAATTAGTGTTTTGTTTGCTTTGGGTAAATAGCAGTGGCATTACTGGATCATACGTACTGGATCATCCATTTTTCATTTTTTGAGGAAATCCCATACTGTTTTCCATAGCTGCTCCATAAATCCCATCCTCAGCAGCAGTTCACGTAACCTCTCCTAGCTTTTAATAGGAATGCTATCTACCTCCCAGGATTACTGAGCAGCTGAGAACAGTGGCCCAAGTATTTAGTTGGATGTCTGCCATTCAGAAGCACTTAAATGTTGTTAGTCCCTTTCCTCCTAAGGCAGGTTTGCTCTTCAACTTGAAACATCTCTAGCATGTTAGTAAGTGAGAGAGAGAGAGAGAGTAAACCATTTTGTTTAAGGCTCCCATGACAGAAATGTGGCATGTGCATATGCAAACATTAAGCCCCACAATGTAAGTCTTCAACATGAACTATATTCACCAACAGCAGGAAATACAGATAAAAGTATTTTTCAACCTCATTTAATACTTCCAAAAGGAAAAGAGTAGTCACTGGTTTCTTGGGGCCTCAGTTTCTGCCCTTGACAACAGTCTGAGATTCAGCAGAGCTGGGTTTGGGGGCTGACTGCCCTGTCTTACTGGCAATGGACCTGGGCCTTAGAATTCTAAATCTAGAGAATATTCATATGAATAGCAGTATCTTCTCTGCCCTAAATGTCTTTCTGTCTTGGGCTAAAAATCCATTCAGTTAAAAAAGAATTTAAACCGCAAACTGCAGACATGCCACTCCTTATAGAAGGAAGTGGGAGAATTTCCAAGGTTGTATGATCACTGGCAGGATGCAGGGACATAAACAGCCACCATCAATCACCATCATGTGTCAGCAACAAGTTACTCAATTTTCTCTCCTCCTCCTTTTCCACTATCTACTTATTCAGACATGATGAAACTCACTCTGGTTAAGCCTACCCTCACGGATCTTATGGTAAAACTTGAAGAAGGGAATAAAATACGTCTTCTGTGCCAGGACCTAAGTGGGAAAGTTGCATTTCTGCTGAACTCCCAGATGAAGTCCAGACTGGTCAGCTCTGTAATATGTGGCACAATGCCACATGCTTGGCTTGGTTACCAAGTGCTACATTTGAGGGACATGTAAAGTGCTAAATAATAAATGATAATCAAGATTTTTTTGTTGCAGTCCAAAGCATCTCAAGCCACAGACACATTATCTCTACTAAGTACAGAAGAAAAGCAGAAGGAAGAGGGGATGTGTGGCTACTGTTCATGGAATCACCTTTAAAATGTCTCAAATGACTGCAGTTTACACATCACCATTCTCCCCATGGAACTGTAGTCCCACTGGCACTGAAAATCCAGTGTTTAGTTACCCTTGAACATGAAACCTTAGGGCAAGTCTAAACTTACCATTACGTTGGGGGAACAAGTTCTGCTGGGTAATGATACAGACAGAACCTCACTTTAATACACCAGAATCCATATAACAGGTGGAGACCTACTACTGTACTACCTATAACAGGCTCGAGTTTTCAGGTAAATGTATTCTGATTTTCACCTTGTTTTAGGTAAAAGGTTATCCTTTTTCTCTTTCTTCTCCAAGGGTTTAGACCCTTCTAGTCTGTGAAAGTGAGTAATGGCTCCAAGGAAAGCATTCTTAACTGGTTCATCACCTCCCAATATTTCCCCCCTTCCTTAAAACAGAATCACTCAGGGGCGCCTGGGTGGCGCAGTCGGTTAAGCGTCCGACTTCAGCCAGGTCACGATCTCGCGGTCCGTGAGTTCGAGCCCCGCGTCAGGCTCTGGGCTGATGGCTCGGAGCCTGGAGCCTGCTTCCGATTCTGTGTCTCCCTCTCTCTCTGCCCCTCCCCCGTTCATGCTCTGTCTCTCTCTGTCCCAAAAATAAATAAAAACGTTGAAAAAAAATTTGAAAAAAAAGAAAAAAAAAAAAACACAGAATCACTCTTGGGGTGCCCGCATGGCTCAGTCAGTTAATAAGCATCCGACTCTTGATTTCGGCTCAGGTCATGATCTCAAGGTTCATGGGTCCGAACCCCTTGTCAGGTTCCACACTGATAGTGCGGAGCCTGTTTGGGATTCTCTCTCTCTCCTTCTCTCTCTGCCTCTCTCCGGCTTGCACACACATGCAAGCCCACACATGTTCTCTCTCTCTCAAACTAAATAAACTTAAAAAAAAAAATATATATATATATATATACACACACACACACACACACATATATATATATATATATATATACATATAAATAAAATCACTCTGTGGTCAATTATACATAAGAATACTTCAATAAACAAGTATACCATACAGTAAATATTGAAGTAATACTTTTGTAAGGCCGTATGTATCAGGCCTAGGAAAACTGCCCACAGGGTTTTTGCAGTTGCTTAATTCATTATAATCAGATAAACAACATTGTTACCATGACCCGTTCATCAAATTATGGACACAGGAGGTGCCTGGGTGGCTTACTTGGTTGAGCGTCCGACTCTTGATTTTGGCTCAGATCATGATAACAGGGCCATCGGATTGAGCCCCACACTGGGCTCTATGCTGAGCATGGAGCCTGCTTAAGATCTCTCTCTCTCTCCCTCTGCCCTTTTCCCCTGCTTGCACACATTATCTCTCACTCTCTCTCTCTCTAAAATAAAATTAGGGGCGCCTGGGTGGCGCAGTCGGTTAAGCGTCCGACTTCAGCCAGGTCACGATCTCACGGTCCGTGAGTTCGAGCCCCGCGTCGGGCTCTGGGCTGATGGCTCAGAGCCTGGAGCCTGTTTCCGATTCTGAGTCTCCCTCTCTCTCTGCCCCTCGCCCATTCATGCTCTGTCTCTCTCTGTCCCAAAAATAAATAAACGTTGGAAAAAAAATTTAAAAAAAAAAAATTAAATTAAATTAAAAAAATTATGGACACAGTCTTTTTCACTATGGTTTGACATCATAATGACATCTGTTATAATGGAGTATCTAGTTAAAATGGACTAGAAGACAAGTAACCTTCGTTGCATGCTAATTAAACCCAGCACAAAGCTCCATATGTATGCAACCTTATTTTATCCTCCCCAAACCATGAGGCAAACGTAAGACCTGTTTCACAGATGAGGAAACTAAGGGTCACACTGTGAGAAAGTGGGAGAGGCAAGAATTAATGTGAATCACTATGATCCCTTTTATACACTGGGCTATAAAGGCTGGAAAAGGCAGGGAAGGAAGTAGATGATCAGAAACAGGCAACGAAGAAATGAAACAACTGATATATCATAATCAAGCAGACACAGAAATAACACTACACACTTAACACAAAACACATGGCATTACCTGGCTTCTACTCCAGGCCTTGTAGGGGGCTTTCCTGGTGGTGGCCGAGGCAAGAACTGAGATGAAGTTGCGGTACTAACTTGATCTGTGTTGACCCATGAAACTGGCCTTGGAATTTTGCTCTTTCTGGACTGGGAGATGATGGGTGACAGAAAGCTGTCTTCAGCTGATCTGCTCAGGTGCGAGTCTACAGCCAGTCTTGAAAAGGGAGTGAAGACTTCCTCCTCAGAAAAGGGAGCAGGAACAGTAGCTAGTCTCTCCTCTAGCAATTTATCAGAGGCACTTGAGAGGTCCCCAAGGAAAGACTTGAGTTGCCTTTTTTCCACAAGAAGCCTGACTAGGTCTGGCTGATAAGCTTTCTTTTGGAGGAGCTTTTCTTTTGCAGAGACTGGAGAGGATGATTCAAAAGTTGAATCTATTTCTTGTGCTAAAACAGGGATTCGGCTGTGTCTAGTTACAAAAGATGACTTAACCACATCCTTTCGGGATGGGGGACAATGTTCACTCTCTGAAACACAATGAAATAATTCTCCATTTCTAGGGGCAATTTTCTCTCTCTTACCCTCTTGGTGCAAAAAAGTAGACACGTCTCCCTGATGACCTGGCAAGTCTTCACTCCCGATGTCATCATCCTTAGATAGCTTACTTTTTTGCATTGCTGCCACCTGACCTATCTGTCCTTCAACATGTGAGTCAATGACTCGTGGAGAAATTTCTGAAGTTCCAACTGCCAGAAGCTTCATTATCTCGTGATTTTTGTCTTGATTTGGCACTACACTAAAAGTCTGTGTCTTTGTCACATCAAGAGGTTCAGTAGTAGCTGAGTGATCCCTTTCCACAGTTACCAAGTCTCCTGGAAGAGAGGCGATCTCAATATAATGCTGTCCTTTACTTAACTTCTCATCTTCATTATCTGATCCTAGAAGAATGCTTTTCTCTTCGGTTTCTCTAGGGAGACTCTCAAATTCTCTCACAGCCAGTCTGTTATGGTCAGCGAGGTCTTTTGGTTCCAGGTCTTGAGATTTGTTACTCTCTCTAATACTGGGTAACAAGTCATGGCCAATATGATCTATCTGAAGCCCCAAGTCTGTTCTGCTTCCTCCACTAGGAGGTTCACCCTCTGTTACAACTAGGCCAGAGAAGTTCTCCCGTGGAGAGTAAAGTTCTACAGTGGGCTCAACAGGCTGAAGGTCTCTCCTCTCTGGCTGCTGACCATAGTGAAAGCTTCCTGAAGTTGACTGTGTGGATGCCACAGAAGGTCTAGGAATTGTAATCTGGAGACACAGAAGAAAAAACATAATGCAATAATGTGGAATATTAATGAAGATGGATGATTTGAAATTTAATACTTAAAATTCTAATTTATTAGAGGAACATAGATGTTGACCAGGTCTGTCCAACTCATACCTAAAATGAACAATTCTCAAAGTACACGACACTTTAAGCTCCCGTACTCAGGAGCTACATAAAACAGTCTCTGTCTAGGCTCATCCCTGCCTTTACTTTAGCCTGCTCTGTGCTCTGGAAGATGAATTTCTACACACTGCACTATCCGGGCTCCCTTGCGTTCTGATTTCTGGTTGGGTTTGCCCAATGGGAAGCATCAACAGAGAATCAGAGAGTTGAGGAGAGAAAGGTCTGGGTATTAATCCTCTCTGCTTCCTGCCCAAGGGACAGGAGCATTGGTGGTGACTACATTCTACCACTTCTGGCCATAGCTGCTGTTGCATGGTGCTTCTCCCAGCTTCTGCTCCCTCTTCCTTCTCTTGCAGGACTCAAGATAAAACGGACTCCCTCTACTGACGGTCCTGTTGGTTCTCTTTAGTCTATCCACACATCCGTAAAAAGTTGTTTTCATTAAATTCTAAGCCCCCTTCAGTGTGCCAGCTACTTCCTGCCAGAATCCAGATATAGGATTATAGGAAAAAAATCATTGGCAAATTACTCTAAGTTTAAAAACTCTGGATTTACATGCATTTTGTTTCCCATAAATCCTAGCAATCAAACAATGTTAGGAATATTTTATCTTCTTATAAGCAAAGACTTGCAAAGATGTTTCCTAATGTTTCATTAGTTTCTTTAATTTTTTAAAGACAAGCCTATGATAAATTCTACCGTCCTTCCACTGAGGTCATTTCAATTCTATGTGAATGAGATACAGTATCTAGTAAGAATGTCCTTGGGGCGCCTGGGTGGTGCAGTCGGTTAAGCGTCCGACTTCAGCCAGGTCACGATCTCGCGGTCCGTGAGTTCGAGCCCCGCGTCGGGCTCTGGGCTGATGGCTCAGAGCCTGGAGCCTGTTTCCGATTCTGTGTCTCCCTCTCTCTCTGCCCCTCCCCTGTTCATGCTCTGTCTCTCTCTGTCCCAAAAATAAATAAACGTTGAAAAAAATTTTTTTAAAAAAAAGAATGTCCTTTCTTAAGACTCCTAAAGTTTCTACATTTTATGACATGTAAGAAAAAAAAAGTGACATGTAAGGAGACAGAAAATGTCAACCACATACACTGGTAAGGAAAAAAGCCTTTCTGAGAAATCAAGTAAGTCAAATTACTTAATGAAACCAATTATGTTTTGGGGAAACTATGGAAATTGGCCTGAATTCAAAGTAAAATGAATGTGGAGTTGTCATGGGAGACTTCACTTAGATCCCATCTTAATCCAAAGACATCAAGAAATGGGTGTAGTTCCAGAGTCAGAGAAACTGTCTGGATTTTTTTCCTCTGTGTATCAGGAATACAATTAGGTTTAAGAACATGTAAAGCTTGGGGCGCCTGGGTGGCTCTCAGCTGGGTAAGTGTCCAACTTGATTTTGGCTCAGGTCATGTTCTCACAGCTTGTGGGTTCAGGCCCCACATCAGACTCTGCACTGGCAGAGCAGAGCCTGCTTGGAATCTCTCTCTCTCTGCTCCTCCCCTGCTCACTCTCTCTCTTTGAAAATACGGAAATAAACATTAGAAAAAAAAAAAAAAAGACATGTAAAGCTTGTCGTAAGTCCAGCCCAGGTGAAAACACCTAACTAATTTCCTGAAATAGCTCCTGAATGGAACCAGTGTCCTGAGCATCTGTCTGGTTAATTGAATACAGGCTGTTTAGGTTCAGATGAGAATTCTTACAATAAGCCCAGACCTCTAATGACCTTCAGGAAAAGGGAGTCAGTTCTAGTGGTCTGTTGCCCTTCAGGAAGTCACTTTACACTTGTATCTCTTTTTCATTGTTCTAAAATATATTCATTCAGGCAGATGACAATTTGCTAGTATATTTTAAAAAATGATATTGAAACCTAGAATACATAGTTATTTACTATTCGAAATGTATTTTTTAAGACCCGGGAGTCAGGGTGATAAGAAAACCAGGTAAGAAGTTACAATAAATGTCAAGTAACAAGGGAGATGACTCTACCTACATTCAAAATAAAACAATAGTCATTTCATTATTATATGTAATTTCAGAAATATCAGCCAAAATAAACTCAGCAGTGTTTACGGAAAAACATTCCAATGATCTTCTGAGATTAGAGCTAGGGAATCAATGCACTTGTGAGCTTAATTCATCTTAGATTCAGAACATAAATGGATGTATATGTGTGGCAGGAAAAAAGGGGTGACAGTCTTCTACACATGTAAGATATAGGAACATCAGATAGGAGAATTTATTTTCTTGAAAAAGATTCTGAGCAATTATGAAAAACTGCATAAAATATGCTCATATAATATTTCTACAGCACCTAAAATTTCTAAAATGTTCCTAAAGTCATTTTTACAAATTTCATTTCATAACTGCCCTGTATTTTCATTGGGTACTATTGTTGACACAAATTTCACAAGTGAGAAAAAAAACCTTGGTAAAAAAAAAGTCAGGGATAGGATTTAAGGATTTTGACATCATACATAGCATAGCAAAGCATTCTGATATGCACTACACTCTCAAGTGAAGTCTGGGAAAGAGTCTGCAAAAACATTATCTGATGAGATAAAAGGAGAAAACCAAAGATCAATAGCTGAATACAGAGAAAGAAAAGGCTAATTCTAAGTGTATCTGAAAACAGATTCCTTGACCTCAGACTGTAAGACACAAAAGCATTTCCCATAATTGGAAATTAATTAACGATCTGCCAGGAAGCCATATGCATCTTTTATATCTTTAATTTCTATAATTCACAAACACTTCATTAAAGCATGAATTCAATCAGTGCCTTTCTTCCGTTCTCTAACTGGTTCTCTAAAGGTAAACACTTTTTTACAGAACTAGAAAATGACCTCAATATTTTCCGTGTCTTTCATATTAGTTTTATTAATGCCTGCTACTCAGTTTGACTAACCTCAGTCTCGTTACCTTTTAGTTCAGAAAAGCAGCCTCATTATTTATAATTACCCCATGTTTACAACTGGCCACAGAGCAAGAGACAGTAAACTGTAAACTATTATTTACATTTAACTTATAAATAATTATCCTTTAACTTTTATCTCATTCAAGGAGTATAATGTTATTAATAAAAACTTTGGGAAATTCAACAGGCATACCAAATAGCCTCTCTTCCAAATAAAATGTCATATATGAAATATCTAGATCTCTTTTTGGTTTTTGGCAAATAATTTACGAGATATAGGTAGTAGAATAATTTATTAGTTCCCACTATAGCCAAGAATAACTGAGTTATATGAACACATTCCTGGTCTAATAAAAAAATTTAAATTATAAATATTCACATTTCTTTGGGCCATTCAAATTCCACTATACACTTCTTTTGCTTAAAGCATCTTTATGAGACACTTCATGCAAGTGTTAAAACTTATGAATGAAACTAAAACACTATTATTGAACCATGTTTTTAATGTATCAAATGTTTATTACTAAAAAGTGAGTACATGGCAGTGATAACATTTGAGTATTAAGAGGCCTTATCGGGGGAGCACCTGGGTGGCTCAATTGGTTCAGTGTCCAACTTTGGCTCAGGTTATAATCTCGCAGTTCATGAGTTCGAGCCCCTTGTCGGGCTCTGTGCTGACAGCTCAGAGCCTGGAGCCTGTTTCAGATTCTGTGTCTCCCTCTCTCTCTGCCTGTCCCCCACTGATGCTGTCTCCCTCTGTCTCTCAAAAATAAACATTAAAAAAAAAAGACGTCCTATCTGCTAATAGAATGTCCCACTCTCTCACTCTTTATCCCTGTTGCTTACTCTGACCATGTTGGTTACTATTGCTGAAGATGTTGTTACACTGTGGCTTGGCTCATGAATATGGAGGCTGACTAGAGGAGGAATGGAGAGAGCAGCAATGTGCTACATAGGTAGGTAAAACTGAAAACCTGAAGCCTCGAGCCGAAGTAAACAAATAGTAAAAGTTGCTTTTCCCCTTCCCATTACCCATTTCTCAGAGACAGTCACTCATCATTAATAGTTCAAGTGTTTTTTAGCAGGATTTGAAACTATGAGAATTTCGTGGGGGCACCAAAAATCATAAGCAAGCCACAACCCCACACCCAAAGAATAGAAGTCACAGAAAAGACAGACGGAAGTAAAAATATTTTTGGTTGGCCTGTAATTACACATCACATACTTGACTACAGGATTTCACAGTCAGTTTTCAAGCCCCTTCATATAATACTGGAAGACAGTTCAGGGATCACTCTAGTTCAACTATTTCCAACTTCCATAACCTACAGATTTCTATCAAAGCATCAATAACACTTCATTTGTTTCCCTTTACTAGCTTGAAGATGCTTGGAAGCAGTGAGGAGACTCACTGGACTTTGAATTCTTTTGATGCCTAGTGCAGTACTTGACACACAGTAGATGCTTGATAATTGTTGAATAAAATTCCCCTCCCTCAATCTTGGCAGTTTCTTGTCCCACAACCCACACATCTCAGCGGAGCAGGCCGATGCCCTTTATCACCTTACCTTTTGCATTTTATCTTCAGCCCCTTTCCTTTGCCCTAAGGAAAGGGCACTTAAGACTCTAAATCACTTATTTTAATGCTCTGAACTGTGGTCTTCAAGTCTCTGTGCCTCTGCACATACTGTGTTCTTTGCCTCACAGCCCCGCATCTCCCTCCAGCAAACTAATTCATCCTTCAGAGTCCTCTTATTTTTGAAGTGCACCTTAACCTTTCCAGAAAAATATTTTTAATTGTTATTTCCTCTCTAATTATGAATTAGAAAAAAGAAAATTAGAAAATTAGAAAAAAGAAAAGTTTAGAAAATAAAAACACCCAATATTGTACTCCTCAGTCCTAGGTAGATTGATCTGTGCCCTCCTTTGTGTACACAGCTCCACTAGAATCACTTCACGTTGTTTAAGGTAACTGTTAGACATAGGCCCTCAGTGCCAACCTGGAAGGTTGGTGCCAACTGTTTATCCCTGGGGTAAAGCATAGAGCCTGGAACTCAGGAGAACTGAATAGAACTGAAGGAATGAAAAGAACAGAATTAAGGCAATGCAATCACTGCTGATCTGAATTTTCTAGTACTGGTATTGGTACTCCTGTAAATACAGTCAGAGGAATCCTCTTTGTAGATGCTGACTACCAGATAGATCACAAAACAATTATGTGACTCCTTTCCATTTTGTCTTGCTCCCCGTGTGTGTTGTGACTCACAGCCCCTTTCTTCTTCTCAGTGTGTAAGAAACAAGTCAAAGAGGAAATTCCTTCAAATGTTGATAATCCCCTGATGTGAGGAACAGAACACAGAATGTACTCCACTAGTTATCTGCCTCTTTACAGATGATCTCCCTGTCCTATGGTTTGGTGTCATCAGTGCAAAAAAGGACAATAATTTTCCCTCTGCTTGTTCCATAGAGTAGCTGTTAGGATCAACTACAAAAGTATTCTATGAAATATGGATGTAAGATAATATGGTAGCCAGTCTCTATGATGGCCCCCAATGACCTCTGCCCCTTGGTATTCATACCCTTGTATAGGCCCTCCCACACTGTAGCCAGATTGGTCTGTGTGACTACCAGAATATGATAGAAGTGATGGCATGCCCTTCTGAGATGAGGTTATAAAAGAAATTATGGCTTCTATCATGGTGGAGGCACGTTGGCTCTACCACCCCACCCACTCCCCTATCTCTATCTCCTTCTCTCCTTACTCAGTGACAAAGTCAGCTGCCACTGTCAAGAATGGAGAGACCCAAGTGGTGAGGAACCAAAGCCTTTGGCCAACAGCTACTGAGGCCTGCCTACAGTCATGTGAGTGAGCCCGGAAGTGGATCTTCCCATCCTGGTTGAAACTTACAATGATTTTAACCCTAGCTGACAGCTTGACAGCAACATCATGAAAGACCCTGAGCCAGAACCATTAGACTGAGCCACTCCTACATTCTTAACTCTCAGAAAAGTGTGAAATAACTTTGTTGTTTAAAGCTGCTAAATTTGGGGCGCCTGGGTGGCGCAGTCGGTTAAGCGTCCGACTTCAGCCAGGTCACAATCTCACGGTCCGTGAGTTGGAGCCCCGCGTCAGGCTCTGGGCTGATGGCTCAGAGCCTGGAGCCTGTTTCCGATTCTGTGTCTCCCTCTCTCTCTGCCCCTCCCCCGTTCATGCTCTGTCTCTCTCTGTCCCAAAAATAAATAAACGTTGAAAAAAAAAATTAAAAAAAAAAAAAAGCTGCTAAATTTGAGGGGTACCTGGGTGGCTCAGTTGGTTAAGTGACTGACTTCGTTTTGGCCCAGGTCATGATCTCATGGTTCATGAGTCTGAGCCCCACATTGGCCTCTCTGCTGTCCGTGCAGAGCCTGCTTCAGATTCTCTGTGTCCCTCTCTCTCTCTGCCCCTCCTCACACTCTCTCTCTTAAAAATAAACATTAAAAAAACTTTTTTTATAAGATAAATAAAGCCGTTAAATTTGGAATAATTTGTTACACGGCAACAGGTAACATATTGTTAACGTTTATTTATTTTTGGGACAGAGAGAGACCGAGCATGAACGGGGGAGGGGCAGAGAGAGAGGGAGACACAGAATCGGAAACAGGCTCCAGGCTCTGAACCATCAGCCCAGAGCCTGATGCGGGGCTCGAACTCATGGACCGCGAGATCGTGACCTGGCTGAAGTCGGACGCCTAACCGACTGCGCCACCCAGGCGCCCCGCATATTGTTGATATTATAATTCCCCAGTCATATTTACACTACTTCTAAAGGTAATATTAAAATGAAGCACTGGTTTTCTTTGTTTAAAAAAAAAAATTTTTTTTTTAATGTTTATTCATTTTTAAGAGACAGAGAGACAGAGCTTGAATAGGGGAGGGGCAGAGACAGAGGGAGACACAGAATCTGAAGCAGGCTGCAGGCTCTGAGCTGACAGGCTGACAGCAGTGAGCCTGATGTGGGGCTTGAACCCACAAACTGTGAGATCATGACCTGAGCTGAAGTCAGGCACTTACTCAACTGAGCCACCCAAGCACCCCTGAAGCACTGGATTTCTAAAAGACCATCTAGAACCATGAGATCATGTGGTACAATCTGCCTTGATACTCGGTTTAAGAAATAACTTTTCCACTCCTATATTAAATTTCAAATCCAGCCTCCCTACTAACAGAGATCACCCAATGTCACGTGGACCAGTGGTTTAGACCTCTTTTAGAAGCAGTTCATTTTCTTTTCTTTTTCTTTTTGTATCATTTTAATGTTTATTTATTTTTGAGAGAGACAGACAGACAGAGTGTGAGTGGGAGAAGGGCAGAAAGAGGAGACAGAATCAGAAGCAGGCTCCAGGCTCTAAGCTGTCAGCACAGAGCCCAAGGTTGGGCTCAAACTCACAAGCCATGAGATTATGACCTGAGCCAGATGCTTAACCAACTGAGCCACCCAGGCACCCCTTCTTTTCTTTTTCTTCTCTACCCTTATTTATGTATGCTAGCTTAATCTTGTCTCTTCATTTTTTTTTTTATGTTTCTTTTTTATTTTTTGAGAGACAGAGAGAGAGCACAAGAGAGACAGAGCATGTGTGGGGGAGGGGCAGTGAGAGAGGGAGACAGAATCTAAAGCAGGCTCTGGGCTCTGAGCTGTCAGCACAAGAGCCCAATAAGGGGCTTGAATTTAAAGACTGCGACATCAGGACCTGAGCCGAAGTCAGATGCTTAACCAACTGAGCCACCCAGGCACCTCTCCATTTTCTAATCAAAACATAACTTAGTATTTTTCCTCTAAGCCAAAGGTTGGTCTTATTTACTCCCTGTAAATCCATGTTTAGCAGCTTTTTAGAAACGATTGACAGTGAGCCAATTTCAATCAACACTGTTTACTCAAGGAAAAAAATTTAATTTCTAACAGTAACCCCAAACCAATTTTTTTCAAATCTAGCAAATTTAGCCATCTTTCAAAACATATTATTTAAAAAATGTATACATGCTATGTGATAATCAGTGGTTTCATGTTTATGGATAAGGGAATTCCTAACCAAGGCTAATAGCTCTGCACTAATAAAGTTTTCATCAGGTTAGTTTATTATGCCAACTATGCTTGTAAACAGATAAACCTTTGCTTTGCCTATTTTTATATAGTTCCTACATATTTTAAGACATCGGTATACTCTCCCTTCATATCATCATAAAAGAGAAACGAGCCTGAGTGAAAAAGATACAAACTAACAAACATTCTCATCAGGATATGTCTTAATTTAAAATATTCAGATAGCCCAGTAATATAGTTTAGCATATCATCCAAGCTAGAACATATAATCAGAGTTGCAAGAGATGTGGAAAAGCTAACTGGGAGCCCTCCCTATTTAATATGTCTGTAGTAAGTTAGGAAATAATACCATCTGCTTTGCAAAAGTAAACTCTGAATTTAAGCCTCAAAAACAGAATCAACATAAATATATTTTTAATCTCATCCCCCACAAGTGAAGGAAATGGTTAAGTTTAATACCTTAGACATAAGTACACAAGTGATGCAGCTGACATTTCTTTAGAGACCTTCAGTTAAGAAAAATACTTTAACAGACACACAGATCAATGGAGCAGAATAGAGAACCTAGAAATGGACCCATAAATATATGGCCAACTAGTCTTTGACAAAGCAGGAAAGAGTATCCAATGGAAAAAGACAGTCTCTTCAGCAAATGATGCTGGGAAAACCGGACAGAGACATGCAGAAGAATGAACCTGGACCACTTTCTCACACCATACACAAAAATAAATTCAAAATGGGATGAAAGACCTAATTGTGAGACAGGAAACCATCAAAATCCTACAGGAGAAAATAGGCAGCAACCTCTTTGACCTAGGCCATAGCAACTTACTACTTGACATGTCTCCGGAGGCGAGGGAAATAAAAGCAAAAACGAACTACTGGAACCTCATCAAGATAAAAAAGCTTCTGCATAGTGAAGGAAACAATCAGTAAAACTAAAAGGCAACCGACGGGATGGGAGATGTTTGCAAACGGCATATCAGATAAAGGGTTAGTATCCAAAATCTATAAAGAACTTATCAAACTCAACACTCCAAAAACAAAAAAAACAGTGAAGAAATGGGCACAAGACACGAATAGACACGTTTCCAAAGAAGACATCTAGATAACTAACAAACACATGAAAAGATGTTCAACATCACTCATCATCAGGGAAATGCAAATCAAAACCACAAGGAGATACCACCTCACACCTGTCAGAATGGGTAAAATTAACAACTCGGGAAACAACAGATGTTGGTGAGGGTGTGGAGAAAGGGGGACCCTCTTGCACTATTGGTGGGAATGCAAACTGGTGCAGCCACTCTGGAAAACAATATAGAGGTTCCTCAAAAAATTACAAAGAGAACTACCCTATGACCCAGCAATTGCACTAGTAGGTATTCATCCAAAGGATACAAAAATGCTGATTTGAAGCGGCACGTGCACCCCAGTGTTTATAACAGCACTATCAACAATCGCCAAAGTAGGAAAGAGCCCACATGTCCACTGAGTGATGAATGGATAAAGAAAATGTAATATATATATACATATGTATACATACATGATGGAACACTACTTGGCGATGAAAAAGAATGAAATCTTGCCATTTTCAACAACATGGATGGAGCTAGAGTGAATTATCTTAAGTGAAATAAGTCAGAGAAAGACAAATATCATATGATTTCACTCATATGTGTAATTTGGGAAACTCAACAGATGAACACAGGGGAAGGGAAGCAAAAATAAGATAAAAAAAGAGAGGGAGGCCAATCATAGAGACTCTTAAATACAGAGAACTGAGGCTTGCTGGAGGGGAGGTAGGTGGGGATATGGGTTAAATGGGTGATGGGGCATTCAGGAGGGCACTTGTTGGGATGAGCACTGGGTGTCATATGTAAGAGATGAATCACTGGGTTCTACTCCTGAAGCCAAGACTACAATGTATGTTAACTAACTTGAATTAAAATTTTTTTTTAATGTTTATTTTTAAGAGAGAGAAAAACAGACAGTCAGACAGACTGTGAGTGGGGGAGGGGCAGGGAGAGAGGGAGACACAGAATCTGAAGCAGGATCCATACTGTGAGGTTGACAGCAGCAAGCCCAGCACGGGGCTCGAACTCATAAGTAGTGAGATCATGACCTGAGCCGAAGTTGTATGCGTAACAGACTGAGCCACCAAGGCGTCCCTTGAACTTAAATTAAAAAAGAAAGAAAAAAGAAAAATACTTGTATTTAAAGATATCTGAAAATAAGGCCAAAGTTATAATATCAAATAAATGAATGCAAGTCTTTCAACAGCCCGACAGAGAAAATACAAACAGTGTAAGAGGAGCATGTGAACAATCCCTGTGGATAAAACAGTATTGATGGGAGAAAGCAATACTAGGAGAAATGGAGCCAAGGCTTTAGAAAACCTTTTTTTTCCCCAAAATTTTTAAATGTTTATTTATTTTTGAGAGACAGAGAGAGAGAGAGAGGTACAAAGAGCAAGCAGGGGAGGGGCAGAGAGAGATGAAGACATAGAATCTGAAGCAGGCTCCAGGCTCTGAGCTGTCAGCTGAGTCCCACATGGGGCTTGAACCCACAAACGGCAAGATCATGACCTGAGCTGGTCAGATGCTTACCCGACTGAGCCACACAGGGGCCCTTAGAAAACCTTTCTGAAGGGAAGTACACCAGAATGCTTGAGTGACGGCAAGTACATAGCATGACAGAGTCCAAGATAAGAATAAACTGAAGATGGAAAGAGAAATAAATGGAAAGAGGGAAGGTGGGTGGAAAAAGGGATGAGGGGAAGGAGGGGGGTGGTTGGACTTGCCTCTAGCCCATAGGTCATTGTGTACAATTTGAAAAAGGATGCTTCCTTAAAGAAGAAACAGAACTACACAAAAACGCAGTTTGGTTAGCAAAGTTTGGGCTAGGTTTCAGCCCCTACTTGCTCCCTGGGCTAGGCCACTTTATTTAGTGAGCAACCTGTATATCTGTACAAAGCAGTCCTGGAAAAGAAGAAAAGACTAACTCTGATGTAGAAAGAGGCAGGCATTGATTTTCCTACGGTGAAGTGCAGGTGAATTCCTACAAAGCAGGACACAAAAGCAAATTTTGTTATCTTTTCTCACTGTTTTACACCTGCATTTGGAATTGTGTTCTAACAGAAAAATGTCAGTTTGGGGAACAACGTTGTTTTTGGTGAGCTGGAAAAGACAGCTGCTAGATGATTAGGGAATTTGAGAAAACCTGGTACTTCCACCCATGTAAGGACAGAGGTACCTGTCCTCAGGCTGGTGCCAAAGATCTCTGTACACAGCTCCTTACTGCCTCCGTATTTGACTTTTCTGGGGCTCCAGCTGCTCTCAGTCATCGGGGCATCACTGCTTACTGATTAACAACAGGGTAACAGGCGTCTCCAGCTGAATGCCCAAACTGAGGGTAATTCCCTTGCAAAAGACCTATATCACAACTGCTTTCAGCTACTTGGTAAAATGCAGACTCCTGGTCTCACTCTCTCCCAGACTTATTGAAGAAGAAGCTCTGGAAGAAGCTCTGGAAGTGGACATCAAAGCTGGAAGACTACTGTTTAAGAGTAATGTAAAATATGAGAAATTTCCGTGTGGAGATTACGAAAAAGAAACAGAAAAGAATCAAACCTAGCCAACTGTACACTATAAAGTACAAATTATATATGCCTTCCTCACCAGGTTTATAAGGCAGAGATTCAAAATCTTTAGAATTACAAATTTTTAAAAAGTCATATCTAAACACACAGCTCTTGTGGACTAATTAGAAATGTTATTCTGAAATTAGGTTATAATGACATTTCATGTGTTGCTACACTGACAGGAAACCTTCACTTGTTTTCAGAAATTTCATATTGGGTGACTGATATAGAACCTACTCCAGACATCATGCCCTATCCCCAAACTTAGGCATCTGCTGAACAATCTCAGTTGATTGCTAGTTGAACTGGTTAGTTCTTTTTTAACAGCACCTTGAATGGATAGCAGAGAAACATAATAGGAACAAATTTCTTACCGCTGTGAGGGGTCCTTCTGCTTGCGCCTCCATTGGACTCGTGGGTGTCACTGCAATAAAGTGACTAGCAGCTCCAGCCTGGAGTTCTAGCCTATCTGTATACTGCTCTGGAACAGCAGTGGTAGGACACTCCCCAGAAAGTGCTAAGACCACACCTGAGGTTTCTTTCTTTAAATGATCACTTTCTGCCCAAGGACCCAGTAGGAGCTTTTCATCTTGAGGCGATTCCTCCAGGACTTGAAGTACTTCAGGCTCCTCATCAGAAGGACTCCCAGTTGTTTTATGGCCTAAAGCCTCATTTGTCCTAAAATCCCGAAGGTCCTGCTCCTTGTCCACAATCACCCATTCTTTGGAATCAACCTCCTGCTTGCAGGAGCTCAAGTTAACTGCTATAAATCCATTGCTGGCACCGCCATCTGCCTGTTCAGGGGTGTTGGCAGAGGCAGGCTTAGAAGCATCTGGAAGATATTCTTCATCATAGTGCCAGATGTGGTCAGTACGGGACACAGCGGGAACACAAGGCTTATGAAGCAGAGCAGGGAGAATAGATTCCTTTCCTGCACTGGAATCTTTCTGCATTTTCTCCAGGCTTAAGAAAACAGAGAGAAGTTACTCAACTGTCCTAGGAAAATATTTATTGCATAACCTATAAGCTCTATACAGAACTAACATTCACACACAGGTTAGAGAAAAAAATATAAATAAAACATAAGGAAAGTTTCACAGGCTGATTAAGTTCTGCTTTACGTGTCATAATCCTGTTTGGGAAGATGGAGCCCATGGGAAGAAGATGGCTCTCCTGCTGCAGGGCAGAAGAGAAGCCTAACCAGGTTGACTCATGTGATCTATTTCAACTTTTCTTTGACAATTCAATCACACTGCCCTCTCTCTGGCAGACAGGAACAATTTAGCCAAATTTAGCTTTTGCCTCACCAGAAGGCCTACAAAAGGAAATGAAGAAGCTAGTATACATTAGGCAAATACTTGAAGTGTTTCTTCTTCAGACATATATATAAATGTACTCATTCAAGTAAATACCAAAGGCAGAACTTTTATAAAGAAAAGCTGGTATACCTGCTCAAGCACACCCAGTCCACTACGCACATAGTGGTGCACACAGTGGTGGGGGGTCGGGAGGGGGTGGGGGAAGCTTCAAGGTATATTGTCAGTTTGGGTGGATTAAAAGGCAGATGGCACTGTATAGAATCTCTCTGCCGGCTGAGGGGCAGGCAATGGTGTGACCATTTGGCTGCACGTGCTTCTAAGAACTGATCTCATCTTCAGGGAAGTAGTTTAAGCAATACACTTTTTGCTTTCCAAGTCTTTAATTAGGTGCTTCAATTCCTTCAACTGTTCCCTTTTCATTCTAGCTTCTGGCTTGAGTTCATTTTCTTGGATTACTTCTCTTACCTCCACCTTATTTTTATTTCTCAGCTCTTCCCTCAACATGGACTCCCTTTGGTTTCATTCCTTTGTTAAACTAATTCTTTACCAAACTAAGCTTTTACTCCTATTGCATTTAGATCTTTATTCCCAATCTTAGCCACAACTCAAAATGTTTAAGCACTGCCCCATCTCAAATCCATCCTTTTGATCATATCAATGTACAGACATAGCTTCTATCACATAGCTGTGAGACTGAATGACTACCATGTAAGGAAGAATACACATATATATATGAAGGACGATTGAAAATGGAAGCCAGATTAGACTAGGCCAGAAGTGGCTGAACTGTCTTTAAACACAGTAAACACCATGTTCGTCAATTACATGGTCCTTCTAACATTTCATTGCCAATAGCAGCCACTGGGGATGTACACTGAAGGGCATGCGACCATCACTAGTCACCTGGCTCTTAGTATTACTGCAGTCTTCTTTAATTTATATATAACAATTCTTCTGTTAGCAAAATTTATGGATAATTGGACTTCTAATCGTGAACTATAGTTATTACCTATGTATAGCTCTCTAAAGTTCCACCTTTCCTTATTTCTAGGAAGAAACTTATTCATGTCTATTTTTCCTACAGTACTTACTCACAGAAGGCCTTCATTAAATGAACTGAACTGCCTGTCCCTTGTATATAAATTACTTGTTTCCCTCCTTCACGAACTCCCCTTCTTCCTGCACAATACCTTCTTTATCTTGTGCACTCCAACTCTACACTGCATCTTCTTACTCCAATAAATGAGATCCCTTCCAAACAAGGTAAGTTCAAAATGTTTTTTTTTTTTTTTTTTTTTTGCAACTCATCGAAGTTTATTATGGCCATTAATTACACAAACACACCGGCGATCGGTCATTTTTTTTTTTTAATTTTTATTTATTTATCTATTTATTTATTTTTTAAATGTTTTTAACTTGTACCTAGTTTTATGAAATTACCAGTTCCCACTGCTCAACTTGCAAGGCCAAAAGCTGTGTTATAAGAACTTGTAACAATATTATAAGACAATTCACATTAAGAATCACAATGATAATAAAAACATGGATGGAGATGAGAGCTTAATCAAACCAGTACTACAAAAATGCAAACATTTCTTATTTGAAAGACTTTACATTATAGAAATTAATAATGATGATGTTGAGGATAACTATAGCATCTTTCTTAGTAGCTTTAAAGAAAAGAAAAACTATTTCATACCAGGTCTCAAGAAACTTGTCAGTATCTGGCTTTGGCTCCAGTGTTAGACGTTTTTCCAGCTCAAAGCTGTGGATAGAACGTAACTTCCGCACCAATGGAACATCTCTGTCTGGCTGAGTAATCTCTGAGCGGACACGAATCGGTGAACCAAGGCTTGGAGCATTCAGAATACCATTTACTTGACCATGGCTGTTCTCTTCCTCAGTAGCAGCCTAGACAAAATATAAAAGAAAATAATGAAAAACATTCAGGTGACTATGTATAGGAATCAACTGACGTCTTTCAAAATAATATAAGCAAATGCTTGCGATGTGTTTTCAGGAATCAGGATATTTTGGATAGTTGACATCACTAAACGCTCGTCTATTAACCTTTTATAAAATGAATATTCTTAATTTATTCTCAGTTTCAGTATTATTTTAGTTTTTTATGTTTTGGGTACAAAAATAAACAGTCTAAAAATGTTTAACCACCTTAGCTTTTTGTATGATATCTTACAAGATGCTTGCAGGTCTCCATTCCACTAAAGTAAAAATAAAACCTGGAAAGGACATTTTCTTCGAGCCACAGGTGGTCTCACAAGAGGTAGGAGAGGCTGCCAAGCATGAATATCCCCTGTTGCTCCTTCTCTAAAAACCAAATGAATAACCAAACAACAATAAGAAAACTTGGAGCTAGAACAATAAAGAGCTAAGTAGAGCAGCAGGTTGAATATGACACAGCTCAGAGTAGTGGGGCTGCCTAAGGACAGATGCCCACAGCAGCACACTTGCCAAGGAAATTAAGCTTGACCCCAGTAGTAGGGTAGGAGAGGTAGGTCTGGTATGTTTAAAGATGCCCAACTGGTCTGCTGGCTACCAGCAGAAGCAGAAGACAATCTTCTCCGAAGTAAGACTTCTTCTGAAGTAAGGTCTACAGGACTGCCATCAATTATTAATCAAACACATGGGAAGGAATGCCACCACGACTAACAGAAATAATAATTTTTAGAAAAATATTTAAAACTCCCAAAGACATCAGATATTAAACTTGTTAAAATACAGGATATACAGGGGGGAGAGTTAAGATGGTGGAGAAGTAGGGGACCCTGGGCTTTCTTTGTCCCTAAACACAGCTGTATTGAGGTCAGATTTTTTGGAACACCCAGGAAATAGATCTGCAGAGCAACAGAAGGATCTCCACAGTTGGAGGGAAACAGCTTGGTAGATGTGAGGTGCATGGATGTGAATTGGGGAAGAGAAAAACAGTGGAGCCACAGACAAGAGGAAACCATTTCTGTGCAGAGACAAAAGGGAGGGAAAGAGAGAAGGGTTAAGAAAGTGCAACATCAAGTTAGCACAAGAGGAAAAGCTCTTTGGACCATGAACTGGGGAGCGAGAAATACTGCGCAACCCAGTTTTGTTTTGCAAATAGCTTTTGGAGCTCTCACTCCAAGGTTTTGGAAGTATGTGTCTTTCTCCTGAGCAGAGCTGTAGACACACTCCTGGGGAGAAGGGAGCTGGCCCTGGAGTGCATACTGTAGTGTAGACATCTCCAGGGTACACTGGAAGAGAACAGTCCCCTTCCTGGAGTACTTCTGGAAGAGGGTTTATTGCCTCACCAAGGACAAAAGACCCTGCAGGTGATGGCCAAACCCTTTCATCAGCAGGGTGGAAAGGTTCTACTCTGGAGGAGGGGAGTGGATCTGCACTATGCCAGGTCCTTTAAGATTTGGGGTTTTGAATCCCAACTGTGCACCAAGGAGAAGGTGCAGGATACTTGTGGCTCAGGGCAAGGTGACTGCCCTCACTATTCTGTAAGGGCTACTCAATAGTGGTGGTTGGGATCCCCAGTCTGGGGATCAAAGCCTGGGGTGATGCCATTTTTCCCCCAACACAACACAGTGGGACTTCAGAGAGGAGCACAGTGGCCCCCAGTGGAGTTGGGACCTGCTTACACCATACTCTGCCCCTCCGTGCCTGGCAACTGCTTATCTATTGGAAGCAAGATGGAATCTGAGCTAATGCAGCCAGCCTTTCCTCCAGACCAGCACAGCCAAGCACCCCTCAAGCACCAAAGACAACTCATTTTTAGTTTTTTTCTCCTTTTCTCTTTTTTCTTTTGGAATCAGGCTCATAGTTTCTGGTTTACTTTTTGTCATTTCCTTTTATCTTTTTTTTTTTTTTTTGAATCAGGCTTTTAAATTTTCTTTTTCCTTCTTTTCTTTTTTCTTCTGTTTCCCCCCCCCCCCCCTTCTTTTTCTGTGCAATCAGCTTTATAGTTTTTTGTTCCCTCTCTTTTTCTCTTTTTATGGAATCAGGCTTCGCCATCCCGGGGGGGGCCCCCCCCCGCCAGCCTTTTCCTTTCTTCCTAGGGTTACTTCAACAAAAAAATCAAAGCACACCTGGTTGAAGTTCCATACACTCCACCACTACAAGCAAGGAGGAGTTTTGTAAAGGACTGACCATTGGGAAAGAGCAGCCAAAATGCAACAGCAGAGGGCACACAGCATACACCAGAAACACTTCCTGGACTGACAGGCCCTGGACAGGATATGACTCCTTTTTAATACAGTAGTATTCTCAGGTGTAGGAAACATAACAAGCTTTTAAAACATGCAAAGGACAGAAACTTAGCCAAAATGACAAGATGAAGGAATTCCCCCCAAAAGAAAGGTCAAGAAGAAATCACAGCCAGGGACCGGCTCAAAACAGATATAAGCAATATATCTGAACAAGAATTTAGAACAACAGTCATAACTACTATCTGGGCTTGAAAAAGGCACAGAAGACACCAGAGAAACCCTTGCTGCAGAGATCAAAGACCTAAGAACTAGTCAGGATGAATTAAAAAATGCTATAACTGAACTGCAAAATAAACTAGATACAGGGACAGCAAGAATTAAAGAAGCAGAGAATAGGTGAAACAGAAGAAAAAATTATGGAAAATCATGACACTGACAAAAAGAAGAAAAGAAAATTGCTAGATGACAAGGGGAGGCTTAGAAAACTAACTGATTACAAGAAACGAAACAATATTCATATCAAAGGAGTCCCAGAAAAAGAAAAGCGAGGAAAAGGGGAGAAGGTTTATTTGAACAAATTATAGCAGAGAACTTCCCTAATCTGGGGAAGGAAACAGGCATCCAAGTCCAAGAGGCACAGAGAACTCACTTCAAAGTCAACAAAAACAGGTCAACATCACAATGTATCATAGTGAAATTTGCAAAATACAAGGATAAAGAGAAAATTCTGAAAGTAGCTATGGACAAAAGGTCCTAGCCTACAAGGGTAGATACATAAGGTTAGCAGACCTGTCCACTGAAACTTGGCAGGCCAGAAGGGAGTGGCAGGACATATTCAATGTGCTGAACAGGAAAAATATGCAGGCAAGAATCCTTTATCCAGCAAGGCTGTCATTCAGAATAAAAGGAGAGAAAAAGACTTTCCCAGACAAACAAAAAAACTAAAGGAGTGTGTGACCACTAAACCATTTCTGCAAGAAATTTTAAGGGGGACTCTCTGAGGGGAAAAAAAAGGGCCAAAGCAGCTAAGACTACAAAGGACCAGAGAATATCATCAGAAACACCAAACTGACAGATATCACAATGGCACTAAATTCTTATCTTTCAATAATCATTCTGAATATAAATGAAATGCTCCAATCAAAAGACACAGGGTATCAGAATGGATTAAAAAACAAGATCCATCTATATTCTGCCTACAATAGACTCATTTTAGACCATAGGACACCCACAGACTGAAAGTGAGGGGATGGAGAACATCTATCATGCTAATGGAGGTCAAAAGGAACCTGGAGTAGCCATGTATCAGACAAACTAGATTTTAAAACAAGGACTGTAACAAGAGATGAAGAAGAGCATTATGTCATAATTAGGGGTCTATACATCATGAAGACCCAACAATTGTAAATATTTAATGCCCCTAACTTGAGAGCACCCACATATATAAGTTGATTAATCACAAACATAAAAAAACTCATTAATAACAATACCATAATACTAGGAAACTTTAATACCCCACTTGCAACAGACAGATCATCTAAGCAGAAAATCAACAAGGAAACAATGGCTTTGAATGACATACTGGACCAGATGGGCTTAATAGATATATTCAGAACATTTCATCCTAAAGTAGCAGAATACACATTCTTCTCAAGTGCACATGGAACATTTTCCAGAATAGATCACATGCTGGGTCACAAATCAGCCCTCAAGAGGTACAAAAAGGTCCATATCATACCATGCATATGTACCACAAGAAAAAATTTGGAAAGCCCTCAAATACATGGAGGTTAAAGAACATCCTACTGAAGAAAGAATGGGTTAACCAGGAAATTAAAGAAGAAATTAAAAATTACATGAAAGCAAATGAAAACACAATAGTCCAAACCCTTTCAGATGCAGCAAAGGCAGTCCTAAGAGGAAAATACATTGCAATTTAGGCCTATCTCAAGAAGTAAGAACAGTCCCAAATACACAATCTAAACTTACACCTAAAGGAGCTAGAAAATGAGCAGCAAATAAAGCCCAAAGCCAGCAGAAGAAGGGAAATAATAAAGATTAGAGCAGAAATAAACAATATAGAAACAAACAAACAAACAAAAACCCCAGTAGAACAGTGTCTACCCCTGTAGGTTAAGGTCCATTTGTCCCTAGCTGTTTTCAGAAAAACAGTAGAACACATCAATAAATCTAAGAGCTGGTTTTTTGCAAGAATAAAAATTGATAAACCCCTAGCTAGACTTACAAAAAGAAAGAGAGAGAGAGAGAGAGAGAGAGAGAGGATCCAAATAGATAAAATCATGAAGGAAAGAGGAGAGATCATGGGACACCTGGGTGGCTCAATTGGATAAGCATCCAACTTCAGCTGAGGTCATGATCTCATGGTTCGCAAGTTTGAGCCCCATACTGGTGTCTCTGCTGTCAGCACAGAGCCCGCTTTGGATCCTCTGTCCTCCTTCCACTCTGCCCCTCCCTGGCTTGTGCATGTGTGCACTCTTTCTCAAAAAAACTAAATAAACATTAAAAAAAAAGAAAGAAAGAGATCACAACCAACACCACAGAAATATAAACAATTATAAGAGAATACTATGAAAAATTATATGCCAACAAACTGGACAATCTGGAAGAAATGTACAAATTCCTGGACACTCACACACTACCAAAACTCAAACAGGAAAAAATAGAAAATTTGAAGAGGCCCATAAGCAAAGAAATTGAATCAGTTATCAAAAATCTCCGAACAAAGTCCTGGGCCAGATGGCTTCCCAGGGAAATTCTACCAGACATTTAAAGAAGAGTTAATAACGGGGCGCCTGGGTGGCTCAGTCGGTTAAGCGGCCAACTTCGGCTCAGGTCATGTCTCGCGGTCCGTGAGTTCGAGCCCCGCATCAGGTTCTGTGCTGACAGCTCAGAGCCTGGAGCCTGTTTCAGATTCTCTGTCTCCCTCTCTCTGATCCTCCCCCGTTCATGCTTTGTCTCTCTCTGTCTCAAAAATAAATAAATGTTAAAAAAAAAAATTTAAAAAAAAGAAGAGTTAATACCTATTCTTCTAAACTAATCCTAAATATAGAAATGGAAAGAAAGCTTCCAAACTCATTCTATGAAGCCAGCATTACCTTGATTCCAAAACCAGACAAAGACCCACTAAAAAGGAGAATTACAGGCCAATATCCCCAATGAACCTAGATGCAAAAATTCTCAATAACATAAATGTACTAGCAAATCAAATTCAACAGTACATTAGAAGAATTATTAACCATGATTAATTGGGACTTATTCCTGGGCTGCAAGGCTGGTTCAATATGCTATGCCACATTTACAAAACAAAAGATAAGAACCATATGATCCTTTATAGGTGCAGAAAAAGCATTGGGCAAAATCCAGCATCCTTTCTTGATAAAGACCATCAAGAAAGCAGAGATAGAAGGAACATACCTCAACATCATAAAAGCCATATATGAAGCTAATATCATCCTTAATGGGGAAAAACTGAGAGCTTTACTCCTAAAGTCAGAAACACGACAGAGATGTACACTCTCACCACTGTTGTTCAACATAGTACTAGAAGTCCTAGCCTCAGCAATCAGACAACAAAAAGAAATAAACAGCATCCAAACTGGCAAAGAAGAAGTCAAAACTTTCACTCTTCGCAAATAACATGATACTCTACATGGAAACTGCCAAAGACTCCACCAAAAAATTGCTAGAACTGATACATGAATTCAGCAAAGTCACAGGATATAAAATCAATCATACAGAAATTGGTTGTATTTCTATACACCAATAATGAAACAACAGAAAGAGAAATCAAGGAATTGATCCCATTTACAATTGCACCAAAAACCATAAAGTACCCAGGAATAAGCCTAACCAAAGAGGTAAAAGATCTGTACACCGAAAAGTACACAAAGCTTATAAAAGAAATTGAAGACACAAAGAAAGGAAAAAAGATTCCATGTTCATGGATTTAAAGAACAAATATTGTTAAAATGTCTATACTACCCAAAGCAATCTAACACTCACTGTAATTCCTATCAAAATAACACCAGCATTCTTCACAGAGCTAGAACAAACAATCCCAAAATTTGCCTGGAACCAGAGAAGACCCCAGATAGCCAGAGCAATCCTGAAAAAGAAAACCAAAGCTAGAGGCATCACAATTGCAGACTTCAAGATGTATTACAAAGCGGTAATCTAGACAGTATGGTACTGGCACAAAAACAGACACAAAGATCAATGCAACAGAATACAGAACCCAGAAATTTACCCACAAATGTAAGGCCAACCTATCTTGAACAAAGGAGGAAAGAGTATCCAATGGAAAAAAAGACAGTCTCTTCAGCACATGATGCTGGGAAAACTGGACAGCGACATGCAGAAAAATGAAACTGGACCACTTTCTTACACCATACAGAAAAATAAATTCAACATGAATGAAAGACCTAACTGTGAGACAGGAAACCATCAAAATTCTACAGGAGAAAATAGGAAGCAACCTCTTTGACCTAGGCTACAGCAACTTCTTGACATGTCTTCAGGGGTGAGGGAAATAAAAGCAAAAATGAACTACTGGCACCTCATCAAGATAAAAACCTTCTGTATAATGAAGGGAAACAATCAATAAAACTAAAAGGCAACCAATGGGATGGGAGGAGATGTTTGCAAATGACATACTGGATAAAAGGTTAGTATCCAAAATCTATGAAGAACTTACCAAACTCAACACTCAAAAAACAAATAACCCAGTAAAGAAATGGGCAGAAGACATGAATAGACACATTTCCAAAGAAGACATCCAGGTGGCCAACAGACACATGAAAAGATGCTCAAAATCACTCATCATCAGGGAAATACAAACCAAACCACAAGGAGATAACACCCCTCACACCTGTCAGAATGGCTAAAATTAACAACTCAGGCAACAACAGATGTTGACAAGGATGCAGAGAAAGGGGAACCCTCTTGCACTGTTGGTGGGAATGCAAACTGGTGCAGCCACTCTGGAAAACAGTATGGAGGGGTTCCTCAAAAAATTACAAATAGAACTACCCTATGACCCAGAAATTGCACTAGTAGGTATTTATCCAAAGGATACAAAAATGCTGATTTGAAGGGGCACATGCACCCAGTGTTTACAGCCGCACTATCAACAATAGCCAAATTATGGAAAGAGTACAAACGTCCACTGACTGATGAATGGATAAGAAGATGGAAAGAACCCAAATGTCCACTGAGTGATGAATGGATACAGAAGATGTGGTGTATATATACAATGAAATACTATTTGGTGCTCAAAAAGAATGAAATCTTGCCATTTTCAAGAACATGGATGAAACTAGAGTACATTATGCTAAGCAAAATAAATCAGAGAAATGATTTCACTCATATGTGTAATTTGAGAAACTTAACAGATGAACATAGGGGATGGGAAGAAAAAATGAGATAAAAACAGAGAGGGAGGCAAACCATAAGAGACTCTTAAATACAGAGAACTGAGGGTTGCTGGAGGGGAGGTGGGTAGGTGGATGGGCTAAATGGGTGATGGGCATAAAAGAGGGCACTTGTCTGAATGAAAACTGGTTGTCATATCAAAGTGATGAATCACGGGGTTCTATTCCTGAAACCAATAGCACAGTGTATGTTAATTAACTTGAATTTAAATAAATTAATTTTTTAAAAAGAAACAGGATATATAACAGTTATACCTAAAATGTTTAAATAAATAAAGGTCATTATCACAAATATCAACAAGGGATTATTTGGAATTAGCTGATGAATTTAATATTAAACATTCAATCAACAAGTTAAACATCAAATTAACCAGGAAAAGCCAAAGTTTTTAATCAGTGAACTAGAAGACATAGCAAAAGAAATTACCTAGAATGAAGCACAACAAGATGAGAAGGAAAATATGAAAAAAGATGTTAAGAGATTATATAACAGAATAAAAAGGCATAATATATGTTTAATCGGAGTCCCAGAATGAGAGAACAGAGAGAATGAATTAGTGGCAATATTTTGCTAGGGAATGGCTGTACATGTCTTAGAAATGATACAAAATTATGAATCAAAGACTCAGGAAACAACATATCCCAACCAGGATAAATAAAAAGAAATATAAGCCTAGACACACTGTAGTTAAAATGTACAACACCAAAGACAAAGAGAAAAGCTAAAAAGTCGCCAGGGAGCAAAGACGGGGGAGAGGGAATGGATCATATAACAAAGAAAAAAAAATCCAGAATAACAGACTTTTGAAATTCAATACAGAAGCCAGAGGAAAAATAACTGTCAATCAAAAACTTTGAAGCTAGCATAAACTCTCTTCAAAAATTGAGGCTAGGGGCGCCTGGGTGGCTCAGTCGGTTAAGCGTCCGACTTCGGCTCAGGTCATGATCTCACGGTCCATGAGTTCGAGCCCCGCGTCAGGCTCTGTGCTGACAGCTCAGAGCCTGGAGCCTATTTCTGATTCTGTGTCTCCCTCTCTCTCTGACTCTCCCCTGTTCATGCTCTGTCTCTCTCTGTCTCAAAAATAAATAAAACGTTAAAAAAAAATTGAGGCTAAAATAAATACATTAACAAGTAAAAATTGAAAGTCTTTCCAAAAGATCTGAACTAAAGGAACTTCTAATGGAAATACTTCAGAAAGAAAGAAGGTGAGTCCAGGACTTCCAAAAATGTAAGGAAATGGTAAATATCTTTGAAAAATCCACATAAACACTACTGCTATAAAAGAACAGTAACACTAATAATCTAATTTGAGTAATGTTTTTGGAAAGGAAAGAATTAAAAAATAGAAGAGAACTAAATACAGATTAAATAGTGACAATGGGTGAAAGAAATTACAGTATGTTCTATGTCAAATGCCATTTCATACTCTCATATACACAGATACCCCTGTGGGCTGGCAACTAAGAATGTTACTAGAGATTTTTATTTTATTACTTTTTTACCATTTCTTTATTTTTTGACAGAGAGAGAGAGAGAGAGAGACAGATGGGGGATGTCCCCCAGATGTCTCTTGTCCCACAGACAGGCCAAGCTCCTCACAATTGATCATGGAAAATTCTTTTCAAGATATACTTCATAAAGCATGACTAGCCAATTTTCTATCAGTTATGTTAATAGGTATGAGCCCAAAGTCTCATTTCACACCTATACATTTAACTTCTATTCCAAATAAACCTTTATAAAAACATAAGAAGCACCAGAAACTAACTGGTTCATAATTCACTGCCCCTCCATTCCCATTAATCTTCATTTTATCTTCTATGAACTGGAAAGGACAAGGAACAGTAAAGGCAAAAAGAAATTTGGGGATAATATGCCCCAAGATTATTAAAAATTAACCATTTAATTCAGAAATCTGTACCTCTCCCCATACTTACAAGTAGTCCTGCTTACAATCCTAAGGAAGAAAAAATCATGTCGATTATTCAACATCCACTATGTCACCTCATGATCAGTTCAATGTTTTCCATTCCCAACCCGCATTTCCCCACCTCCACTTGAGGCAATTTTCAGAATGGGTACTCCTAGTTCCCTAGGTCCACACTAAAGAAGGAGCCCAGAGTTTTGTCATATTATTTAGAAAGACTATTACTTCTTTTCTATAGATGTCTCTTCTTTTAGTCTCTGTGTCTGGTTATTTTTTAAAAATCCCTTCATCTTTTTCACAAAATACAAGATGAAGATTAATGTTTAGCATCTATACCTGAGTGCTACGGGAAAAATTAGCCAAGATGTTGCAATTACAAATATATAAATCACTAGCAATACAATGTTCTACTTCTCAAAGTTAAGAATCATGATACTTAGCTACATTAACAGAAGAAAACCATTAAGCACATAGAAAGATATTCTTCCTATACAAGAAATACTAACCTTACAAATCCCAAGCTTTATCTTGTTCCTGTTGGCATCCATCTCTTCCCAGACATCCTTCTCCTGGGGACGTGGGTGCCCCAAAGATCCAGGCAATTTATCTGGTGACACACCAACAGGGATGCCATTCTCCCCATCACTAAGCTGTTCATCTGGAAACACCTCATCTGTATTTTCTCGAAGCAAGTCTCCTGGGATGGGAGTGGCATTGGCAATTCTAAAAGTGTGGAGTGAAAAAAAGGTAGAACTTAAAAACACCAGAATCAAAAGTTACTCTAAGATTATCCTACATTTTGTTTCTGGACTTAAATCAGGAAGTCTGTACATGAGTAAAAGAGTAATACAAAACAAAACCAAAACCTCAGAAACTTAGGTCATGCCAATTGTACAAAATAAAACTGCTTCTGATCAGTAGAATTTTCAGGCTGATCTAAAAAAAGAAATGTTAACAATAACTCACTGATTCAACAATTATTGCTCTATTTTCTAATAAGTCCCTGTCAATTGTAGTATTTTCTATTCTTTACCCATTTTTTTCATTTAGGGAATAACAAAAACTATAAGCAGAAAAATATTAAGTGTCATAACGATATAAGCAGGTATGTGATCACTTGTATTTTTTAAATAGTGTAAAATGTACCTAGCCTTCTGCATTTACAGACTTTTTACTAAGTATCTACTATATGGAAGGCTCTAGGGAAATGAGAAAGGAAATTCTTGCCCTCTGGGTGAAACTGGAAATTCTTTAATTATACAGTTCTGCATGAACTGAACATGAACAAAATTTTAAAAATATTGACACCTGTCAATATATTTCTTTCTAAGTAATTTCATGTCCTATTTATATGGCTGGTCATCTCTCCCTTAGACCGCTGGCCCATGAGGGGGCTTTTCTAGTTCTTAGTTATCACTCATTAAGTGTTCAGATCCTTGTATGCTCTTATGTTCTAGAACTATGCTCTGTATACTAGTTTGTATTTTATTTTTGTTTGTTTTTTTTTTTTTAGTAGGCTTCACACCTAGCACAGAACCCAATGTGGGTCTTGAACTCATGACCCTAAGTTCAAGACCTGAGCTGAGATCAAGAGTCAGATGCTTAACCAACTGTGCCACCCAGGTGCCCAGTTTGTTTTGTTTTTAAATATTGCCGACTGAACACAATATTTACCACACAGTGAAACCTTTTCTTAGAAGTGATCTGGAATGTCTAAAAATAGAAAAAACAGTCTTCACTAGACTAACTATACTGACACATACAATCAATATGAGTGGTAAAATAGGCATCTTCTTAGTGAACCACTCCAAGGGTGACAACGCTCTGGTCCAGGTACTGTCAATATGAAATGCTGTGAGAACAAAGATGAGTCATTTTTCAGGGACTTGTTCTACCTAAGTTGACCTTCGCTACCACCTCTCCCTACTAGGGCCAATAGGAGAAGATGAATCTCTTTATCAATATGTTATAGATATGTAATTAGAAAAGCACTGATAATAGCTCTCAGGAAAAAAATAGCTCTCAGGCCTGTAAAGTGGTTCTTATAGTTCTGACATTGGGAACACAATGAAAAAGGTAGTTTGGCCTAAAATAGTTCATATTAAGGGATTTATGATAAAAATAAAGTTCAAAAGTAAATAAAGTTCATAAAGCTCATAAACTGGTTACTAAAACATTTTTCAGATATAAGTTCAATATACTGATTGATGCTAGACATTACAACAGACACTAACATATATGTGCTACATGGCAATCCAAATGTTTATTAAAAGAATTCCCTGTATTCTCGAGGACAGAGAATGGCAAAAGAATCAATATTTGAATTCAGGAAGATCGGTCTACTAGCCCCACAATTTTTTTCCATTTTACATCTCTCAGTTTTCTTCCAATCCTTTCTTCCCTATGCCTAGCTACTATTCCACAGCTTCTTTCCAACCCCCCAACTCCTTGGCATTTCCTTCTCCACTCCTGAGGAAACAAAGTACATCTCCACCTACAAACTGCTTCTAATTTTATTCTATCCCAGTTTCCCTCTTTTCTCATATGCTGCGGTCTAATTCCACACACTTCAAGGGGCTCTCACATCTTTCCCACACGGGCTCTCCTGCACATGACTTAGGTTCCTCTCTGCATTTATTCCCCATTTTTAACCCTTACACAATTCTATTTTCCTCATTCTCCCATAGCTCTGATCCAAATCTGGAGTTTGCGATATGGAAAGAAATTCCTTCCCAGAAAAATCGTATTTCCTTCAGGAGTTGAATGAATGCAAAAGTATATGTAAGAGAATTATTAGCACATTAGCACATTGTGTGTGTTTGTGTTTGTGGACAAGGTATAAATTATAGAAACATTAAGGAAAAAAAAGTAAGGACATGTATGGAAGAATTGGACAGATGTCAAGAAAAGTACTAAGAACAGATATCTTTTTCACACTTCCTTCCCCATAATCTAAGGCAGGCATTAGCCAACTAGGGCTGTGGGCCAAATCTGGCCAGCTCACCTATTTTTGTAAGTCAAGTGTATGGCATGGGTCATGCTCATTCATTTACATATTGTCTGTGGCTACTTTAGCACTATAATGGCAGTGGTAGTGGCGACAGAGACAGCACAGCTCACAGATATTTATCTGGCCTTAATAGATAAGGTTTGCTGAAAAATCAGTACTTTAATTCAGAGGTCAGCAAATTCAGTCACTTCTTAACGGGCCAGATAAATGGTAGGCTTGTAGGCACAATACTTTTCGGGCAAGATTCACTGATGGATGCTAAAACTTGTGGGAGAAAGTACAATGAAAAACAAGTTTTGGGGTGCCTGGATGACTGAGTTGATTGAGCATTCAACTTCAGCTCAGGTCATGATCTCACAGTTCATGAGTTTGAGCCCTACATCAGGTTCGCTGCTGTCAGTATGGAGCCCATTTCAGACCCTCTGTACTCCTCCCTCTCTGCCCTTTCCCTGCCTGCATTCTCTCTCTTAAAAAAAATTTTTTTTTAAATAAAATAAATTTTTAAAAAAGTTTATTTGAATGGTCTCAAAACATCTTCCCATAAAATAATTACTTACAAAGGGAAAAATAGTAACTTCACAGTGGAAAAACCTAACATCACCCTAACCAGATTAACAACATTAATACCACCAGTAATAAGACATACTGACATCATGTACCTCCTTACTTAATACCCATAATTTCCCTCTGATTTTAGCTTTAAATGTAAAAAATGAGTAGTCTGATAGTGTTCTAAGTTTCCAGGAGGAAGGGCCTTTGACATTTTTGTTTTTTGTTGGAAAGTTCTAGTTCTAATGCAGTGTGATCAGGCAGTATAATATTTCTGCTTTATGGAACTATAAAGCATATAAGGTTTCTTGATGACCTAATAACTGATCAATTTTTATTAATGTTCCAGGGGCATTTGAGCAGAAGGCACGATCTCTATCTTCAGGATGTAGAGCTAAAAAAATATGCAATAAGATCTCCAATTACTCATGTGTTTCTAGCTATGCCTCCCTGAATCTCTTCTAGTTGTTGCTTCCTAAAGGTGACTGCTGGGATTCTGGAGACTAAATATTATGTATTTATTATGTCCCATTTGTGAATTGCAGCATTAAGCATTAAAAAAAGCATTCCATCTTCGTAACTTTTTTTTTTTTTTTTTTTTTGCTTTTTTTGCTTGAATTCTAGACTCTCTGATATCAGGATCATTATTCTCTTCTTAGGGCTCCCATTTTTGGGGTTTTTCTTTGTTCATCCTTTCTGAAATATTTTTTAGGTCTCTTGTACATAGCATATGTATTTAGCTATGTAAACCAAACTGAAAATCTTTTCATAGAGGAGTTAAGCCCATGCATATTTATTGCTATGATTGATATGTTTGGCCTCAACTCTGTCACAGTATTTTATAATTATATGTATTTTGTTATATTTCTTTCTCTACAAGATGAATCTTCTTTGTACTCTCATTTAGCCTCTTTCTTTCTTTCTTTCTTTCTTTCTTTCTTTCTTTCTTTCTTTCTTTCTTTCT
>NW_024412415.1:9547978-9561311 GCF_014898765.1 Herpailurus yagouaroundi
TCTTTCTTTCTTTCTTTCTTTCTTTCTTTCTTTCTTTCTTTCTTTCTGTTTTTGGGGGTATTTTAGGTTTGCCTATAAAGAAGTTTATTTATTTTGAGAGAGAAAGAGAGAGACAGAGAGAGAGAGAGAGAGAGAGAGACAGAGAGAGAATATGCATGCACAAGCAGGGGAGGGACAAGGGAGAGGGAGAGAGAGAATCCCAAGCAGGTCCCACATGGTCAGTGCACAGCCCATTGAGGGGCTTGATCTCATGAACTGTGATATCATGACCTGAGCCAAAATCAAGAGTTAGACTCTTGAACGACTGAGCCACTCAGGCACCCCTTGCCTTTTTGTTCTAATGGTGTACTCTGGACATATACCTTTTTAAATGCTCTTAGTCCCGTTTTCTCATTTTATCTTACTATAGAGTTTCTTGGTTTTAACCAGTATTGTTTTGTTTTCCTCCATTAGGGTCTCTAACTTAATCGATAATGAATGCTATTCCTCCTCTGTCAGCATTCCATTTTCACTACTCTCTCTCTAGCCATTTTAAATGATTATCTTATTTTCATTCCTTTAGGGCTTCCCTCCCCCACCCCCAACTTTATATCAATGCCCCTTATTAAATTTTCATTTGAATCTACTCCTTTATGCTCTTTATAATTTTTTTCACTTTTTCATTTTTTAAGTTTATTTATTTTGAGAGAGAGAGAGAGAGAGAGAGAGAGAGAGCGCCAGCACACACATGGGAGGGGCAGAGAGAGAGGGACAGAAAGAGAATCCCAAGCAGGCTCCGCACTGCCAGCTTGAGCCCAATGCAGGGCTCGAAATCACAAAACATACTATCATGACCTGAGCTGAGACCAAGTGTCAGATGCTTAATCGACTGAGCCACACAGGCACCCCTAATTTTTCACTTCTAAGACATCTTTTTTTCTTCCATTCAGTTCAGTCAACTCTCATTTCTTCCTTTCTCTCTCTTCTCCTTTTCCTTTTTCTCCCATCTTCCTCTACTTTGTGGTCTATTTCTGTTCTTAGTTTTTAAATTTCTGATTCAAGGTGATTATCCCTATCTTCAAATGCACAAGTATATTTACTTCCATTTGGGGTTTTATCTTAGAGTTTTCTTCTTCTTCGTGGTTGATTCTCTGAAAGGAAATTTCCTTAGCATGAATTAGATTTTCTCTTCTGATTTTTTTTCAGTAAGACTTAATGGACCTTGGAAATCTTTTTCTTGTTCATTTTTGCGGTAGTGAAGTAGTTCATGAGATTTGTAGTTTATTTAGTGCCCTCTTCTGTCAATATAACAAAGTCCAAACACATTAGTGGATTTTTACTTGTTTTTATGGTCAGAGAGGTACAGTATCCTGATTTTATAGTTCTCCTTTTTGTAGGTAAATTTTATTTCCCCTTTTGCCCTTCTGCAATTATTGATGTACTGCCTTCAGCTTGAAATTCATCCCTTTTGCCTGTTCTGTGAAAGTGGATCTGAGCCCTTGAAATATTTTCCTTTGCCAGCTGGCACTGGGGCTTGTGTCAGAGGGCACTGAAGAGACACTGCAAGAGGAAAGTGTTCTGTCAGAGCTCCAGTGTGCAGCTTGGCAAGTCTCTCCAGTGTGTATGGCTCTCCCCAGCACAAGGATCCTGCCACACCTCAGCATCTTCAGCACCTGTTTCCTGCAGCACAAAGAGGTCAGCAACCAACAGCTTCCCTGAGAAATAGCAGTTTTATGGCACAGTGTCTCTGGTGAGACACACCAGCAAATAGTTTTCTCTGACACCCCAGAGAACAGATTTCCATCAAGTTCCAGAGGGCAGATTTTCAGCAAATTCTACCAGGCATCAGAGTGACTTCCTGGCCATCCAGTGAGCACCCAGTGAGCAATCCAACAAGGTCAGGAGCTCAGCCCTGGAGTCAGAGCTGGTTGGAGCTCTTCCTTGGATGCTTCATCTTAGCCTTAACAGTAGGAGCTACACTTTGTATTTGCTAGCACCATATTTCTACTTCTTACTAGTCTATGCCACATTGTTCCAATTTTGTATTATAGGTAATGACTCCTTGTATCATCCTTCCCTGTTCAAATTACTATGTAGTTTCTCTCTGCTGATTGGACCCTTCACCACTCAACTGATAAAAGGCACTTCTCCTTTCTGTTTTGTCTCTTTTCTTCTTTCTTTCTTTCTGTCTTTCTTTCTTCCTTCCCTCACTCCCCCTTCTTTCTTCCTTCCTTCTTCTTTCTTTCTTCCTTCCTTCCTTCTTCCCTCCCTCCTACTCTCTTTCTTTCTTTTCTCTTTTCTTTTCTTTTCTTTCTCTCTTTCTTTCTTTCTTTCTTTCTTTCTTTCTTTCAGAAGCTATGTACTTTGAATCATAGCTTTTTTTTTTTTTTTTTTTTTTTTTTTTTTTACCTCCTGGTAGTTCATGACCTGATCTACCTAGACACTTTCTAATAATTTCATTTGTAAGACAGGTTCAGTTTTTCTGGTGTTGGTTTAAGATCGACCTTAAGTCCCATTGCTAATTTTCCTCCTCCCCCCAGTTTTTAGTGATCTGCCTTTATAAAGCCTGGGGGGGCAGGGTTGAGTGAAGTAGGAACATAAGAAAGTTGGTGGTTTTTTGTTTCTCTCTACTTATTTTGGAGTTTAGGCTAGGCATCTTTTGTCTTCAAATTATGTTGAGGACATGGTTTTTGTGTAGTTTTATTTTTTCTTTCTTGTTATTATGTCTTATTTTAGGAGGAAACATTGAGAGATGGGAACTTAAACTGTCTTCACTGACTTCAGCTACCATGAAGCCCTATCACCTGGATTTTTGCAAGTTTGAGACTTATCTACTTCTAACAAAAATCAAAGGAGGAGGACAAAGGCACTAAAACAAGAATCAAAATTTCTAGACAGGTTCCAGCTCTGTTGCTAATATTTACCTACAGTTGGATGATTGATTCACTCAGTGTTAGGATTATTTCCTCTATTGTAAAAGGGAGTGGCTGGACTAGGGCAGTGGGTTCTAAACTCAGAAAAGCAAGAGAAACATTCTGTGCCTTGGACATTTTGATTTGGTAAGTCTGGGGTGGCTCCAACAAATGGGTACTTTAAACAAACATCTGTGATGATTCTAATGTAGATAGTCAGGGTGCCCCACTTAAGAACTCTCAGACTAGCTAATCAAAGATATCATCTCCAGTTATGGAAGTCCATGTAAGCTCTTCTGATTCAATAAGCTCTGGTGATCCCATCTTTCAATATAAAATCAAAAACAATGGATTAGTTTATCACAATTAGCTCCATTTATATGATGATTTTTCCCTACTTACTTTTTTCATTGTTAACTAAATAGTTTAAAGCAACCAGAGCAGGTAAAAATGGGTCAGGAAAAAAAAGAAGGACAACCCTGCCCCCCAATTTTAAAAATAACAAACAAAACCAACTGTATTTAATGCATGTAAGGGAGAAAACAAACAAAACCAAGATGATGGCAATACACCATAACCTGTTCCTAAAACACTTTGTAAATTAAATCACCTTCTTAGAGCAACAAGCTACATGTTTTGTTCACACTAAACTTAAGCATAGTATAGTTAGGTATAATTGTGGTTCATTTTTTCCAGGCTCCTATATATTCTTTAGAACTAAAATCAAACAATTCCTTCTCATTGTGAGGAATACCCATTGTAAATCTGACATCAACAAGCCATACCAGCTCAAAGCTCCCATTTCACAGTATGACCTATAAACACTTTCTAAGAAAAGTAAATCTGAACAGACATATGTAAGAGCATTAATTCAAGGAAATCCATAGGCTTTCTCATATGTCTTAGCATTTTGTCATCTGAAGGAACCTGGATGAAATAAAAGACATTTCTGCTAACACAGTGCACGCAAGAAAGCCACTGGTAAATAATCTGTTTAGGACATACCCAATTGCTGCAGGGGTCAAACGGGTGTGCAGTTGAGGGGTGGCAGAAGTAGTGGTGGTTGTTAGGGAACCATCAGTTCCAGTCTTCTCCCAGTCAAAAGGATCACTCTCAATTACTCCAAAGGTCTTGATGCTGTTGTCAAACACGGATGTCAGAAGCTAAACCATAAAGAAAAACACTAGAGTAAGCTAACAATAAACATCATTGCTTTATTCCTTGAGAAAGCTGCCAGACTCACAATTGGTTTTGTAGTAGGATTTAAAAAAATAAAACAAAACAAAACAAAGAACAATCGTACAAATGGGGGAATTTGAATAAGGACTATATGTTGATGATGATACTGAATTAATACTGATTTTTCTCAATTGGGTTACCAGTTTACAGTTATGCAGGAGAATGTTTTTAGAAGATACATAATGAAGTGTCTTATCTAAAACCTACTTTCAGATGGTTTGGCAAAAGAATATTTGTGTTGTATGTATATACATGTGTATTCAGTTTCAATCATCAAGGTGATCATTTTTTTTGTCAAACGGTCATTTTTATATGGTTTGATGTAAGTGAAGAGTGTTAACAGTTGGTATATCTAGGTATACAGAAGTTGATTGTACTTCCTTACAATTTTTGGGGGGGGGGCTGAAAAATTATTCAGCTGTATGTGGGTGCATATACACAAATTGTCACAAAGAAATCTGCCTCTTTATTTGGTTTATATTATATATTTCAATTTTTTGTCTTCATTTGTTCAAGATCTAATTTTCTTTCTTTTTAATTTTTTTTAGTAGGCTCCACACCAAAAGTGGAGCTCATGGTGGGGTTTGAAATCACCACCCTGAGTTCAAGACCTGACCTGAGATCAAGAGTTGGATGCTTACCTGACTGAACCACCCAGGTGCCCCAAGATTTTATTGTTAAGTAATCTCTAAACCTAACATGGGGCTCAAACTCACAACCCCAAGATGAAGAGTTGCATGCTCTACTGACTGAGCTAGCCAGGCACCCCCCATTTTTTGGTCTTTAAATTCTAAAACTCTGATGTGACGTGGATAAAGATCTCACAAAGATCATCCTTTATGAGAGTTTGAGGATTGGGATACTGAAAGTTTCAGGGAGGAATAGGGTATATAGATACAAATTTGACAGTCAGCATATAGATATGAAAAGGTATTATTTAAAGTCACTGAACTGGATGATATCATCTAAGGAGAGTAGGTAGCAAGAGGTCAAAGGCCTAGGGCACTCCAACATTTGGTTGGAAAGAAGACTCAGCAAAGGAAACCAAGAAGGAGTGGTCAATGAGATAGGAGAATCAAGTGTGTGCTGATTTTGATGCCCAGTGAAGAAAACATCTCAACAAGGTGACCAAATGCTATCATTGGTATATTTATAGCTATTTCTGATTATTTGATTGGTTTCTCTCTTTCACCCAAACTGTAAGCTCCAAGAGGTTGGTGCATGTCTGATCATCACAGTATCTAACACAATACTTTATATATAACAGCAGTGTTGTGATTTATAAGTGATAAGTTTGGTCAATCACATGACCAGAATATATTTCTTATGTATATTTGGTCTTTGTCCATAGTTCCCGGCACACAGCTCCCAAAACCTTGAAATTTCCTGAAAGAAAAGAGCAATAGGAGCATCTTTTGATATAATAATATTTGATCTATAGTCCTCAGTTCCTGAAATCACTTTAGAGCCATAAACATGAAATGACTATCTTGTTATTCATAACAAGCCCCTTCCCACCACAACTGGGTTTTTGTTAATGAGGTAACTTTTGGAAAGCTCCTCTGGATAAGGGCTGGCAACAATGTGATTAGAGACTTGTAACTTTCAGTCCCATCCCCTGGCCTCCAGGAAACAAGAGAGGGGCTAGAAGATGAATCAATCAACGATGGTAAATGATTTAATCAAGCATGCCTATATAATGAAGTCTCTATAAAAACTAAAAAGGATGTGGTTTGGAGAGCTCGTGGGTTGGTAAACATAATGGAGGTGCCGAGAGAGTGGTGCCTGCAGAGAGGGCATGGAGGCTCCACACCTTTTCCCCATAGCTTGCCCTATGCATCTCTTCCATCTGGCTCTTTCAAAGTTAAATCCTTTGTAACAAACCAGTAATCTAGTGAGAAAACTGGTTTCCCAAGGCCTGTGAGCCACTCTAACAAATTAACCAGGCCCAAGGAAGGGGTTGTGGAAACCTTTGGTTTATAGTCATAGGTCAGTCAGAAGTACAGGTGACAACCAGGACTTGCAAATGGCATCTGAAGTGGAGGGCTGTCTTCTGGGACTGAGTCCTTAACCTGTGGAATCTGATGCCATCTATCTCTGGGTAGATAGTGTCAAAAGTGAGTTGAGGGCGCGTGGGTGGCACAGTCGGTTAAGCGTCCGACTTCAGCCAGGTCACGATCTCGCGGTCCGTGAGTTCGAGCCCCGCGTCAGGCTCTGGGCTGATGGCTCAGAGCCTGGAGCCTGTTTCCGATTCTGTGTCTCCCTCTCTCTCTGCCCCTCCCCCATTCATGCTCTGTCTCTCTCTGTCCCAAAAATAAATAAACGTTGAAAAAAAAATTAAAAAAAAAACAAACAAAAAAACAAAAGTGAGTTGAATTGTAGGACACCCAGCTGGTGCCAGAGAACTACCAGGCTGAGGGGGCGGGGGGTAGGGAGAGAAACCCATGTTGGAATTACGAGTCCAGAACCTTTAAATAGTTACTCTCAAAACATTTCAAGAACAAGTATTTGTGATAATATTAACTAAAAGACTCATATAACACTACCTTTCATTTAAATCCCAAGGAAAAAATAATACATGTAGAAAAGGAAACTAAATAGATAAAAGGAACCGGAAACGGCATGGCTATAAGACCTCAGAAATTTGATTTTGGTCATATTTTTGTTGACTTAAGTTACCTATGTTATAGCTTAGACTTCCCCAAATTGTCAGAGTTAGAGGGCTACAGAAAACCCAGAAGGAAGATGGATTGAGACCCAGCATATGGCAACAGAAGTGGCACACCTTGGACTACTCTCTTGACTTTGGAAATAGAGGTTCTCACAGAGCGAGCTGCATGCCTCCTGAAAATGGAGTCCCTGTCCCTGAGGCAGTACCCGCCTTGCTGTGTGAGCACTCAGATGGCCACTGCCACACTGCTACAGCCTGTACCGGCTGCCAAGGAATGATCCTAAGCAGTTTTTATGCCAGATGTCCTTTTATCATGGAATTATTTTCTTACATTTATCAGAGTATAAACGTATGCAGCATATGCCTTTGGGCCTCAGATAAAAAAGTCTGTTACTAAGATGGTGACACCAGAGACCCAGCAGCAGAAGGCAGAAGGATGGAAGGTACAGCACAGAACAAATAGACCTTCCCTGACCCTCTAATTTATGGGAGGTTCCCCCTTGTTATTCTCCAGCTCAATCTCTTATTTTTTTGCTTCCTAACAGCCCATCTAGGCCTTCTGAAAAATTTAACTCCAATGACATCAGACTCAGGGGAATCTTAAAACAGCAAGAGGCAAGCCTGCTGCATTCTGATGCAACCTCTGCTTAAACAGTCCCATTCCTAAACCTGGGAAGTATATTAACAAGATTAGTAAGAAATGTGGTCAGCTTTGGATTTCCTATCATATACTCTGATTTTAGCAATGCTGTGGCACTGTATGAACTGGCTGATATATACATTTTAGTTTTAGGTTCACCAACAGTGTGGGTATTTATGGGTTTTATTGGTCTTCTCAACTTGCTAAACAATGCTTCACATCACTGGAACACTCTAATAAAAATACTTTTGTGGTCTTTTGTCAGGATCACATGATTCCATTAATTACTGACAAGAATTTCTAATAATTCTTCATATAACTCTGTAGTTCTTTCACTGCATTTTTATCAACCAGTCATGTTAGTATTTGTTTTACAGTGGCTGCTGTGTTTGTGGCCACCTCTCCAAAGAAGTCAAGATGGTAAAAAACAGGGCTTTTTGGAATGAGTCAGAAATTGGGTTCAGACACCACTTCCAGTACCACTACTGGAAACCACCAGTTTTCCCAGGCAACAGGTCTAAAGTAAGTCTCCATAAAATGGGGATAATAACCCTACCCATGTATTGCTATGGCATTGTTAGGTGTCATTACCGTGACAATAATGTGCAAAGGCACCAAGAGTTCTTTTATTTTTTAATTTAATTTATTTTTTTTATTTTTATTTTTATTTTTTTTTGAGAGAGAGTGAGTGAGTGGCGGGGAGGGCCAGAGGGAGATACAGAGAATCTTAAGCAGGCTCCATGCTCAGTGCAGAGCCTGATGTGGGGCTTGATCCCACAACCCTGGAATCATGACCTGAGCCAAAATCAAGAGTCGGACACTCAACTGACTGAGACACCCAGGCGCCCCCCACCCCAAGGGTTCTTCTTTATCCAATCTGATGCTATGTTAGTTTCCCATTAACTAGTAACTGTGTCACCTACGTGTGGAGTCTTGTGGTGGAATTCAGGGTTAAGAGTTTCCTATTTACTCCTCAGAGATATTTTCCTTTCTCAAAATACTTTAAAAAGGATTATTTAAATTACGTGGTGGTCACAATAGGGTTGAGTGTTTTTAATCATTATGTACACTTCTGAAAATGTTGGCCCAGCATTTTTTCTTTAATCTGAAATAATTAAAGATTAATAGTAAATTACAATAATAGTACAGAGAAATCCCCTTCACCCAGTGTGCTCCAATAATAACATCTTAAATAGCTAGAGTTCAATATCCAAACCGGGAAAATTACATGGGTACAATCCACAGAGCTTATCAAATTTCACATTTTAAATGCACTCACATGTGTGCGTGTATTTGTACATGTATAAAACTAGAGAATTTTATCATCTGAAGAGATTCATATCCCAGCATCTTTTTCTTAGAGTTGCTATCCTCTTTCAGAATTTAATTTATCCTCTTTCAGATATTTGGGGGCACCTGGGTGGCTCAGTTGGTTGAGCATCAGACTCTTGCTCTCGGCTCAGATCATGATCTCACAGTTGTGAGAAAGAGCTCCCATGTGGGCTTTGGGCTGAGCATGGAGTCTGCTTGGGAGTCTGTCTGTTTCTCTCCTCTCTCTCTCTCTCTCTCTCTCTCTCTCTCTCTCTCTTTCTCTCTCTCTCCCTCCCTCCCTCCCTCCCCCTATGCCCTTCCCCTGGTCATGCTTTCTCTCTCTCAAAAAAACCCCCATAATATTCATAATATGATCTCTGTTTCAATCATGGCTATAATTCTGATAGCTTCACTTAGTTTAGTTTAACAGATAGAAAACAGCATTTATAGATTTCCTTAGTAGGTGATTATGGGCAAACTAAGATTAAATTGAATTTTCCTAACATTTGCTGAAAACTTAGGTGCCAGGCATAGTGTGAGGATAGTGCAAGACAAAAAAAGAAGACATGGTTATACCTCCAGGACTTAAAGCCAGCTGGGAAGATACATTTATACATAAATACTAAGCACTGATAAACTTGGACGTAGTTTCCCAAAACACTATAACTCTTTCCAAAAGCAAGTGCCAGCCATTATTCTAAGACATACATAAAAGATTCCTGGTTAAGAGCAAAACAACTCTTCTCTCTAGGTGTGGACTAGATGGCTACTGGATGAGGTGTTGGCTATGGACAACTTGTTAAGACGGAACTGTTTTCTGGCAAGAAATTCTGACTTTTAAGGGCTTACAAAGCAGAGACATTCAAAGTGAACATGGCTTTGTAAAACACCATCATTTAACACTCTGATTACAAAATATATTCACTCCAGTCTTGGCTCAGAACATACAAGACATAATGTTTTTTGACTTTTGATGTAGCTAGGGAAGCAGTCATGCTAAATACTGGGGGTTTTTTTTGTTTTTTTGTTTTTTTGTGGTTTTTTTTTTTTTGCTTGTTGATAGAAGATTTTGTTATTGTTTTTAACCACAATGGTTGTCCAATGAGGAATTTAAAATTTTGAAAGAACAGTAATTAAACTCATATTCCCGAACAGATACCAAACTGTAAAATTAACCATATGGACAGCATTAGTTCACAAAGTGTTCAGATTCAAAGCAGAGTAATTTTTCTCAAAATGAAGTCCATAGGAGGACTCTGTGAGGGAAGCAAGAGACAGAAGATGCAGTCAGACCTTTTTGGAACCTGATGTGACATTGATACTAGTCATGAGAACATACCAGGCACACCAAAATCTTTTCCCCAATTATCTTTCTCCTTTCCACCTGTCCTCTGCTCCCACTCACTGCTTATGAGAGATCAGAGAGCAAGAAAGAACCAAAAGAAAATATTTTGCCTGCTCTCTCTCTTCCAAAAGTAGTAAAATTATTATATTTTGTTTTGTTATTAGATGACAAAGACACAGAGAAGCTCCTAGGAGAATGTCCAAATGAAAAACATGAGAATAAGAATATGTTAATTTAAAGTAATTATAAACAGGGGTGCCTTGCTGGCTCAGCTGGTTCAGCAACCAACTTCAGTTCAGGTCATGATCTCATGGTCTGTAGGTTTAAGCCCCACATTGGGCTCTGTGCTGGCAGCTTGGGGCCTGGAGCCTGCTTCGGAATCTGTCTGTCTCTCTCTCTCTCTCTCTCTCTCTCTCTGCCTTTCCCCCACTTGTACTCTGTCTCTCTCTCAAAAAATAAACATTAAAAAAAATTTAAAAATTAAATAAAATAATTATAAATCTAACTTTCAAACTTAAGCTAGTGAATACAATAGTTTTCTTTAGATTATAGACATAACTAAGTGCTGAATGTGATCAAAATTATTTTGCTTGCTCAACTTTTATACTCCCATGCAAACTCTATCAATAAAAAATTATTAGCACCTAAGATGAGAAAGTTGGAACATTTTCCAGCTCCTCCTGAATCTAGTATTACAGGCAGAATTTTATTACAAGTAATATGAATTCTGTGCATTTCAGAAATACATATAAAATGTAACTATAAGAATATATTCCAAAGTGACTTGCATACAATGGATTTTCTCCATTTGTTACACAATCTATAGTTATTAATGCAAAAAGCCACACAGGAAAGAAGGTGACAAGTTGACCCACTTAACGTCTCTAAGTACTCAAGGCTATATATTGCCTCTCTGTTTTATATCTTGTTTATATGTTATACAAAAGCTGCCATTTCACACAGAAATAGCTACCACATACAAATAAGTTCACTATGCTGTTCAGAGCCTTTCAACCGGGCAACAGTGATGAATGTAAAATTTTCATTAACAGTAAAGTCTATGTATTGTCCTTTGTATATGAAAATGATAAACTGATACACCATTTTTATAGTTACACCTCAGAGATATTGCAGATTAGGTTCTAGACCACCAGAATAAAGCAAATACCACAATCAAGCGAATCAAGTGAATTTTTTGGCTTCCCAGTGCATATGAAAGTTATTTCTACTGTATTGTATACTATTAAGTGTACAATAGTATTATATCTAAAAAGAAAACAATGTACATGACTTAATTAAAAATATTCATTGGAGGGTGCCTGGATGGCTCAGTCAGTTGAGCATCCGACTCTTGATTTTGGCTCAGGTCATGATACCAGGGTTGTGGGAATGAGCCCCATGTTGGGATCCATGCTGAATGTGGAGCCTGCTTAAAATTCTCTCTCCCTCTGCCCCTCTCCCCTGCTTGTGCATGTGCTCTCTCTAAAATAAAGAATAAAATAAAATAAATTTAAAAAATTTTTTAAAAACAAAAATATTTCTATAAGATGCTAACTATCATCTGAGCTCTCAGCAAGTGAATCTTTTTGGTGGTAGAGGGTCTTGCCTTGATGTTGATAGCTGTTGACTACTCAGGGTGGTGGCTGCTGAACGTGGAGGTAGCTATAGCAATTTCTTTAAAAAAAAAATTTTTTTTAATGTTTATTTATTTTTGAGACAGAGAGAGAAAGAGCATGAACAGGGGAGGGTGAGAGAGAGGGAGACACAGAATCTGAAACAGGCTCCAGGCTCTGAGCTGTCAGCACAGAGCCTGATGCGGGGCTCGAACTCATGGACCGCGAAATCATGACCTGAGCCGAAGTCGGCCGCTTAACCGACTGAGCCACCCAGGCGCCCCTATAGCAATTTCTTACAATAAGACAACAATGAAGTTTGCCACACCGATTGACTATTCCTTTTACAAGTGATTTCTCTGTTCCATGTGATACCTTTTTTTAAATGTTTATTATTTATTTATTTTTGAGAGAGAGGGAGCAAGCACGTGTGTGCACAAGTGGGGGAGGGGCAGAAAAAAAGAGGGAGACAGAATCTGAAGCAGGCTCCAGGCTCTGAGCTGTCAGCACAGAGCCTGACATGGGGCTCAAACTCACAAACTGTGAGATCATGACCTGAGCCTAAATCGGATGCCTAACCAACTGAGCCACTCAGGACTTCTTTCAAAACTGGAGTCCATCCTCTCAAACCCTGCCACAGCTTCATCAACCAAGTTTATGGAATATTCTAAATTCTTTGTTTTCTTGTTTTTTTTTTTTAATTTTTTTTTTTTTCAACGTTTATTTATTTTCGGGACAGAGAGAGACAGAGCATGAACGGGGGAGGGGCAGAGACAGAGGGAGACACAGAATCGGAAACAGGCTCCAGGCTCTGAGCCATCAGCCCAGAGCCTGACGCGGGGCTTGAACTCCCGGACGGCGAGATCGTGACCTGGCTGAAGTCAGACGCTTAACCGACTGCGCCACCCAGGCGCCCCCTTTGTTTTCATTTCAACAATCTTCACAGCATTCTTCACCAGAAGTAGCTTCCATCTCAAGGAACCACTTTTCTTTGCTCATCCATAAGAAGTCACTCATCTATTACAGTTTTATCATGAGATTGCAGCCATTCAGTCATGTTTTCAGGCTCCATGTGTAATGCTAGTTCTCCTGCTATTTCCATCACATCTCCAGTTACTTCCTCTACTGAAAGTCTTGAACCCTTCAAAGTCATCCATGAGGGTTGGAATCAACTTCTTCCAGACTCCTGTTCATGGTAACATTCTGACCTCTTCCCATGAATCATCAGTATTATTCATGGCATCCAGAATGGTAAATCCTTTCCAGAAAGTTTTCAATTTAGTTTGTCCAGATACATCAGAGGAATCATCATCTATAGCAGCTATTGCCTTATAAGACATATTTCTTAAACAGTAAGACTTGAAAGTTGAAATGACTTCTTGATTCACGGGCTGCACAATGGATACTGTATTAGCAAGCATGAAAACATTAATCTCATTGTACATCTCCAACAGAGATCTTGGGTGACCATGTCCATTGTCCGTGAGCAGTCATATTTTGAAAGGGATCTTTTTTTCTGAGTGGTAGGTCCTAACAGGGGGCTTAAAATATTCAGTAAACCATGTTTTAAACAGACATGCTGTCATCTGGGCATTGCTATTCCATTTACAGAATACAGGCAGA
>NW_024412415.1:9561711-9582212 GCF_014898765.1 Herpailurus yagouaroundi
AAGGAAATGATTCACTGACCACAGATAAAATGGAGCCAATAATCTTCAGCAACTGTTGTTCCATAGCATATTAACATACGATATTATAGCCCTAAGCCCTCAACAGATACATTACCTAGCTGGACATTTCCTTCTGGTCAACAAATTAGTTATAGGATTTACATAATTTCAACTATCAGCAGTTCTATATACCAGATGAATCACAGCAGGAACAGTAAAATCTGTTCAACCATACACAAATCTAAAACTCTAATAAAGTATGTTCTTCCAGATGGGAACACACACACACACACACACACACACACACACACACACACAGAGTCCTCATCAGTCAGTCACCACATTTCTCAGGATGTATTAAAATAATATCATTCTAGGACCTCCCATACTCATATACAATACCCTCAAAGCTACAGTAAGTGAAGACAAAGACTAAATGAGAGAGAAGGATTAGCCCACAGAACTCCCAAAGATGATTACCTGGTAGTCTGGTTTTGTAAAATAATCCAAAGAAGAGATGTGGTCCAAAAAGATGCTGAATTCTGGAGGGAGATGTTTCAACATAAGCCTGTGGTCATACCTCTCCTTAATAGAGCCTACTTGCTCCTGGGAAGTAAAGAGAACAGGAACTAAAGTCAATTTCTCTTGGCAGCTACACATTAACAGCCTCTCAGTAATAGTCTCAAGGGTATGTACTAGGGAATGAGATAGTGGGTAATTAAGTATAAAGCAAGAATTGAGCTCTTACTAATAGCTTAATGCACAATGCCTTAGGGGGAGAGGGGAGGATAATCAAAAGGGTAACAGAGTTCTGCATCAGTGAATTGACAGTTCGCCCAAAAAAAGAGTTATCTAGAGTTAAAGAGTTAAATCTAGTCTACTTTTCTTTACCAACACATTTGTTCACAGTTTTCAAATCAAACAATATAATGAAACAATTAAAATTTAAAAACTTACTTGACTTATAAAAATGAATATGGGAGAAGTAGTGAAAAGAGGGAAAGCTAGAAATCAAATCAGAAGTGATGATTTAAATAGATACTCAAAGGAGTATCTATTCTCCATGTACACAGAAAAAAAATCCTAACATTAGATCTTTAATATCAGCTTAATTTTAATTTTTATATGTAAGTATGTTCTCATCAATTATGCCTACTCAGGAGAAATTTTTATTCTTTCCCCTACTAAAACTGTTATTTCCATTTCTGTTTTCAAAATTACCTTGTCCTTTATTTTTCTCCAAGGCAGCTGACCAACCACAAACTCCACCAACATGTAGAATAAGGACCAAAGGTCATCATGTCTTCCCATTTCCTTCATAAGCCAAAGAGAATTCAGTTACAATACATTACCACTCCTTGTGAGTATATTACATTGTCTAAGGCCTAACCACTGCGTTTCATCTTATGAGGCTTAAAAATTTTAATGTATTTCCCATAAATTCTTCTGGTAAATATATCTACACAGCTATGTAACAATCTGCATAACAGAAATAGATATAATGAAATACTTTTTGGTATAAAGAACACCCCAAAACCTAGATATGCTGGAAATATAATTAACAGCCCATTAATTAATAAATCAGTTCATTAAGAAGGGAAGGTGAAGGGCAAATTAGCATTTAGGGGGTATGGGGTTTCAGTGTTGCAAAATGAAAAAGTTCTAGAACTTTATTGTACACTAATGTGAATATACTTAACACTGCTGAATTATCCCTTAAAAATGGTTAATATGCTACACTGGTGAGCATAGCATAACACAGAGTTGTTGAATCACTATATTGTACACCTGAAACTAATGTAACATTGTGTGTCACCTATACTCAAATTTAAAAAATGGTTAACATGGTAAATTTAATGTGATATGTTCTTTACCATAATAATAATTAAAAAAAAAGAATTAAAGCAAATTCTAGGAGCCAAAATTAAAAGAAAGCTAGAAATAAGAGAAGCAAGCTGATGCTGAAACTTTGCCTTTGGGAACATCTGTTACAGGTTTTATCAACCAGGGTTTTATCAATCAGGAAGGGAACAGGTATAAAAGTACTGATACTACACAAGACAGAAGCTGTAACTGAGACACTTTCCCCTAGGCCCTCACCATATAGCTCTGACCCTCCAAGGGCTATCTTTAGTTCAATATTTGGTATGTACATTTTATAGCAATAATTTTTTTTTCTGTAAAATTTAACCACTTTGGGATAAAGTTAGTGGTTAAAAAAAACTACCCTGAAAATTTGTTACCATAGTCCTGCCCCTCACTCAGATTTGGGGTTTAAATTTATACCACATGTGTGGTCTGGGAAACCAAGTTCAGAAATTAACTGTTTTCTGGGTGATCCCACCCTGTAGTAATGACAGATGAAAATGAAAATCCTGTCAACATTAAAGAACCCATAAATTCAGGCTTCACAGAAGTCCTACAGATAAAGTCCCATAAAATATAAGCTCATTATTCACAAGTATAAAATACATTAGAAAGCAGGCTATCATAAGCTAATGACAAGATAAATTACAGAGCAGAATTAGATATCCAAGAATTTCAGATATGGAATTATAGGATACAGAATATGAAATAAGAATGTTTAGGGGGGCCTGGGTGGCTCAGTTGGTTAAGCGTCCAATTTCAGTTCAGGTCATGATTTCATAGTTTGTGAGTTCGAGCCGTGTGTTGGGCTCTGTCCTGACAGCTCAGAGTCTGGTGCTGCTTCGGATTCTGTGTCTCCCTCTGTCTGTCTCATGCTCTGTCTCTGTCTCAAAAATAAATAAACATTAAAAAAAAAATTTTAAAGAATTTTTAGAATGTTTAAGCTTTAAAAAAAAAGGGAATATGGGGCGCCTGGGTGGCGCAGTCGGTTAAGCGTCCGACTTCAGCCAGGTCACGATCTCACGGTCCATGAGTTCGAGCCCCGCGTCAGGCTCTGGGCTGATGGCTCGGAGCCTGGAGCCTGTTTCCGATTCTGTGTCTCCCTCTCTCTCTGCCCCTCCCCCGTTCATGCTCTGTCTCTGTCTGTCCCATAAATAAATAAAAACGTTGAAAAAAAAAATTTTTTAAAAAGGGAATAAATGTCATCAGGAAGGAACCATATCCTACCCAAAAAAATAAAAAGACCTATTAGATTTGAAAAAAGACCAAAAAGAATATCTAGAAATTAAAAACTCAAGGGACAGATTAAAAAGCTAATCAAAATCAGCAGAAAAAAAATTAATGAACTGGAAGACAGATCTGAAGAAAGTATTTAGAAATGCAAACCAGAGGCACAAAGAGTTAGATCTGAGAGTGAACCTAAAAGACATGGAGGGCAAAACAAGAAGATCTAACAAATATATCAATTTGAGATATGAAAAAAGAAGGTACAGAAAGAAAGAGAAAGAGGCAATATTTAAAGAAGAAATGTCTGAGGTTCTTCCAAAATCGATGAAAGGCATGAATGTTCAGATTTAGGAAGCACAACAAATCCCAAACAGAATAATAATTATTTTTTAATGTTTGTTTATTTTTGAGAGAGCGCAAGCCAGGGGTGGGCAGAGGTGGGGGTGGGGGGCAGAGGATCCCAAGCAGGCTCTGCGCTGAGAGCAGCAAGCCCAATGTGAGGCTTGAACTCATGAACTGCAAGATCATGATCTGAGTTTAAGTCAGATGCTCAACTGAGTGAGAAAACCAGGCACCCTGCAAACAGAATAATTATAAAGAAATCCACATACAGGCACAAAAGAACATATCTGTAGAACAGCAAAGACAACGAGAAGATATCCAAAATAGTCAAAGAAAAATGACAAACTAAATAAAAAATAACAAAAATTAAATGGACAAAGATCTTGTCAATAGCAACCACAGAATCAGAAGACAGTAAAATAATTTCTTCAAATTACTGAGATACTACAAATATTAATAATGGATTGAAATGTAGAACAATGTAGTGAACAGAGTTCATGTATTTTGAAAAGTTGTATATTGTCTGAGAATTATTCATGTTAAAAGTTTAAGATCAAGGTACCAAAAAAAAAAAAAAAAAAGAAATGGAGTGCATTATGCTTAGAAATTATCAAGATCACAGAATAGGGAAGAAAGAAGTATATTAGAATTATCTGAGCAGTCTTTTAAAATTAGACCAGCACCTCTGAAAGTTCCACTAGTTGCACTCCTGCATCACCACATAAACTAACAACCACTGTGAAGCTCTGTAAAGGATTCTACATCTCAGGTGTCTTGGGAGCAGAAAAGAAGGTTAAGAACTGCTGATATATATAATCAAATTCCTTTACCAAGGTCAGATGAAAAACAAATAATATGCAGGTTAACAGAGTTAACTGTTAGAGCACTCTATACTAGAAAAGCTTTTTAAAAGAAATTTGTACAAATTTAAAAAAGTAAAAATATATAATCTCTTTCTACTAGTTTCTTTGGAAATGCATATGTAGTTATAATGATCTCTGGAAATGTTTATGCTTATCTCAGAAAGACTGTCTTATCTCAAAGATTCTAATGTTGACCAAATTTTCACACAGAATTAATTAGAAAGCCTAGTAATTCTAAAGGATTTTAAGAATATATCTTTTCAAGGCAGAATAGTTGACTAGATGCCATATTAATACAACACTGAATCAAACCAAATGAGCTGACAGGCTTGGCAGAGTGCTACATTATGCACTGATAAAAATACTTTTCCTATTTTCAGTTTATAATCATATTATAAGAAACCAAATTAAATTAACTAGAGCACAGCATATAAGACCACAGCATACTCTTCTTACTATAGTTAGCAATAGTCAAATTTTCAATAAGGCAACTTTGGCTTCACAGAACAAGAATAAAGTAATAAAAGGTCAAGAAAAGATTTTTTTTTAATGTTAATTTATTTTTGAGACAGAGAGAGACAGAGCAAGAGTGGGGAAGGGGCAGAGAGAGAGGGAGACATAGAATCTGAAGCAGGCTCCAGGCTCTGAGCTGTCAGCATAGAGCCCGACATGGGGCCTGACCTCATGAACTGTGAAATCATGACCTGAGTCGAAGTCAGACGCTTAACCGACTGAGCCACCCAGGTGCCCCCAAAGATTTCTCTTTTATCAAGGAATCACTTGTTAAATGCCTCAGCTTCATCCAGACAAGTTCAAGGATTCCGATTCCATAAAATAAACACCTTTCCCACTCATAATTAAGATTCAGAATAAGAAAAAAAAATCAAAAGAACAAAAGGAGCAAAGTAAAAAAGAGACTTTAAAATTTTAATCTAAAAGGTATAATTTACTAAGATGCAAATTTTAAAGTTATCTCTGTTTGAGAGATCTTCATGAAAAGAAAAGGTTTAATGGAAAGGGGATATCACAAATTAGATGCGTACTGCAGGTACAATGCTGACTCCTATATTTCATTAGGTATTCATAGTATGATATTCCCAAATAAGATTAGAACACAGATAATTTATTTCTTCAAAATTCTATATTCAACTTGTTAACACTTATACCGAATTAAGGACACAAGATTCCCTACACACACACACACACACACACACACACACACACACAGAGCTATTATCTTTTCCAACAAACCCAATTTTATTTTTATGTAGCTGCGAGCGTCTACTATCTACTATACATACCACCATACATTAGTATTACTAACACATTACCCTTTGCTTCCAAGTACCTTCCACACTTGTGTACTCTAATATAAAAAAGTCAATCTGATTCAAGCCATCAGCATGCTTATGCAGACATGACTCTAAGTTCATATACCTACCCTGTTTCGGTGAGCATTTATTGACGCATAACGAACTGTCCCTCGAAAGCCTGCCACAGCTCGAGGCTACAACAAAATGAAGTAAAGAATAATAAAATGAGCTTCAAATAACAAAAGACTCACACACTTGAGCACATGAAGTAGATGGGAGAAACGCGCACTACTGTCACAATAAAATACTACCTAAATTTCTAATTTTTTATTTTGAAATTACAGAAAATTCGAGAATATCTCTAAATCATGTTAAAAACTAACATTTTAGTGATCAGTGAGCCCAATTTTTTTCTACCTACATTTTAAAATACAGTAGCATTTATGATAAATAAATTTTGTACATTAGAAAACACTTGGGGCGCCTGGGTGGCTCAGTAGGTTAAGTGTCTGGCTCTTGATTCTGGCACAGGTCAGAATCTCATGGTTCATGAGATTAAGCCCCAAATCAGACTATGCTGACAGTGCAGAGCCTGCTTGGGATTTTCTCTCTCCCTGTCTATCTGCCCTTTCCCTGCTTGTGCTCTCTCTCTCTCTCTTCCCCCCTCCTCAAAATAAATAAACATTTTTTAAAAATAAAAAAGAAAAACACTAAATGCCTTCACATATCCAGAATCATGCTAAGCTGGTTACATTTAAGTACAGTAAGACCACAAGGAATCTCTAAGTAAAGATGCCAACCTCTTCATGTCTTGGCTATTTCATTCAAACTCAATTCAAAAATGATGTCAACTTATATCCCTCTCTAAATATATAATTCATATATTCATAAATCAAGTTATTGGGTAACTATTACATGCTAGGTACTGGGAATAAAGCCAAACATGAATAATACATGATCTCATTCTCAGAGAGCTCAAATTAGAATACTAAGTCCAAACTCTTATTCAGCCTACAAGATTTCCATGATTTGCCATTGGCCCCATTCCAAAATGGATTTAGTTATGGTTTATGCAACAACCAACTGTGTTTCTAGTGTCTTCTGCTACTCACTCCAGCTGGAAAGCCATCTCTTCACATGCCTCCAATGGTTAGCTCTTCTACTTCACATTAGGCTCTCTGCTGCAATGTTACCTCCTCAGAGAAGTACCCCTTAATTATCCTAATCTAAAATACTACCCCTCCCCACCTTCAATGCCACTCTACCCTTTTTTACTCTGTTTTATTTTTTTAATACCTTTCAATACCTAAAATTAATTTTATTTATATTTTTACTTATTTGTTCACTGCCTGTCTTCTTCCACTGGAATATAAACTGTGATAGCAAGGTCTTAGTCTTGCTCATTTCGCAGACATAGAAACAGGCTCTGAGAGGTTAACTAAACTTATGTGAGGACACAGAATTAGTAAGTGATAAAACCAGACATCAACCAACGTCTTTTGATTTGAAATCATACATTGTTTCCACTCTACTGCTTCACAAGGATCAAATCAATACCCTAAAGACTCATGGATGGCACCATAACTCAATATGAAAACTTGACAAACCTGAAAATGTTCACAGCCAATAATTTTCATTAGTAGACTTTTCTTTCCCAGTAACTTCAAATTACCCTCAATTGAGATGTATTACTTTTATTTTTTTTTTAATTTTTTTTTTCAACGTTTATTTATTTTTGGGACAGAGAGAGACAGAGCATGAACGGGGGAGGGGCAGAGAGAGAGGAAGACACAGAATCGGAAACAGGCTCCAGGCTCTGAGCCATCAGCCCAGAGCCTGACGCGGGCCTCGAACTCACGGACCGCAAGATCATGACCTGGCTGAAGTCGGACGCTTAACCGACTGCGCCACCCAGGCGCCCCGAGATGTATTACTTTTATAGCCAGAAAAAGACTATAATAAATGTTGTTTTTATTTACTTATTTATTTTTATTGTTTATTTATTTTTGAGAGAGAGACAGACAGACCATGAGTGGGGTAAGGGCAGAGAGAGAGACACACACACAGAATCTGAAGCAGGCTCCAGGCTCCATGCTGCCAGCACAGAGCCCAATGTGGGGCTCAAACTCACAAACCGAGATCATGACCTGAGCCGAAGTCAGACACTCAACTGACTGAGCCACCCAGATGCCCCAATAAATGTTATTTTTAAAATCTTGTTACCAGAATATTTTTAAAATCTTGTTACCAGATTATCATGTGAAAAGATAATCATTCTACACGTTCTTCCTTCATTTGCTCATTTTTGTAATCTGTTCAAATAGTTTTCTGTATATTCCTTCTTTCATGGAATTCTGTCTTCCCTTTTTTAAGAGTTTCATTTTTTTTTTAACGTTTATTTATTTCTGAGAGAGAAACAGAGTGTGCGTGCAGGGGAGGGGCAGAGAGAGAGGGAGACACAGAATCCGAAGCAGGCTCTGGGCTCTGAGCTGTGAGCCCAAAGCCTGACATGGGGCTCGAATGAATAGTGAGATCATGACTTGAGCCGAAGTCAGATGCTCAATTTGACTGAGCCACCCAGGTGTCCCTGACTTCATTTTTAAGTAAACTCTGTAACCAACATGGAGCTTGAACTCACAACCTCAAGATCTAGAGTCACATGCTGACTCTCTTGACCAAGCGCCCCTCTCCTCCCTTTTTAATTACTCCTTTTTGTTTTTTTCTTAAGCTGTAACTATTTTAAAAACAGTCTTTGTATTTATTTTTTTTTTAAGTTTTTTTTTTTTTAACGTTTATTTATTTTTGAGACAGAGAGAGACAGAGCATGAATAGGGGAGGGTCAGAGTGAGAGGGAGACACAGAATCCGAAGCAGGCTCCAGGCTCTGAGCTATCAGCACAGAGCCCAACACGGGGCTCGAACTCACAAGCTGTGAGATCACGACCTGAGCCGAAGTCGGACGCTTAACCGACTGAGCCACCCAGGCGCCCCTGTATTTATAACAATTTCGGTAATCAAAAGTTCCTGCAATATATTTAGATCTCCTTTCTTTTCTTAGCTGCCATTCATTGACAGTCATCGTCGGTAGATCTCAATATTTTTCTAAGACATTCATGACTGACAGGAATATTTAATATTCTCAATTTGATAGAACTCTGAGGTCAGAGATTCCTTTTCTAAACAAAGAATGTGTAGGATTATATATGAAAGCCTACCATCAATCTTTTTCACTAAATAACATTTCACTGGCTATACTTTTATTCATTACCTGACAAGAGCCTTCACTAACAAAAATGTTTTTGTAGCACGTACTTTTGCCCAGTTATTTTAATTCCAGTAACTGTCAGGATAAAAATCCCCAGAGTTATTACCACACTCTGCAGTCCAGTCCACAGTTAATCAGACATCTAGATGTCCCCTAACAGATTCTAGCCAAGACAAACCCAGGGGATCCTTTCCAGTTACGAGCACCCCTGACCTTACTTCTGCCATGAAAAAGTGAGAGCTAAAGACAGATCAGCTGTATAGAAAGATCTTGATGTGACTCATCAAAGAAATAATGCCAGGTCAAGAAAATTCAGCCACTTTATATAAAGCAGAAAAAACAACTCAACTCACCTGGGGAAAACAGCCATATATACAACTAATTCTAATTTAAAGCAGATTATAATGAACATCATTAGCAAAGTACAACGAGCTATGAAAAAGCCTAAGAGTGGTAAGGATTAGTTCCATTTGGAGAAAGGGAAGAAAGAAAAGTCCCGCTGAAGAAGAAAGTCTTAAGAATAAGGCAACATTTAATGGGGCCTTAAAATAGATGATCTCTTCAAATTTCCCTAATTAACGGCAATTTGGCAATATCTATCAAAATTACAAATGCATGCATTCTCTTTGACAAAGCCATTTCACTTCTGGAAATTTATTTTATAGATATACTTGCATATGTACAAAAATAACGGATGTAAGACATTCGTTCACTACATTAATGTTTGTGATAGCAAAAGACTGCAAGCAACCCATATGTACACAAATAGTGGACTGATTAAATAAATTACAGTACATATTTAAAATGGAATATAATGGGGCGCCTGGGTGGCGCAGTCGGTTAAGCGTCCGACTTCAGCCAGGTCACGATCTCGCGGTCCGTGAGTTCGAGCCCCGCGTCAGGCTCTGGGCTGATGGCTCAGAGCCTGGAGCCTGTTTCCGATTCTGTGTCTCCCTCTCTCTCTCTGCCCCTCCCCCGTTCATGCTCTGTCTCTCTCTGTCCCAAAAATAAATAAACGTTGAAAAAAAAAATTAAAAAAAAAAAATGGAATATACTTTGCAGCTGCAAAAAAAGAAGGAAGAAGTCCTATATCCTCACATGGGAATATCTCCTAGATATACTGTGGGGGAAAAAAGACAAGTGTAAAATATACATCACATTACCTTTTGACTCAAAAAGAGAAAAATGAGAATATATATTCATATTTATTATATATGCAAAAAGAAATTCTGGAAGAATACATTTAGGAAATAGTAACAATATAGCTACCTATGTTGGTTGGAAAGAGGGATAAGGGCAGTATAGAAAATGAGTACATTTGGGGCGCCTGGGTGGCGCAGTCGGTTGGGCGTCCGACTTCAGCCAGGTCACGATCTCGCGGTCCGTGGGTTCGGGCCCCGCGTCGGGCTCTGGGCTGATGGCTCGGAGCCTGGAGCCTGTTTCCGATTCTGTGTCTCCCTCTCTCTCTGCCCCTCCCCCGTTCATGCTCTGTCTCTCTCTGTCCCAAAAATAAATAAACGTTGAAAAAAAAAAAAAAAAAAAAAAAAAAAAGAAAATGAGTACATTTGGGAGAGCAGAGGTAAAGTAGGAGATTTGTTTCATGGTTTACCTTTTAGTTTTTTTCGAGTCAGGTTTATTAAGGTATAATTTACACAGTTAAATCCAAACTTTAGGTATACACAGTTCTATGAGTTTTTAAAGATACACAGGCATGTAACTACCACTGCAGTCAAGGCATAGAGTATTTCTATCACCCCTAGAGTTCCCTTAAAGGCTGTAGTCAGTCCCTTCCCCTCCATTCCCAGTCTCTGGCAACCTCTGATTTCTGTCCCTCACAAGCATTTAGAATCATCTTTTTAGGTTAACTGCTGGGTAGTAATGTCTTACTGTGATTTTAATGTGCATTTCTCTAATAACTAAAGATGTTCACCATTTGCTACTGTAAGTGTCTCTTCTTTGATGAAAGGTCTATACAAATCTTTTGCTCATGTATATTCATTTATTATTGAGTTGTGAAAATTGTTTATATATTCTGGATATAAGTCCTTTATCAGATGTGTGTTCTGAAATATTTTTTCCTACTCTGTGACATGTCTTCTCATTTGCTTAATAGTGTCTTTCAAAAAAGGGTTTAACTTTGGGGCACTTGGGTGGTTCAATTGGTTAAGTGGCTGACTTTGGCTCAGGTCATGATCTCACAGTTCATGAGTTCGAGCCCCGCATCAGGCTCTGTGCTGACAGCTCAGAGCCTGGAGCCTGCTTCAGATTCTGTGTCTTCCTCTCTCTCTGCCCCTCCCCTGCTTGTGCTTTCTCTCACTCTCAACGATAAATAACAAAACATTTAAAAAGGGGGGGGGTTAACTTTGATGAATTTTTACCTTATTTTTGCAGCATATAAATACATTATCTCTTAAAAATTATATTTAAAAACATCCTTTTTCTAAAAAAAATATGTAAAGCTTCATGAATTTACATGCTATCCTTGCACAGGGGCCATGCTAATCTTCTCTGTATCGCTCCAGTTATAATATATGTACTGCCAAAGCGGGCATTATTTACATCTTTAAAGAAAAAAGTGCGAGTGGTTAACAACCTAAGAGCATATTTTATTAAAATAAATACCTACATATTTGGATGAAAGTGAAAATGAAAAAGAAAAAGTTGGACATTGAAAATCTGAAAACCTTACAACAGGAAGAAGGAAAAGCATTTTAAGTTAAAAGAACACTGTGGGGGCACCTGGGTGGCGCAGTCGGTTAAGCGTCCGACTTCAGCCAGGTCACGATCTCGCGGTCCGTTGAGTTCGAGCCCCGCGTCAGGCTCTGGGCTGATGGCTCAGAGCCTGGAGCCTGTTTCCGATTCTGTGTCTCCCTCTCTCTCTGCCCCTCCCCCGTTCATGCTCTGTCTCTCTCTGTCCCAAAAATAAACGTTGAAAAAAGAAAAATTTAAAAAATAAATAAATAAATAAAAGAACACTGTGAACAATGCAAAATGGGAGCAAACAATGCAAAATGGACATTGAAAATCTGAAAACCTTACAACAGGAAGAAGGAAAAGCATTTTAAGTTAAAAGAACACTGTGAACAATGCAAAATGGGAGCAAAGTACTGTGTGTGTCAGGCAAAGTGTCTGATATGGCTGGAGCAAATGGTGAGAGAAAATAAGGGAATATAGGTTGGAATCAGGTTAAGGATGGCCTTGAATGCCATATTAAGGTTTCTGGTTTATAACATGCAGGCAAATGGAATTCATAAAAAATTTTAAGTAGGGATGGGACATGATCAGGAAAGTTCTTGGGGTGTATACTTTGCTGGAGATAAAAAGAACAGACTGGAAGGAGGAGGTGGGGAGACCAACAAGGAAACTCTCTTAATAATCCAAACAAAGAAACCACAAGAGTACTACAAGCACAGAGCAATGTGAATGTGAAGGAGGGAATGAACGTCAGAGACAAAATGAGCTCCGGGGAGAATAAATCTAGAAGGAGAAGGGAAGAACTGGAGAAATGAGCCCAGACCTATTGCTAACCAAAGGGAAGAGATCAGAGAGTGGGTGGAAAGCATGGAGAACTATGTAATATAGCCCCCAATGGAAGTAAGAAAATAGCTGAAATTGTGGGGTGCTAACAGAGAAATGGACTCTTAAAAATTTTGTTAAGTAGGTCACTATAACCCTAGGCACTAGAAGTTTCAACTGAATAGCAGAAAGGAAGCAGGAAAAGAAAACAAGCCATTGCAAGAGTTGAGATACAAAGGATCAACATGAGACCCAGATGGAGTGAGGAAATTAAGGCATACTTCAAATCAGGAAGAAACAATAATGAACATGACGATTCAAATTATTAAGTAAACAAAAGTTCAACTCTGAAGCTAAATGGAACAGAATACTGTAAATGTACACAGCTCAGGACTTCTATGTGCCTCACACATCCCTATTTAATGTAACTAATACATCTCAAAGTTAAATAGTAGAGTTAAATAGTAGAGGGTCTCAAAAGCAACCATATAAACAACTCACTAGTAGTGCAACAGAGACTATACATCATTCCCGTTGTAATGCATTCTGATGATCCTATACTAAGGATACTAAGTATGGTAAATAATTTATATTTATGTTTTGAGGGAATTTCCTTGTGGTGATGCAATAGTTTTGTATCCTAGACTGTATACGTGTATCTATGGATACAATAGATTGTATACAATAGATTATAGATATAATAGATTGTGTCCACATATTGTGTGTTGTATCCATAAATTGTGGTGTTGGGTGTAAAAATCAATACATGTGATAAAGTTTCACATACTCTCTTCCCTCATGTAAAAAAAAAATAGTGAAAGCTGACTCAGGTCAGGTCTGCATTTAAGGTGATAATCGTATACCAATATCTCCTTCCTAGTTTGGACAACGTACTACAATTATGTAAGATATCATCACCAGGAGAAACTAGGTGAAGGCCATATGACAACTGTACTATTTTACAATAGCTCCCTGAATCTGCTCCATACTCCAAAACAAGTACTGTCAGGTCTACAAAAGAGAGAAGATTTAATACAAATTTTAGAATGGAGGTTATGTGTAGAGCTGCAATGGCCAATAAAATAGCAACCTAAAACTAAACAAAATTTAAGGGGCACCTGGGTGGCTCAGTCCATTGAGGTCTGACTCTTGATTTCAGCTCAGGTCATGATCCCAGGGTTATGCGATGATTGGGCCCTGTGTCAAACTCCTTGCTGAACATGGAGCCTGCTTAAGATTCTCTCTCCTCTCTCTCTCTCTCCCTCCCTCCCTCTCTCTCTCTCTAACTCCCTCCCTCTCTCTCTCCCCCTCATCCCTCTCCCCCATTCTGTCTCTCTCAATAAAAAACAACACAGAGAGAAAATAAATAAATGAAATTTAAAATTCAGTCCCTCACTTGCTCTGGCCACATTTCAAGTGCTCAACAGCTCCATGTAGCTAGTGGCTACCATATGAGTATAGATACAGAACATTTCCATCCTCGCAGTAACTTCAATTAGACCATACTGCTTGAGGGAAAAAAAAGGGGTGGGATGTAAGGTGGTAATAAGATATTTCTTAACATAGATGGAGGCCACAGATGTTTTAATATTCTTCCTTAACATTTTTATGTTTTTTTTTTTTTACATTCTTCTGGAACACATATGGCAAGACAAAATCAAAATACTGATTTTTGCAGATAACATGACAGCATACCTAGAAAATCTAAGTGTTTCAACTTAAGTTTCTTAAAAGGAATGAATAAATTAAACAAAATTGTACTACATAAAACAAATCTACAAAAGCAACTTTTGATTTGATATTAGTGGAACAATATGAGAAAATGATTTCAATCATAATCATGATCCAAAAGTATGAAATTAATTTTATTTGAGATTTAAAGAAAACTATGAAAATCTTACTGAAATCTTAAAAGGAACCAGCTAGTGATATGTAAATAAAGGGAAAGTTCATTCCTCACACAGCCTGAACTATGTTCACCCACAATAATGTTCTCTCAGTTCTCTCCTCTTGCTCTTTCACAGTGCTAACCAGATCCTCACCCAGGTTAAAACCAACTCTCAGACTAACCTGTAAATCTAAACAAGCAATTAAAGGTGTCTGGAGAAAAACAAACAACTGTCCTGACAACCTCCCCTTAAATTGCCATAATACTCAAATGAGCTTTCAGCACAGGCCAGCAATCTATTTTGCTGATGCTAGTTTCCCTCTCTCCCTCTCCATGGTAACTATTATTTCACTTGTCCTCTTCTCTCCTCAAACTCCAACACCATTCTGCACTCCCAGCAAAAGGCCTTGCCTCTTTCTGCACTGAGAAAATAAAAGCAATGAGAGAACTTCAACTTCCCACCACCAAACCTAAATGCTTCCCTGTATCTGTCTCCACTTAATTCTGCCTTTTCTCAGTTACAATGGATAAAGTGTTCTTGCTCTTAAAGAATGGGCTAACCCCATCATTTGTGCCCAGGTTCCTTTCCTTGATGGCTATGCAAGAATGTGGCTCCTTGAATTATTCTTCCTCTGTCCTACATTATCATTTTTTTTCATGTCTCCTAGAGCATTACCATCAGTACACAAGCATGCTATAACTGCCATTAAAAAAAAAAAAAAAGGAATAAACTAAGGAAGGATTTTACTTCCCTTTCAGCCCCTTTCCTGTTTTACCACTCTTCTTAAAAAAAAAAAAAAAGAACCAGCTCTTCCCATAGCGGCCTAAGGTGATCTCTGACAACGGTTCACTATTCACTTGGTCCAGAAAACTCTACACAATCATGCAAATCAAAAAGTACAAATCTTCGTGTCCACTTTAAGAATACACATGAAACTGCCCAGGCCATGAAGGGTATGCATATCCAAAAAGCCACCAAGTATCTCAAAGATGTCACTTTGCAGAAGCGATGTGTGCCATTCTATCACTATACTGGTGGAGTTGGTAGGTATGTCCAGGCCAAACAGTGGGGATGGACACAGGGTTGGTGGCCCAGAAAGAATGTGGAATTTTTACTGCACAGGCTTAAAAATGTGGAGAGTAATAGTGAACTTAAGGATTTAGATGTAGATCCTCTAGCCATTGAACAAATCCAGGTGAACAAAGCCACCAAGATGTGGTGTAGAATTTACAGGGCTCACGGTCAGATTAACCCTTATGTGAGCTCTGTCACACTGAGATAATCCTTACTGAAAAAGAGCAAATAGTTCCTAAGCCAGAAAAGTTTTCACAGAAAAAAAAGCATTTCCCAGAAGAAACTGAGGAAATAAAAACTACGGCCCGGGAGTAAATTCTACATAAAATAAATGCAAATAAAAGTAAAAACAAAAAAAATTTAAAAATCTAAAAAAATAAACTCCTCCAGAAAATGTCTATACTCCCTTTCTCTATTTCTCCCCAATCCTCTCTTTAACCCACTCCTATTAAGTTTTCATTGTTCTACAAACCTATTCTTATGAAAGTCACAAAAAGGTTTCATCTTGCCAATCCAGGTCAGTTCTCAGTTCCCACCTTACTTGACCTATCTGTAGCATCCGGGATAGGACAGCACCAGGTGGGCGATGACCACCTACATATATGAAGCACTTTCTTCACTTAACTCCCAAGATACCACACTGATTTTCCTCCCCCCCCCAACCTTTTTTTAATGGTTGGGGCAGAGAGAGAGGGAGACAAAGAATCCAAAGGAGGCTTCAGGGTCTGAGCTATGAACACAGAGCCTGATGGGGGCTTGAACTCACAATCCATGAGATCGTGACCTGAGCCGAAGTCCCGACACTCAACCAACTGAGCCACCCAGGCGTCCCTGATTTTCCTCCTACCTCATTGGCTGATTCTCCTTCCCACTGTTCTGGGCTAGCTCATAGTTTTCTCTTTTTTTAAGTTTATTTGTTTATTTTGAGAGAGAGAAAAAGCAAGGGACAGCATGCACACGAGTAGGGGAGGGAGAGAGAGAGATGAAAAAGAGAATCCCAAGCAGGCTCCACACTGTCAGCACAGAGCTGGGCACAGGTCTCCATCCCACAAACCATTTGAGTTCATAACCTGGGCTAAAATCAATAGACCCTCAACTGACTGAGCCACCTCGGTGCCCCTCACAGTTCTTTTCTACCCATTATCCAGTTGCCAAAGTAACCAGTGGCTCAGACTTTTATCTAGCTATATGGGCTCCTGAGCCATCGAATCTCATTCCACTTTCTTCTTTTATATTGATGATTATATAATATTTCTCCTTTAATCTGTTTTTTTAATATAATTTATTGTCAAGTTGGCTTACATACAACACCCAGTACTCCTCCCAACAAATGCCCTCCTCAGTGCCCATCACCCACTTTCTCCTCTCCCCAGCCCCCATCAACCCTCAGTTTGTTCTCAGTTTTTAAGAGTCTCTCATGGTTTGCCTCCTTCCCTATTTTTTTCCTTCCCTGCATCCGTGGTCTTGTGTTAAGTTTCTCAAGATCCACATATGAGTGTGGATCGTATGATATCTTTCTCTGACTTATTTCATTTAGCACAATACCCTCCAGTTGCATCGACATTGCTGCAAATCACATGATTTTATTCTATTACATTGTCAAGTAGTATTCCATTGTACATATAAACCACATCTTCTTTATCCATTCATCAGTTGATGAACATTTAGGTTCTTTGCATAATTTGGCTATTGTTGAAAGCGCTGCTATAAACATTGGGGTACATGTGCCCCTATGCATCAGCACTCCTGTATCCCTTAGGTAAATTCCTAGCAGTGCTATTGCTGGGTCATGGAGTTCTACTTTGAATTTTCTGAGGAAACTCCACACTGTTTTCCAGAGCAGCTGCACCAGTTTGCATTCCCACCAATAGTGCAAGAGGGTTCCCATTTCTCCACATCCTTGCCAGCATCTATAGTTTCCTGATTTGTTCATTTTAGCCATTCTGACCAGTGTGAGGTGGTATCTCAGTGTGCCTTTGATTTGCATTTCCCTGATGAGTGAAGTTGAGCATCGTTTCATGTGTCTGTTGGCCATCTGGATGTCTTCTTTACAGAGGTGTCTATTCATGTCTTCTGCCCATTTCTTCACTGGATTATTTGTTTTTTGGGTGTGGAGTTTGGTGAGTTCTCTAGAGATTTTGGATACTAGCCCTTTATCCGATTTTCATTTGCAAATATCTTTCCCCAATCCATCAGTTGCCTTTTAGTTTTGTTGACTGTTTCCTTTGCAGTACAGGAGCTTTTTATCTTGATGAGGTCCCAATAGTTCATTTTTGCTTTTAATTCCCTTGCCTTTGGAGATGTGTCAAGTAAGAAATTGCTGCAGCTGAGGTCAAAGAAGTTGTTGCCTGCTTCCTCTTCTAGGGTTTTGATGGTTTTCTGTCTCAGATTTAGGTTTTTCATCTATTTTGAGTTTATTTTTGTATACAATGTAAGAAAGTGGTCTAGTTTCATTCTTCTACATGTTGCTGTCCAGTTCTCCTAGCACCATTTGTAAAGAGACTGTCTTTTTTCCAATGGATACTCTTTCCTGATTTGCCAAAGATTAGCCATATACTTGTGGGCCCAATTCTGCGTTCTCTATTCTATTCCACTGGTCTATGTGTCTGTTTTTGTGCCAATACCATATTGTCTTGATGATTACAACTTTGTATTAGAGGCTAAGGTCTGGCACTGTGATGCCTCCCGCTTTGGTTTTCTTCTTCACTATTACTTTGGCTATTCAGGGTCTTTTTTGGTTCCAAACAAATTTTAGGATTCTTTGTTCTAGCTTTGAGCATAATGTGGGTGCAATTTTGATTTGGATTACACTGAATGTATAGATTGCTTTGGGTAATATTGCCATTTTAACAATATTTATTCTTCCAATCCATGAGCATATGGGATATTTTTTTTAATTTAATTTTTTATTTTAAAAATTTTCCATACAAATTAGCATATAGTGCAACAATGATTTCAGGAGTAGATTCCTTAGTGCCCCTTGCTCATTTACTCCATCCTCCCTCCCACAACCCCTCCCATAACCCTCAGTTTGTTCTCCATATTTATGAATCTCTTCTGTTTTGTCCTCCTCCCTGTTTTTATACTATTTTTGTTTCCCTTCCCTCATGTTCATCTGTTTTGTCTCTTAAAGTCCTCATATGAGTAAAATCATACGATTTTTGTCTTTCTCTGACTGATTTCACTTAGCATAATACCCTCCAGTTCCATCCACGTAGTTGCAACTGGCAAGATTTCATTCTTTTTGATTGCTGAGTAATACTCCATTGTATGTATATACCACTTCTTCTTTATCCATTCATCCATCGATGGATATTTGGGCTCTTTCCATACTTTGGCTATTGTTTGTAGTGCTGCTATAAACATGGCGGTGTATGTGTCCCTTCGAAACAGCACACTGTATCCCTTTGATAAATGCCTAGTAGTGCAATTGCTGGGTCGTAGGGTAGTTCTATTTTTAGTTTTTTGAGGAACCTCCATACTGTTTCCCAGAGCGGCTGCACCAGCTTGCATTCCCAAGCATATGGAATGTTTTTCCATTTCTTTGTGTCTTCTTCAATTTCCTTCATAAGCTTTCTATAGTTTTCAGCATACAGATGTTATACATCTTTCGTTAGGTTTATTCCTAGGTATTTTATGGTTCTTGGTGCAATTGTAAATGGGATGGGTTTCTTGATTTCTCTTTCTGTTGCTTCATTATTGGTGTATAAAAACACAACTGATTTCTGTACACTGATTTTGTACCCTGTGAATTTGCTGAATTAATGTATCAGTTCTAGAAGTTTTTTGGTGGAGTCTTTCAGGTTTTCCATGTAGAGTATAATGTCATCTGCAAAAAGTGAAAGTTTGACTTCTTCTTTGCCAATTTTAATGCCTTTTATTTCATTTTGTTGTCTGACTGCTATGCTAGGACTTCCAACACTATGTTAAACAACAGCAGTGAGAGTGGACATCCCTGTTGAGTTCCTGATCAGGGGAAAAGCTCTCAGTTTTTCTCCATTAAGGATGATATTAGCTGTGGGCTTTTCATATATGGCTTTTATGATGTTTAAGTATGTTCCTTCTATCCCGAATTTCATGAGGGTTTTTATTAAGAAAGTATGCTGTATTGGGGTGCCTGGGTGGCTCAGTCGGTTAAGCGGCCGACTTCAGCTCAGGTCATGATCTCGTGGTCCATGAGTTCAAGTCCTGCGTCAGGCTCTGTGCTGACAGCTCACAGCCTGGAGCCTGTTTCAGATTCTGTGTCTCCCTCTCTCTGACCCTCCCCCATTCATGCTCTGTCTCTCTCTGTCTCAAAAATAAATAAACGTTAAAAAAAATTTTTTTTTAATAAAAAAAAAAAGAAAGTATGCTGTATTTTGTCAAATGCTTTTTCTGCATCTATTGACAGGATCACATGGTTTTTACCCTTTCTTAAGGTGATGTATCACATTGATTGATTTGTGAATACCGATCCAGCCCTGCAGCCCAGGAATGAATCCCACTTGATCATGGTGAATAACTCTTTTTATATGTTGTTGAATTCGATTTGCTGATGTCTTGTTGAGAATTTTTGCATCCATGTTCATCAGGGATACTGGCCTGTAGTTCTCCTTTTTTGTGGGGTCTCTGTCTGGCTTGGGAATCAAAGTAATGCTGGCTTCATAGAATGAGTCCAGAAGTTTTCCTTCCATTTCTATTTTTTGGAACAGCTTGAGAAGGATAGGTATTAACTCTGCTTTAAATGTCTGGTAGAATTCCTGAGGGAAGCCATCTGGTCCAGGGTTCTTATTTGTTGGGAGATTTTTGGTAACTGATTCAATTTCTTTACTAGTTATAGGTCTGTTCAAATTTTCTTTTTCTTCCAGTTTGAGTTTTGGTAGTGTGTGGGTGTTTAGGAATTTGTCCATTTCTTCCAGTTGTCCAGTTTGTTGGCATATAATTTTTCATAGTATTCTCTGATAAATTGCTTGTATTTCTGAGAGATTGGTTGTAATAACGCCATTTTCATTCGTGATTTTATCTACTTATGTCCTCTCTCTTTTCTTTTCGAGAAGCCTGGCTAAAGGTTTATCAATTTTGTTTATTTTTTCAAAAAACCAACTCTTAGTTTCATTGATCTGTTGTTTGTTGTCGTTTTTTTTTTTTTTATTCTATATTGTTTATTT
>NW_024412415.1:9582612-9582997 GCF_014898765.1 Herpailurus yagouaroundi
ATTTTGTCAAATGCTTTTTCTGCATCTATTGACAGGATCACATGGTTTTTACCCTTTCTTAAGGTGATGTATCACATTGATTGATTTGTGAATACCGATCCAGCCCTGCAGCCCAGGAATGAATCCCACTTGATCATGGTGAATAACTCTTTTTATATGTTGTTGAATTCGATTTGCTGATGTCTTGTTGAGAATTTTTGCATCCATGTTCATCAGGGATACTGGCCTGTAGTTCTCCTTTTTTGTGGGGTCTCTGTCTGGCTTGGGAATCAAAGTAATGCTGGCTTCATAGAATGAGTCCAGAAGTTTTCCTTCCATTTCTATTTTTTGGAACAGCTTGAGAAGGATAGGTATTAACTCTGCTTTAAATGTCTGGTAGAATTCC
>NW_024412415.1:9583097-9583533 GCF_014898765.1 Herpailurus yagouaroundi
TGAGAAGGATAGGTATTAACTCTGCTTTAAATGTCTGGTAGAATTCCTGAGGGAAGCCATCTGGTCCAGGGTTCTTATTTGTTGGGAGATTTTTGGTAACTGATTCAATTTCTTTACTAGTTATAGGTCTGTTCAAATTTTCTTTTTCTTCCAGTTTGAGTTTTGGTAGTATGTGGGTGTTTAGGAATTTGTCCATTTCTTCCAGTTGTCCAGTTTGTTGGCATATAATTTTTCATAGTATTCTCTGATAAATTGCTTGTATTTCTGAGAGATTGGTTGTAATAACGCCATTTTCATTCGTGATTTTATCTACTTATGTCCTCTCTCTTTTCTTTTCGAGAAGCCTGGCTAAAGGTTTATCAATTTTGTTTATTTTTTCAAAAAACCAACTCTTAGTTTCATTGATCTGTTGTTTGTTGTCGTTTTTTTTTTTTTT
>NW_024412415.1:9583633-9642576 GCF_014898765.1 Herpailurus yagouaroundi
GCTCTGATCTTTATTATTTCTCTTCTTCTGCTGGGTTTGGGGTGCCTTTGCTGTTCTGCTTCTAGTTCCTTTAGGTGTGCTGTTAGATTTTGGATTTTGGATTTTTGTTTCTTGAGATAGGCCTGGATTGCAATGTATTTTCCTCTTAGGACTGCCTTTGCTACATCCTAAAGGCTTTGGATTGTTGTGTTTTCATTTTAATTTGTTCCCATACATTTTTAAAATTTCTTCTTTAAGTGCCTGGTTGACCCATTTGTTCTTTAGTAGGATGTTCTTTAACCTCCATGCATTTGGAGGCTTTCCAAACTTTTTCTTATGGTTGATTTCAAGTTTCATAGCACTGTGATCTCAACGTGTGCATGGTATGGTCTCAATTCTTTTATATTTATTGAGGACTGTTTTGTGACCCAGTATGTGATCTACCTCGGAGAATGTTCCATGTGCACTCGAGAAGAATGTATATTCTGCTGCTTTATGCTTTTTTTTTTTTTTTAATCTAAATATATCTATCAAGACCATCTAGTCTAGTATATCATTCAGGGCCATTGTTTCTTTATGGATTTTCTGTCTAGATGATCTGTCCATTGCTGTAGGTGGAGTATTAAAGTCCCCTGCAATTACCACATTCTTACCAATAAGATTGCTTATGTTTGTGATTGTTTTATAGATTTGGGTACTTCTGAATTTGGTGCATAGACATTTATAATTGTTAGCTCTTCCTGATGGATAGGCCCTGTAATTACTATATAATGCCCTTCTTCATCTCTTGTTACAACCTTTAACTTAAAGTCTAGTTTGTCTGAAATAAGTATGGCTACGCCAGCTTTGTTTTGACTTCCGGTAGCATGATAGATGGTTCTCCATCCCCTCACTTTCAATCTGAAGGTGTCCTCAGGTCTAAAATGGGTCTCGTGGAGATAGCAAATAGATGGGTCTTTTTTTTTTAATCCATTCTGATACCCTGTGTCTTTTGATTGGAGCATTTAGTCCATTTACACTCAGTATTATTATTGAAAGACATGGGTTTAAAGTCATTGTGTTATCTATAGGTTTCATACTTGTAGTGATGTCTCTTGTCCTTTGTGATACATGCAACATTTCACTCACAGAGTCCCCCGTAGGATCTCTTTTAGGGCTGGTTTATTGCTGATGAATTCCTTCAGTTTTGTTTGTATGGGAAAACCTTTATCTTTCCTTCTATTCTGAATGACAGGCTTGCTGGATAAAGGATTCTTGGCTGCATATTTTTCCTGTTCATCACATTGAAAATTTCTTGCCACTCCTTTCGGGCCTGCCAAGTTTCAGTAGATAGGTCTGCTACTACCCTTATGTGTCTACCCTTGTATGTTAAGGCTGGTTTATCCCTAGCTGCATTCAGAATTCTCTCTTTATCTTTGTATTTTGCCAGTTTCACTATGACATGCCGTGCATAAGATCGATTCAAGTTACGTCTGAAGGGAGTTCTTTGTGCCTCCTGGATTTCAGTGTTTGTTTCCTTCCGCAGACTGGGGAAGTTCTCAGCTATGATTTATCCAAGTATACCTTTGGCCCCTTTCTCTCTTGTTCTTCTTCTGGAACTCCTATGATACGGATATTGTTCCGTTTCATTGAATCACTTAGTTCTCTAATTCTCCCCTTGTGATCTAGAATTTTTTATCTCTTTTTCTCAGCTTCCTCTTTTTCCGTAATTTTATCTTCTAATTCACCTATTCTCCCCTCTGCTTCTTCTCTCCTCATTGTGACCACCTCTATTTCAATTTGCACCTCATTTATAGCATTTTTAAATTTATCATTACTATTTAGTTCCTTGATCTCTGCAGCAATAGATTCTCTGCTGTCTTATATGCCTTTTCAAGCCCAGAGATTAATCTTATGACTATTATTCTCAATTCTTGTTCAGTTATATTGTTTATATCTGTTTTGATCAATTCTTTAGCTGTCATTTCTTCCTGGAATTTCTTTTGAGGAGAATTCTTCCGTTTCGCCATTTTGGCTAGTTTTCTGTCCCTTATGTATTTTAAAAGCTTGTTATGTGCCCTGCTCCTGCAAGCACTACTATATTAAAGAGGGGTCATACACTGTCCAGGGTGTGGCCCTTCAGGAGATGTTTTTTGGAGAGTATTACTTGCTGTCTCTTGTTGTGACTTGGGTTACTTTGTCTCCCTACTTGTGGTGATGCTTTGGACCTCCCACCAGGTGTGCTTTGATTTGTTGAAGTAGTCCTGGAAAGGAAAACAAACAGAGAAACAGAAAACAAAAACACACAAACACACAAACAAAAAAAGACAAACAAAAAAACAGAAACACCAGCTACAAGTAAACCACAGGGTGGAGGCAGTGCTGACGAAAGAGGCCCCATCCCATACAAAGACACGACGGCGGCCGGGGGGGGGGGCGGGAGGGAAGAAAGAATAAAAATTCACCAGAGAAACTATATGGCTTAATCCAGAGAGAGAGAAAGGAAAATAAAGGAGGTGAGGAAAAAGAAAAAGAAAAGAAAGTTACCCAGACAGATAAACTATATGGCTTAATCCAGAGAGAGAGAAAGGAAAATTAAGAAGAAGGCAGGGAAAAATGAAAGAAGGTAAATTTGTTCAGAGAGAAACAATACAGCTTAATCCAAGACAGAGAAGGGACAATAAAGAAGGAGGTGTGGAACAGGTATCAAGAGAATGGATTAAATATGTCTGCTGAAACAAACCAGAGTAACCAGACTAGAGGGAAGAGATAAGAAAGAGAAAAGGAAGGAACAACGTATCTACATACATTAAACCAGGCAATGCAGCAGGGCAGGTCTGGAGGAGGGGCTGTCTGGTTCCTCAGCGTCTACCCTGTCCCAGTAGATATGCAGTTACCGGCGCGGAGGGGCGTGGTTTGGTGTAGGCTGGTCTCGCCTCCACTGTGGGTCCTGCTGTCTGATCCCTGAGGCCTCACCTTGGTGGTTTAAGGAGAAAAATAGCGACCCCCCCAGTCTCTCCTCCACAGACCTGGTGTCCCAAACCACTCTGTTTCAGCCATCCTCACTGTGCCACGGGTGTAAATGAAGCAGTTTGTCTCGTTTCCCCAACTCCTATGCCTGGCACTTGGCTGGGATTCAAATTCTTGCTCCCCGGGTTCTGGTACAGGGGAAGCGCCTCTCTGCGCCACCCGATATGTGGTCCCTGGCTGGCGGGAACAAGCAGGCTTTGTCCTGTCCCACAGCACTCCAGGGAGGGGATTGCTTTCTCCTACTGTGGACTGCATCACTGACCTAGCCACTGAGCCCGGGGCTGGCTCCCCCTCTCCTCAGGTGTGCCATTCCGGCCAGCCAGCCCCAGTCTGGAGCAAGCCCCACAGTTAGAGATTGGATCTTTCTCCATCCTGGTCTGAGATTTTTCTCTTGTCGAGATACAGTCCTATGCTTCCCTAGCTGCTCTTTCTCTTCCTTTTGTCTCTCTGCAGAAGCAGATCCCTGCCCTCCATTCATTTTATCTCTCCCAGTTTGCAATCACGCATCTATGGCCAGTCAGGTTGTTCCAGTGGATTCCTGGGAATATGACTGTTTCTTTTCCTCCCAGACTCTTGGGATTCAAAGTCCTTTGACTTCAACACTTCTTTGTTTGGGAGAAGAGGGAAGTTCGGATCCTCCTCCTGCTCTGTGATGTTGGCCCCTCCCTCCTCATTCCACTTTTTAAAACTGCCATTTATTTTTAAATATTGGGAGGAAATGATTTTTTTTTTTTTTTTTTTTTTTTAGTCCATTGTCTTCTGGGTGTTGGCCTTATTGAAATAAATTCCTTTCTGTTTCACCACCACTCTCTGCCTTTGGATTTTTCTCAACAGCCAGTAACTGAATCTTACCTGTTTGGGACCCCTAGAGCCAGGTGCTCTTTTAACTCTGAGCCCCAGCTACAACCCCACTCCTAATCAAATGATTCTTAAATTTATATTATCTCCAATCCTGATTTCTCCTTTAAGGTATATATTACTATATCATATCACCTTCTTGTTATTTCCATCTGAAATCCAAGAGGCATCTCAAACTTAACTTCTAGAAAACAGAATACCAAATCCACTCTTCATCCTTCTTCCCCATTATGTTATTGGTATGATCATTCATTCAGGACTAAATTTAGTAATCAACCTTGACCCTTCTTTTTCCTTGACATCCCAACATCAACAAATCCAAAATGAAGTTTTGTTAAGTCCATTTTTAAAATATATCCTATGGGCACCTGGATGACTCAGTCAGTTGAGTATGTCCAACTCTCGATTTGTGTGTCTGTGTCTTGATTTTGGGTCAGGTCATGATCTCATGGACATGGGACAGAGACAGAGCCTCTTTGGGCTCTGTGCTGGGCATGGAGCCTGCTTAAGATTCTCTTTCTCTCTCCCTCTCTCTCTGCCTCTCCCCTGCTTGCACTTTCTCTCAAAAAAAAAAAAAAAAAAAAAACCTATATCCTAAATATGACCATTTCTCGCCACTTTCATTATAGCACCCTAATGCCCTAGGTCCCAGTCACCATCAATGATCAGTGGACCATGGCATTAGCCTTCTAACTTATAACTTTCTGATCTCTTCTTTTAAAATTTTTTTTCAACGTTTATTTATTATTTTTGGGACAGAGAGAGACAGAGCATGAACGGGGGAGGGGCAGAGAGAGAGGGAGACACAGAATCGGAAACAGGCTCCAGGCTCTGAGCCATCAGCCCAGAGCCCGACGCGGGGCTCGAACTCACGGACCGTGAGATCGTGACCTGGCTGAAGTCGGACGCTTAACCGACTGCGCCACCCAGGCACCCCAATCTGATCTCTTCTTCACAGCCAGAGTGACTTTAAAAAAAAACAAAAAACACATGTTCTAAAAATTGAAAAATGATTATTTAGAACAGAAATGGGAGGGGTGCCTGAGTGGCTCGGTTGGTTAAGTATCTGATTCTTGATTTCAACTCAGGTCTCAATCTTGGGGTTGTGAGTTTGCGCCCCGCATAGGACTCCACATGGGTGTGGAGCCTACTTAAAAAACAAAAAATTAGGGGTGCCTAGGTGGCTCAGTTGGTTAAGCATCCAACTTCAGCTTGGGTCATCATCTCGCAGTTCGTGGGTTCGAGCCCTGCATCTGGCTCTGTGCTGACAGCTCAGAGCCCGGAGCCTGTTTTGGATTCTGTGTCTCCCTCTATCTCTGCCCCTCCCCATTCTCACTCTGTATCTCTCCCTCAAAAATAAGTAAACATTAAAAAAATTTTTTAATTTAAAAAAATAGAATAGGGATGGGATTCTAAAAATATATTCAAGATCAATAAACTGTATAGAACCTAAGTTCTTTCCTGCATGCATACTAATTAACACAAGAATACTGATAAAACTGAAGACAGTCTCCTTACAATTTCTAGGCATTGAAATTCTCCTATGGCTATGTTTTAAATATAATCTACCACTGAATATAATCCCACTATGTAGTTACCTTATTGACAGATCATGTACAGAGTATGCAATAACCCTGCTCAAAATTTTCCCAAGGCTTCCTATCGTGTTTGGAATAAAATCCATCTCTTTGCAAAATCATACACAATCCAGGGCCAACCAACCTCTTAAACCTCATCTCTCTCCACTTAACCCCTCATCATACTACACTATGTTGTGCTATATCTCCAGTGGCCTCCCTGCTTTTCCTTGAACACACCAAACTTACTCTGCCTCAGGGCTTTTGAACTTGCTGTTCCCTTTGCCTGTAACACTCCCTTTCCCGATTATTCACATGGCAATTCACATTGTTCTCATACTTCATTCAATTCTAAACTCAATACCTCCTCAGAAAAGTCTTTTTTTAAAAAACTATTTTTATATATATGTATTTTTAATGTTTATTTTTGAGAGAGAGAGAAAGAACATGCACACGTGCAAGTGTGAACAGGGGAAGGGCAGAGAGAGTGGAGGACAGAGGATCCAAAGCAGGATCCAAAGCAGGCTCCACGCTGACAGCAAAGAGCCCAATGAGGAGCTCAAACTCAATGAACTATGATATAATGACCTGAACGGAAGTCTGACACTTAACCGACTATGCCACCCAGGTGCCCCAAGAAGTCTTTTTTAACTAATACGTCCAAAATAGTCTCCTATCCTCACTGCCCATCACTCTCTATGTCAATATACTGCTTTGTGTTTATTTATAGCATATACTACTACCTAAAATTATGTATATGTTTATCTGTCTTCTCCACTAAAATATAACCTCTAGAATAAGAGCCAAATTTTGGTCTGCTTGTTCACCACTACAGTCCCAGCACCTAGATCCATGCCTCACACGCATTATGTGCTCATTAAATATCTGTTATGTGTGTGAATAAACAATAACCTGGTAATAGTTTAAAAACTAAAAAAAAAAAAAAAAAAAAAAAGACATCTGGAAAAGAAATGGGATTACAGAAATATACTGAAATCTAGTAAGCTACACAGAACCCAAGTTCTTTACCTGCTTTGCTATCTATTAATGCAAGACCTTCATTAAACTCAAAAAGATTCTTCATAATTTCTAGGCAGGTAAATTCTCATGTGCCTATATTTTCAATATAATTTACATTTATGTATACAATTCTAGTTGTATATACTTAGTGTAGCAAATGTATTCAAAATTAGCATTTCAACTTCTATACAACTAATTTGCTAGAAATGAAAATCACAATCAGTACCATGTTAAAACAAAACTAAAGGTAAAGAGGAGATATTAGAAGAACTGAACTGTAAGGATGACATTATAAGGAGTTCCACTTATGATAGGAAAAGATAGGATTAGTAGGCAGAGAGGGAAAGATTAGGACCTGAAGTCCCTGGATGGGGAAAAATGCATATTTGGAACAATTCTAGGAGTGTCTGATCACAGCAAACCCCCTCACCAGTAAGGTTCCACTTAAGAATGTAACAGACACCATCTACTCCCCCCCCCAGGTTTCCCTTAGGAATTTGACAAAAGACCTAACTATGACCAATAGCCACCCCTCATACAATAGAATAGAGACAATCAGAAATGGACCACCCAGCACCTAGAACTATCAAGCCAATAAGGGTGGGACCTGAGAGGGAACAGGGGGAAGGGGAAGGCTAACCAAAACCTTATAAAACAAGGACCCTTGCCAATAGTCGGCTGGCATTCACTTTCAAATGGTCCCTTTCTGTAAAGAGAGCTTTCATACTACTCTTACTTTCTAATTTTATACTCTAATAACCTTTTGCCTGCTGGTCACTTTGTGTCCTCCTCTTCATTTTTCAAAGCGGTGAGACAACGAATCCAGGTATTGAGGTAAATAAAAAATCCTGCAACACACTGACCTGATTCCCAGTAAAACTGGTGAAAATTATTTTAAAAACAGCTAAATCTTCTGAAAATGGTCCTTAGAGCAAATAGTGAATGAAGAAACATCTATTCAAGAAAACTGAAAATTAAGTAAAAAAGGCTAGAGTCTACGGTACTTGCACCAAAACTACTCCTTCCCTCCCCTCTTCCAGAGCAGAGAGGGTGGTTCCACTCTAGACTGTTGCAACCAAGGACACCAGACTCCATCCTTTCTCAGTTCCCAGCCAGAGGGCTTTCTTCCCATAGGAGCAGGACTTCAGCATTCCTCAGCTTCTTCCAGCTGTCTGTTGCTGAGGAGGCTAATCCAGGTTAAGTGTGGACAGAGAAGTACAGTTCCTTTCTTGCACCCAGCTTCCACTCATGGAATGGAGGCTCTACCTTGGGTAGGAATGTGTTGCGAATACTGGGGGCCCAACAGCCCTCTCCTGGCTCAGGAAGCAGTGCTTCCATGGCAGGAGAGACAGAGATCTCAGCCTACTGCTCCCATCTCAACCCTAGGGCTCAGCTCCTAAAAAATAACGATGTTACGCAGAAGCTCAGCATAGTCCTCACCCCCAAGTCTAGAGCCCTGGCTCAGAGATTTTGCCTGGGGGCAGGAGAAAGGCATGAAAAAAATACCTCTTCCCAAAGTAACTTATTTCATCTGCAACAGTGAAGTTTAAACTGAAGACATTTCTCAAAAATACTGAAGGTTGTAGGAAATGGGAAGAGATTCATGGATCTAATGAAGATAGAGCCTAGGCTACAGGCTGGCCAAGTGAGAAAGAACCAGGGGAATGAGACATCTGGGAGGAGGACTCCTGGGCTCAGACAAATAAAAATTCTGACCTCAGAAACTATTCCATTTTAGGAGCCACAATTTGATTAGATTCCTTTGTGGAGGAATTTATGCCCCAAGGCACTATTGTAAACAATAGAGCAATCAGCCAGCAATTAGTGGAGCTTAAAAACTGGGTGTGGTCAGAGAAAGTATAGAAGACAGCCCTACCAATACCACTGTCATTCCAGGGTGACTGTAGGCAGAATGACCCAGAACAACAACAGACTTAATACTGAGTGTTGGGAAAAAGGGGTTGGAGGGTGGTGGCAGGGAGAACAGCCTTCACTAAAACAAATCCAGTCATTCACTCAACAAATAAACAAGCAAAATAACAGTAACAAGCCTTAGAAAGGAGGACCAGTATCTGAAACTACTAGAAGATATTATCTAAAATGTTCAGTTTCCAACAACAAAGAAAAAAAACATAAGAAATCAAAGAAACAGGAAAGTATAACCCATACATGGGAAAACAGGCAATAGAAACTGCCTCTGACAGTGAGTAGATGCTGGACTTAAAAGATTTTAAAACAGCCATTATAAATATGTTCACAGAACCAAAGCAAAGTAAGGAAAGTATGACAACAACATCGTATCAAACAGAGAATATCAATAAAGACAAATTTTTTTTTAAAAGAACCAAATGTAAATTCTGGATATGAAATGTACAATATCAAAAACAGAAGAACTGCAGGATATAGAAAGAGCCTCAGATTGCAAAAAAGGCCCCTGATCCTAAAGGGCCAACATGTGTTCTTACTACAAATCCACTCTAAATCTGTGTCTCATGTATTTTTTAAGTTTTTTTCTTAATTTTTAAAATGTTTTTAATGGACTTTTTTTAAAGCCACAACTTTCAGTAATAAAATTAATTACCTCTATCCTATATTTAATGATAAATTCTATATACTACTTTTTGAATGACATCCATTCTATACATAATTTGTATTTCTTTTTTTTAAAAAAGTGGTACTATAAATAATAGGTTAATTCTTAAATATTTAATAATAATATGAAAAATCTTACTGGTCTGACGTCACCACAGGAATTGGTAAATTGTCGAGCCAAGCCAAAATCAAGCATGTAACATTTCCTACATGTACTAGGAAAGCGACCCATGGCGAAGTTTGACTAGAAAAGCAGAGAAGGAAATATATTCTTATAAAACTTATCTTTACATCTTATCCTTCCTATACTTTAACTCTTCAATTTAACCTCTATATAATATATATGTCCCAAATATACTATTCCAATCAATGATGTTTGCTGGATATTAATACACAATCTCATTGTGGATTTTATTAGTGCCCAGGATCAGGTAACTTTGAGCAACAAAGAATTTAATTGACAGTATAAAGTTACATACAACACAACACTGACTTAAGTGGAACTCTAAATTCCTTGAAATTCTAATCTAAGTCAGTGCTTTAAAGACAGTCCAATTCTTCCTTTTTAACATGGGAAGAACCAGGAGTGAGCAAATTTTAATACATGGCGAGGAATTTAAATGAATTTCCTATAAGCATCATAACGTTGAATTTCACTAAGTACAAAATTAAAATTCAATTTAAGGAAACATTTCAAAACAGACTTAAGGAAAATAAACTTTGCATTCTTTCCTTTAAAAAGTAAATGTAATGTTAAATAAGCACAGACTTGCAAAGATGGTATGCAAAAAGGGAATTTATAAAGGAAAAAGGAAAATTGCTACAGAATTGTCAGCTTTTATTTTAAAAGACTGTTCCATTTAAGGAGCATTCAGTCACCATGATTCTCAAGTAGTGACATTTAGGTTTGCACAGAAATAAGAGGAGAAGAAATCTACATTACGTTAAGTCTGACTCTACTAATGTTAATTTTAGTTGGCATTTTCATGTAAACCATTTAATTTTAGAAATCATGTAGCAACAGAAGGGTGTAATTTTCAACTGCACTAACCAACACATGGTATATTTATAGTAAATACAGTATACCAGAAATGGATCATTTCCCCTTGTGAGTAATAAAAAAAAAAAAAAAAAAAAAAAAAAAAAAAAAACCAAGAAGGAAAAATAAAAGCATATTTCAGTTATGGAAGTGACAATTTCTAAGAAAAACAGAATTGAAAAAAATACTATATTGCCACTGCAGCACTCAGAAAAAAAATAATAAGGTCTTTCACAACTGATGGCTTCTTGTAAGTACAATTTGTCACTTGAGAAATAGTTCAAAGAACACAATGTCAATATCTAAAAGCAACATATGTATATATTTTTAGACAGTATCAGGAAAAAAAAATCTAAAGACTAACTACCAATTGAGGTGTAAGGTTAAGTAACTAGGAATGTCCGCACACATAATAATAGTCAAGCATTAATAATTTTTAATTTGGCTGCAAGCAACATTTTCATTGTATGAGAAAAGCTCTTGAATGTAAGTGGTAGTTTGTAATTATAACTTTTTTAAAAAAAATTAAGAGGCAAGTTACATTTTGCTTCTAGTTAAAGAAATTAAAATATTACCTTGTGTTTAATAATAGAAAGCAAACACAGAAAGCTACATTTATAATTTATTGTGTCCCATCATCAGATGAAGAGTACAAAGCAAACTCAGTCTATGTTCTGACTTGAAAAGGTCCCTTACTGGTTTGATGTCTCGGTGCAAGAATCCCACGGAATGGATGCTCTCAATAGACTCCAGAATCTGTCTCCCCAGCCTAAGAGTAGTGCTAATGGTGAATGTGCCCCGGGACTGGCTACGGCGTAGATCTGCCAGATTCCGACCCTGTGAAAACCAAATCAACAATGTCAAATATGGTACTATGTTGTAAGAGAAGACTGGGGAGTTATTAATTTACTATTAAAAATGTTTTGACAGAAGGAGCAAGGATTTTACCCAAATCGCGATCCTCTCATTCAAAAGAAGAGATTCTAATGAACACAAGGGAAGGGAAGCAAAAATAATATAAAAACAGGGAGGGGGACAAAACATAAGAGACTCTTAAATATGGAGAACAAACAGAGGGTTACTGGAGGGGTTTTGGGGGGGTGGGCTAAAGGGGTAAGAGGCATTTAAGGAATCTACTCCTGAAATCATTGTTGCACTATATGCTAATTAACTTGGATGTAAATTTAAAAAAAATTTTAAAATAAAAAAAGAGAAGAGGTTCCATTAAAATACATGAATGTTTCAGACAAATTTAAGAATAACCAGAAGTTTTTGAACATACTGTGTTTTTGAGTCATCGTTGTGTTTCCATTTGTCTTTCATGCCATAACAAAATGTAGTCTAAATATACAAAATACATGTACCAGAACAGTAATTCTTCATTACATATTCCTATACAAACATATTCCTATACAAACTACTTAATTTCTCTGTGTCACGGTTTCCTTATAAAATGAAGAGAATTAAACAAGATACATGTAAAGCGTTTAGAATACTGCCTGGCACACAGTTAGGTACTAAGTAGATGCTAATTACTGTTATAATGAACAAAAATAACATGAAGCAAACACTCAATAATTTATAGCAATAAATAAAAGCAGTGAATGTATCTAGCTTGTGCCAGATGTGTTACATTCCTGATTGCATTGTACAGCCACCTAAAATAGATGTAACAGATGAAGAAAATGAGGCTCAGAAAGTTTAAACAATGTTAACCTATTAAGATAAAGTTGTTTTTCAAATCTAAACCTGTTTGAATTCAAAGTTGTGGGGTTTTTTTTTCACTTCATAGTACTGCTCCACCCAGAAAGTTCTCTGTTGCCTAGGTAACAAACCAGTAATTTGAGAAGAGTAGGGCTACAGTTCCTATAGTTCTACCACCCAAAGAATGGAAACTGGCTCCTTCATCACGAGGGAATTTAAACATCCCAATCTCTCTATTCTCAAAACTTTGTAGTATATGCTTGGGATTAATACCACTAATACCATCACTTCATCTAAAGACAGTTGATTCACTTTTGAAAAAGTAATAAATTCTTAAATTACTTAAGTACCATTTAAAATAAAATAGTAGGAGTGCCTGGCTGGCTCAGTCAGTAGAACATGCGACTCTTGATCTCAGAGTCATAAGTTCAAGACCCACACTGGGGATAGAGTTTACCTAATAAAAAAATTGTTTTTAATAAAAAAAAAATACTAAATAGCACTTAAGTAATAAAAGAATTGAAAAATTACAGGAAAGTCAGGAGTCTTTCATACTTCATATCTTCTTTAAAAATGCAGTTTTGGGGTGCCTGGATGGTGCAGTCGGTTAGGCGTCCAACTTCAGCCAGGTGACGATCTCGCGGTCCGTGAGTTCGAGCCCCGCGTCAGGCTCTGGGCTGATGGTTCAGAGCCTGGAGCCTGTTTCCGATTCTGTGTCTCCCTCTCTCTCTGCCCCTCCCCCGTTCATGCTCTGTCTCTCTCTGTCCCAAAAATAAATAAACGTTGGGAAAAAAAAATGCAGTTTTCTCATGACATAAATTGGTAGTTATCTTTATTATTATTTTTTAAATGTTAGGTGAATTTATTGTTTCCTACATCTCAGCAAATGTAAAATAAGTGACAATCTAGAACAATGAGTTTTACAATCCATGAGAATACCTAATAAATTTTATTAGCACTCCAATAATATTTTCTCAAAAATCAGTATTTTGATCTCCAAAAATATACCTAAGAAATATTGGAACTTCATTTGTAAACAACTTGCACAGTTACAAAAGCTTTTGAAAGAAAATCAATTAATTCAGTTTATGGTATTAGCAATGATTCTAACATTTCAAATCTTTTAAAATGTAAATCTAAGGGGCATGTGGGTGGCTCAGTCAGTTGAGCATGTGACTTCAGGTTAGGTCACGATCTCCTGGTTCGAGCTCCACATCGGGCTCTTGGCTGTCAGTGCAGAGCCTGCTTCAGATTCTCTGTCCCCCTCTCTCTGCCCCTCTCCTGCTTGTGCATGCTTGTCTGCCCTCTGTCTCAAAAATAAACAATAAATAAATAAATAGATAGATAGATACAAACCTAAAATATCAATTAACAAAATCAAAAAAAACTAAAACATAAGGCTAGCAAGAGTATGGAGGAAAGTTATTAACATGGTATATACGCAGGTTTTATCTACCAAATTATACTTCAGAGTATAAACTAAAACTGGTTATTACCTGTTTGTTTTTTTAAAGTTTATTTATTTGTTTTGACAGAGAGAGCGAGCATGCGCTGGCAAGAGCAGGGGAGGGGCAGAGAGAGAGGAAAAGAGGGAATCCCAAACAGGCTCCATGGTGTCAGTGCAGAGCCAGGCATAGGGCTGGATCTCACCCACCATGAGATCATGACCTGAGTTGAATCAAGAGTCAGGCACTTAACCAACTAAGCCACCCAGGCACCCCGGTTAATATGTTATAGAGAAAAACTGAAAATAATCTATATGTTTATCAATAACTGAAAGGTTTAATACACTGTGGGAAATTCATCTTATTGACTGGTATGCAGCACTAAAAAACAATGAAACTTGGGGCAGCTGGGTGGCTTAGTCATTAAGCATCTGACTTCAGCTCAGGTCATGATCTCACGATTCATGAGTTTAAGAATCAAGTATTCTTTTCTTCTATTTACTGCCTTTCCTGTATAAAATGTATCTCAGGTAACCTAATAATTGGTGGAGTGCTATCTATCTATCTATTTATTTATTTTAAAGTAATTTCTACACCCAGTGTGGGACTCGAACTTACAACCCCGAGATCAAGAGTCACATGTTCTACCAACTGAGCCAGCCAAGCACACCTGGTGGAGTGCTTTTTGAAGAATTCCAGTTAATAAACTAAGAAAAATAGAATTAGAATAGTACATTTGCAATCTCACTAAAGTAATGGATCTAGGCAATGATTACTAATGGGTTTTTTGTTTGTTTGTTTGTTTGTTTGTTTGTTTTCAACGTTTATTTATTTTTGGGACAGAGAGAGACAGAGCATGAACGGGGGAGGGGCAGAGAGAGAGGGAGACACAGAATGGGAAGCAGGCTCCAGGCTCTGAGCCATCAGCCCAGAGCCCGACGCGGGGCTCGAACTCACGGACTGTGAGATCGTGACCTGAGCTAAAGTCGGACGCTCAACCGACTGAGCCACCCAGGGGCCCCAAATATGTAAATTTTATCACAATGTACACGGGGAAACCTTGTAATTATCTTCAATGTGTCAACTAAGAGAGAATACCCTCTAGTAAGTATACCAGCGTGAGCCCAAATCAAGTCAATCAACTACGCAGAATGGGGGGGTGGCTAATGGTAGATTAATTTTATTATGAGAGTAAAAAATACAGCATGCAAGTCAAATAGAAAGGTTTTTAGGTGAGTCCAGAAGAGCTTGCCAAAGGCCAAAGGCCATTGTTATCTGATATACAACAATCTCCTTAGTTTTCCCAGACTAAGAGCCCTCCCATTTCCAGAAAGTGAGATTTAAATGACTGCAAACAAATAAAAACAAGTAAGCTCAAATAACATAAAAATGAGTATGTGCTAAGACTGAGACAGATTCTACAGACTGAGAAAGCTTCTATCCATATTCTCTAGTCAGTAGTAACCTAAAAACAAAATGAGGAGTTTTCTCTAATTGTGCCAAGAATACTGGCCTCAGGCTTCCACAAAAGCCTAACACCCAACAAGTTAGTCGGTCCCCAGGGAAGTCACAGACCTCTTTGAGCTTCAGTCCCTTAACTTGCAAAATGGGGATAACCTCCTTACCCTCTCCATGGGGATATGGTGAGGATCAAATAAGATGTATAATAAATCCAGAAGAAAACTATACAATATCATACCAAAAAGTTATATTATTAATGGCCAAAGTGAGAGAAGGAGGGTCTACACTAATGACCTCAAAAGTTACAAGGATAACTGCTTCAAGAAATAAAACAATGCTGGCTCAAGAGACAGTGAATCACACGACTCAAAGACTCTATGGCTATAGCTTACAGAGACAATATCTTTGGATCTAACTCAAATGCTGAAGGATAGTTGAGGGAAACAGGAAAAGCATTCTGATGAGAAGAGAAAGCATTCAGGCTAGGATCTATGTCTGAAATCACTGTTATACAGTTAAGTTCAAAGAAAACAAAAGAACCCAATGTCCAAAGAAAGTTTTGCAAAAGATGAAAGGAAACTCTGATAACTCTTAAGTTAGGCAGTAAGGTAAACCACAGCTTTTACACTTTGAGAGTGACTACAGTTCAGAGGTGTGTGTGTGTATGTGTGTATGTGTATGTGTTCAGGGGCAGACGCAGTTGTCAGAGAGAAAGGGATGGTTTCCCTCTTCTCCCTGCTGTGGTCATTACTTCAAAATTCCCTTTCTGAATTTCTTTCCTCTCCTGCCCAGCCCCATTCCACTCTCTGTCTAAAGGATAGGGATCACACCTATGTTAATGAATGATAAAAGAAAAAGGAATGCATTTCTCCTCTGTATCAACTAATGCTTCAATTTTCAAGCAAAGTTACTACGTGAGCACATAAATTAAAAACTAGAGTCCTAATGGTAATAAAGACAGGAAGGGGAAGGGACAGGGACAGAGCAAGACTCACATTATATCCAGCAATCCATGTAGGGATTGAAAAACTTTGCAATGATGACAATCAATGAAGATATGGATCAACTAAAACAGTTGACAAGAACAACCCTTTCATCTTTGGGAAAATCTATATCAAATCTGTTTAAAATTCCATCCAAAAAAAAAAAAAATTCCATCTGCATAGTATAAAACATTCTGAGATGATGATACCAAGAATTTTGTTTTATCCATAACAAGTAAGATTAGGTACCTTGATCAAAACTGAAATATTTTAAGATACATTTTCAAAGTAACCTACCTGCAACTGCATGACCACATAGTTGAATCGATCATTCCTCCCACAGCCAATAAATCTACAAACATGGTCTTTCCCTGGATAAAAGAAAGAAAAGAAAAACACAAAACAGTGGAAAAGGTTATACTATGGTTTCTCTTCTAAAAAAGTAATAATTTGTTTTTCTGTATAGTATTTTATAATTGAATACAATGGACCTGTCTTAAGAACCTTAATAGTAGGAAATCTGTATTATTCAGATTTTCTACCTACCTCCCCTGGACTCTACACTGTTCCTTGTGTAGTCAAATAAATGTTTATTGAATGAATAAATTTACTGGATGAATAAATGAATGAATGAGGGAATAAATGAGTGATAATTTATTTAGGAAGTAAAGAATTAAAGGGTCATTTCAGATCAAGTTGCCCAGACATTATACATATGAAAAGAGAGAAGGGCAATACCTAAGAACTCTGTTAGGAATATAAATCCTGAATTTTAAATATGGTCTGCCATTGACCAATATATGACTTCAGTCACGTAATCACTTAATCTTTCTGGACCTCATTAATTTGCATTAGTTCAGGAGCTTTCAACCTGAGTTCCATCTGTGAAACCCAAGGAGGTGCTGACTAGGGTACGGAGGAAAGCAAAGGTGGAGCAGGCAGAAATCTAGGGTTCTGCCCTGATCCAATAAAAGCAAACAAAGGTCTTTAAAAAAGGATCAAGACTGGTAGGCTCCAAGGCTACTGGAATACAGTGAATGAAGGGAGAAGAGCATGAGAAGACGCTTGAGAAGCAGGAGGCATGAGACCATGAAACGCCTTAGACTCCATGATAAGGAAAGTGAAAGACATTTATAAGTCGGTGTTTACCAGCCCAGGCTGCTTATGAAAATCATCTTGGGAAGATTTTTAAAGATTCTTAAACTCTATACTGATTCATAATCGATGGAGGAAGATACAGTATAGGAGCTTTTCAAAAGTTCTCTAAATGATCCAAAAGCAGATGGGCCATGGATGGACATATAAAATCTACTGCTGGGTAAGGAGAAGCATATAAAAGATTTTAAGGGGTGGCTGGATGGTTCAGTCGGTTGAATGTCCGACTCTTGATGTGGGCTCAGGTCATGATCCCAGGGTCGTGGGAACAGGTCCTGTGTTGGACTCTGCGCTGATTGAGCACGGCGTCTGCTTGGGATTCTTTCTCTCTCTCTCTCTCTCCCTCAGCCCCTTTCCCTCACTCACTTGCACGCTCTAAAAATAATAAATAAATAAATAAATAAATAAATAAATAAATAAATAGTAAAAATTTTTAAGATGAGGAAAAACACAAAACATTTTACTTTAGAACACTGCTATGGTGGCAATGAGGAGGATAGACTACAGAGAGGTTAATTCTAGAGGCAGAAAGGTGATTCTGGGAATAGTTACAATATCCCAAGAGAGAGAATAGGGTTTAAATTATTACAGTAGAGACAGAAAAAATAAGATAAATATAAGAGATACTACAGATAATTTTTGACTAAAAATTGGTACAACTATATGATAAATTGTACCAAAATAAGAGAATATATATAGTAGGTTGTATAGACTGTAAGGGATATCAGAATATTGAATATAAGAACAACCTGTTGAATTCAGCAGACAATTGTAATTTCAAGCCTGTTGTTGAGCTATAGAAATACACTGGGGAACCATTAGTTCATGGAAGGTAGATGGAACTACACACATAGATGGACAGTTGACAAGTTGGAAGAATAAAGAATGATAAAATTAACCTAAGAACAGAATTTTAGAAAATGCAACATTTAGAGCATGGGCAAAAATAAAATGCATGAAGGAAATAAAGTAATAGCCCCAGAGGTATGAGGAAACTATGAGAAAGGGGTATTATAGAAATAAAATGAGAAGAGCATGTTAAGGCAGAAGTGGCCAATGGCAAATGCTATAGGAAGACTGAGAAGTGGGGCGCCTGGATGGCTCAGTTGGTTAAGCGTCTGACTTCAGCTCAGGTCACGATCTCAAGGTTTGTGGGTTCAAACCCCATGTCAGGCTCTGTGCTGACAGCTCAGAGTCTGGAACCTGCTTCAGATTCTGTGTCTCCCTCTCTCTGCCCCTTCCCCGCTTGTGCTCTGTCTCTCTTTCTCTCTCTCTCAAAAAAATGAATAAACACTAAAAAAAAAAAAAAGAAGAAGAAGAAGAAGAAAGACTGAGAAATACTGGTTAATATAAAAAATTAGGAAGTCACTAGTGAGTTGAAAGGGCGGCAGCCAGCCTTTAATGGATTAAAGTGTAAGTGAAGTATGAGACAGCCAGGGCAATCTTTGAAGAAGCTTGCCTGTAAAGTCAGTCACACACCAAGAGCTATAAGGGCAAGACTTGATAGACAGATGAGAAATAATATCTCAACATTCAAAAAAAACCTTTCTACTGGCTGACTTAAAACATAAAGACAATCTAGACTTAAGTTAATAATTCAACTTCTTTTGCTTCTGGGTTATCACACTGTTTTCTCGTTATCTGTGTTTTTATTGAAAAGGACTCGAACTAGCAAGAAATGAGTGAAACGGGAGCATTAATTCCCAATGTGTACAATGCTGACAATCACTTCACATGCATGTTACAAATGTGTGCAAAACTGCGTCACCTACTAAATTGAAGTAGGAATGAAAGGATAAAATAATGGTCAATTAGCAACTTACACTTTCCCTCAGCTTCAAAGGAACAATTAAAATATCATTTAGGAAGTATTTTCTTCTTGTTTCCCATTCTTCAAGATTCCATCTTCCTAGCATATAACATTTAAATAATGGATCTCTATTACAAAGACATTTCAACCATCTAAAACCAGAAGGCCATACTATATTTAACTCTTCTTAGGATGTTCTTTCAAAAATATCCTATTGGTATGTTATATACCAAAATACTATTTATCTCTCAATAGTGAAACCATCCTACTTTTAAAAAGAAAAAAGACAGAAATCAAATAAAGTGTAGACTCTACTAGGTAACCAAATACAAAGTCAGTAGCAAATTTTCTGGGATTCACCCATCTATCTTCATTGCTTTAGGTAAGAGCTTAATGAATTCTTACCTCATACTTTGGAAACAGTGTACTACTGCTCTTCTATTTTAGATATACACAATTGATGAAAATCCTTAATAAAGTTAGTTCAGTAAATATATACAAATTTTTAGAAGCATGGAGAAACTAAAATTTAATTGGAATAGTAATTCTTCACCACCACTTAGAATAGTAAAATAACTACTGTGATACCTAGTACAAACTGAGATATCACTCCATGAGTAGCACAAGGACCATATCTATCTGGTCCCTAGCACAGTACCTGGTAAATAGTGAAATCCCCAATCAGTATCTATAAATAAACAAATTAATAAATAATTATAAATAATAAAACATGCACAATATGCAAACATATTGTGCCAGGCAATATATTAAGTCCTTTACATGCATTTAATCCTCACAGCGTTAAGTATTATTATTTTCCCTATTTTTTAGATGTGAGTTAAGCAAAATAATCTCTAAAAATGAGGGGACTAGGGTAGGTTATACTTGAAGAGAATGTTAATAATTCAAAATCACTGCTGTGGAGAAAAGGAAACATAGACAACCAGCTTGAAAAGCACAGACTATATCAGGTAAAACCTAACACACTGTCATTTAGATAAGAGTCCTAAGTAGAATCTAGATACCAGAACTATAGCAATCTTTATTGTAAGTTAGACAGTCTACAAAGTCATATATAGTTGGTAAGCAAACAAATGAAAAAAAAAAAGAGTCCTACACTATGCACTATGAGGTCTGATCACAACTCCACATTCACAAAAATAGTTATTCAACTTCATGCACAATGAGAATAGAGGAGAGGTCCAGAAACATTACAGAAACAACTCCAAATCTCTAGGTAAACCATTCTATAAACTTAAAAAAAAAATTCTTTTTAACATTTATTTATTTTTGAGACAGAGAGAGACAGAGCATGAACGGGGGAGGGGCAGAGAGAGGGGGAGACACACAGAATCGGAAGCAGGCTCCAGGCTCTGAGCCGTCAGCACAGAGCCTGACGCGGGGCTCGAACTCACAGACCGCGAGATCATGACCTGAGCAGAAGTCGGCCGCTTAACCGACTGAGCCACCCAGGCACCCCTGACAAGACTGTTTCAGGAATGTTCTAATCAGAGGAAAACTCAATAGTTTCATATGACACTTATGAGAAGAGATGTTATTTTTATTTTTTTTTCTTTTTCTTTTTTTTTTTAAATTTTTTTTTCAACGTTTTTATTTATTTTTGGGACAGAGAGAGACAGAGCATGAACGGGGAGGGGCAGAGAGAGAGGGAGACACAGAATCGGAAACAGGCTCCAGGCTCCGAGCCATCAGCCCAGAGCCCGACGCGGGGCTCGAACTCACGGACCGCGAGATCGTGACCTGGCTGAAGTCGGACGCTTAACCGACTGCGCCACCCAGGCGCCCCGAGATGTTATTTTTAAAGAGAAAGAATGGAACTCCTTTCCAGTTGCTATCAGCAACTATCTCTCAACCATGAAGGAAATAAGCATGAGAATTATTTCTACAATATGGAAGAGATAATCACATACAAAAACTGTCAGCCATATGTGAAAGAATGAAAACCAGATGCTATCTTATATCATACACAAAAATCAACTCAAGATAGATTAAAGACCTGAATGTAAAACATGAAACCATAAAACTGATAGAAGAAAACATAGAGGGTAAGCTCCTTGACACTGGTCTTGGCAATGATTTTTTAAATTTGACATCAAAAGCAAAGATGACAAAAGCAAAAATAAACAAGTGGGACCATATCAAATTATAAAGCTTCTGCACAACAAAGGAAACCATCAACAAAATGAAAAAGCAACCAGCTGGGAGAAAATATTTGCAAATCATATATCTGATAAGTAGTTAATATCCAAAATACAGAACTCATACAACTCAACAGCAAAAAAGAACAAACAATCCAACTTAAAAATGGGTAGAGGACCTGAAGAGACATTTTTCCAAAGAAAATAGTAAAATGGGCAACAGGTACATGAAAAAGTATTCAATATCATTAATCATCAGAGAAATGCAAATCAAACCCACAAAGAAATATTATCTCACACCCATTAGAATGGCTATTATCAAAATGATAAGAAATAACAAGTGTTGGTAAGGATATGGAGAAAAGCGAATCCTTGGGCACTACTCCTAGGAATGTACATTGGTGTGGCCACTATGGAAAATATTACAGAGATTTGGCTCAGTCAGTTAAGCGTCCACCACTTGGTTTTGGCTGAAGTCGTGATTAGCAGTTCCTGAGTTCGAGCCCTGCATCAGGCTCCATGCTGACAGTGCTTGGGATTCTCTCTCTCCCTCTCTCTGCCCCTGCCCTGCTCAACACTGTCTCTGTCTCTCTCAAAATGAATAAATAAACTTTAGAAAAGAAGTTTCTTAAGAAACAAATGAACAAAGAAAAAAAAAGAGACAAACCAAAAAACAGACTCTTAAGTATAGAGAACAAACAAATGGTTACCAGAAGGGAGGTGTGTGGGAGGATGGGTGAAATAGGTGAAGGGAATTAGGAGCAGGATTGTCTTGATAAGCACTAAGTAATATATAGAACTGTTGGATCTCTATACTGTACACCTGACACTAATATAGCACTGTACATTAACTACACTGGAATTAAAAAAAATTTTTAAATTAAAAATAGAACTAGCATATGATCTAGCCATTCCACTTGTTGGTATATACCCAAAGAAATGAAATTACTATCGTTAAGAGACATCCCACACCCACGTTCAATGCCACATTACCTATAATAGCCAAGACATGGAAACAAATCACGGTTCGTGAGTTCAAACCCCTCATTTTGGCTCCACACTGATGGTGCAAAAGCCTGCTTGGGATTCTCTCTCTCTGGCTGCTCCTTCCACATGCTTTCTCAAAATAAATAAATAAACTTAAAAAAAAAACCCTCAAAGTTAAAAAAAAAAGTTCTTATCACAAGAAAGAAAAACTGTGAGGTGATAAACTAAACTAAACTAAACTTGTGGTTATTTTGCAGTATATACATGTATCAAATCTTTATGTTGTATATAATACAAAGTTATATGTCAATTATACATACCTCAGTAAAACTGAGAGGGGGGAAAAAAAGAGAATCCGGGTCAAAATATACCTGTAGTCTATCCTACACCTCTGGATCCTTCAATATGATGTGGAAGAAAAGTGCATGTGGTCAAGATCACTGGAATTAAATACAGCTTTTTCACTTGCTAGCTTGTTATTTAATTTCTAAAAGCCACATGATGGGTAACAAAAATTCTTAACCTCAAAGAGTTATTATTACACAGGTAAATCAGGTAAGGTATGTCTAATATTAAATATACTGCCTGGCACACAGTAAATGCTCTATATATGCTTCCTATTATCGTTAGTGAATATGAACACAAATTTTAGAAAGAGACAGATCTAAGCTAAAATCCTAGCTCTTTTATTCACTACTTTTTTGACTGTGTGGACAGATTATTTAACCTCTCTTAAGCTCTATTTCCTCAACTATAAAATCAGGGGAAAGTTAAAGAAAAATTAAATCAAATAATATATTTTTTTAAAAGCATACACTTAAAACAAGGCCTGACACAGAAAGAATGATAAATGGCTGCTAGCCTCTTCATTAAATAATAGGCACAAATTGCCTTCCACAGTGGTTGTACCAATTTATACTTCTGCTATCAGGACTTGAGTAAGTTCCCACTTCTCTGTCCTCACCAACACTTGGAGCTGTCAGACATTTTTGTTTTTGCCAATCCAATGGGTATGAAACAGTGTTTTGCTATATATTTTGAGTTTCTTTATTACTAGTAAGGTTGAGCATCTTTTCATCTCTTTATTGCTTAGGTTTTCTTTCTTGCGAATTGTCAATTCTTATCTTTTGTCCATCTGCTCTCCGTCCACTCCTGGGACTTCCTACCTTGGCCTAGGACATCACTATGTCATAGAGCCATTTATCTGGAGTCCTTTTGCGTCATGTTTCCCAAATACTTTAAAGCCCTTGTTCGTTCCCTGCCACTATATCCTTTCTCTCTATATTACTGGTGCCACTTACTTATCACCTAAAGACTCAAACCCCCCTCACTTTCTCCTCAGGCTCAGCAGGAAACATTTATGGAGCTCTAACCACCACAATACTCTAGATGTCATCAACTATTCACCCTTGCCGCTTCGACTTGTCCTGACCTAACTCCTTGGCTCTGACAACTGAGCTTCTCTCTGGTTTCTCTTTTGTTCCCTTCTCAATGCTCCTATGGATCTTTTTAATAAATTTTATACATTTTTTATAACTTTTTGTCTATAACATCATTATTCATCCTCTGTATCAGTCAGACTTGATTGTGAACCCCTGAGGACAAAGACCATCCCTTATTTATAACCCCAGTTCCTAGCACAATGGTTCACATTTAACAGGTGTCTAAGAAGGAAAGAAGGAAGGGAGAATGAAAATAAGCCTTTCATAAACTATCTAGCACCCTGGACTTTCTAGGCCTAAGGCCATTTGGCTCCTTCTTCTCTGCTCTACTGCCCCTCTCCCCACCCCTACAGGGTGGGCCAAATGTCTACCTTAGAATGACAAGCACGAGGTTGCCTTATCCTGTGCTTCACCTATCTTTTATAAACATACTATTGGACTCCTCTGATGATGCATGCTCTAATGAATTACCACCTATTATTTACTGACAGGCTCACTTAGCAGTGTCTCTTCTAGACTCCCTCCATTCTGTCAAATCTGATTGTACTTCACTGGACTAGGCCAAGAAGGTCCCATATATCACCGGCCACACACTATTCACAGGGTAATTTCCGCAAATACTGTTTGGAATATCATGTCATTTGCCTACTTAAGAAACCATAAACAGTAATGCCTACATAAAGACCATTAAAATGGTGAAGGACTCCACCACAAAACTACTAAAACTGATAAATGAATTCAATAAGGTCTCAGGACACAAAATTAATATACAGAAATCCATTGCATTTCTATAGACAATGAAGTAGCAGAAATAAAAATTAAGAAAACAACCCCATTTACAATTGCACCAAAAATACCAAAACACCTAGGAATAAACTTAGCCAAACAGGTAAAAGATCTATACTCTGAAAACTATAAAACACTGATAATTTTGAAAATGACATAACAAATGGAAGATAGTCCATGCTCAGAGATTGGGAGAACAAATATTGTTAAAATGTCCAAACTACCTAGGGCAATCTACAGATTTAATGCAATCCCTGTCAAAATACCAACAGCATTTTTCACAAAACTAGAACAAATAATCCTAAAATTTGTATGGAACCAGAAAAGGCCGTGAATAGACAACACAATCTTGAAAATGTAGAACAAAACTAGAGGTATCACGATCCAGATTTCAAGATATACTACAAAGCTGAAGAAATCAAAACAGTATGGTACTAGCACAAAGACAGACATACAGATCAATGGAAAAGAAAAGAGAAACCTAGAAAAAACCCATGATTATATGGTCAATTTGTCTATGACAAAGGAGGCAAGAATATGCAATGGGAAAGAGAATCTCTTCAACAAATTGTGCTGGGAAAACTGGTCAGTTACAAGTAAAAGCATGAAACTGGACCACTTTCTTACACCATACACAAAAATAAACTCAAAATGGATTAAAGACTTAAATGTGAGACCTGAAACCATAAAATTCCTAGAAGAGAGCATATAGGCAGTAACTTCTCTTAAGACAAGGATAACGAAAACAAAAATAAACTATTGGGACTACATCAAAATTAAAATCTCTGCACAGCAAAGGAAAAAATAAAACTAAGGCAACCTACTAAATGGGAGAAGATATATGCAAATGACATATCCAATAAGGAGTTATCATCTAAAATACGTAAAAAACATACAACTCAACACCAAAAAAATCCCAAATAATTCAATTAAAAACGGTCAGAAACATGAACAGACATTTCTCCAAGGAAGCCATATAGATAGCCCACATGAAAAGATGCTCAACATCAATAACCATCAGAGAAATGCAAATCAAAATTATAAAGAGATATCACACTGTTAGAATGGCTAAAATCAACAACACAAGAAACAACAAGTGTTGGCAAGGATGTGGAGAAAAAGGAACCTGTTGGTGGGAATGCAAACTGGTGCAGCCACTGTGGACAACGGTATGAAGGTTCCTTCAAAAAATTAAAACTAGGACCACCCTACAATCCAGTAATCACACTACTGGGTATTTACCCAAAGAATACAAAAACACTAATTCGAAAAGATGTATGCACCACTATGTTTATTGCAGCATTATTTACAATAGCCAAATTATGGCAGCAACCCAAGTGTGTATCGACAGATGAATGGATGAAGAAGATATAAGATACACACACACATGCACACATGTATGCGTGCACACAATGGAATATTACCTAGCCATAAAAGAGAATAAAATCTTGCCATTTGCAAAAACGTGGATGGATCTAGAGGATATAATGCTAAGTGAAAGAAGTCAACCGGAGACAGGTAAATACCATATGATTTCACACATATGTGGAATTAAAGAAACAAAGCAAATAAACAAAGAAAAAAAAGGAGACAAACAAAAAATGAACTGTTAACTACAGAGAACAAACTGGTGGTTACCAGAGAAGAAGCGGATGGTGGGGGGGGGGGGAGGGGAGGGCAGGTGAAAGAGGTGAAGGAGATTAAGAGTATACTTATTATGATGAGCACGGAGTAATGTATATAATTGTTGAATCATTATATCGTACACCTGAAACTAATATAATGCTCTACGTTATTGTACTGGGATTAAAAGTTTTTAAACATTTATTTTCTGGAAAAATAAATGCAATGCAATGCAATGAAATGAAATGGTGAACCTGGAATTCACAATTAATTCTACATTACTTACCAAACCTCAGTTCTTCAACATGTATCATACACACTAATGAAGCCAGTTTCTTTTTTTATTCTCCTCCTCAAATGTGCTACTTTGGTTTTTGCTCACATTTTCCCCTCAACCTCATTTCCTCAAATCAAATACAACTCTTAAATCTAAGTATCCCTGTAAGAGGTAATATCAACCAATTAAAATTCAGGATTAGATTTTCAGGTATTAGCAAATTAGTCACCTACCAAAGCCCTGAGGCGAAAAAACAAGAAAATTAAAGTAAGTTTCCCAGAGTTGAAAAAGAGCGATCAAGTCTGGTGCAGAGACGAAAGCAGAGAAAGAAGACAATCAGCAAGGTAGCGCTGACCACTAAAAGTCATAGATGGTTGACCTCAAGAAAATATAGGATGGAAGTATATAACAAATCAATTTTAACTTCGTGTTTATATGTCTCTTACGTTAAAGAAATCCTTTAAGAGAGGAAAAGAATTCTGAATATACAAACCAAATCTTTACCAACCCTTCAAAATACCACCACTAAGTCCTTCTCTTAATTTTCTAGCTCTTGACCAATATAACCCAATAAGGAATGTTTGTGGTCTGTCACCAAACTGCGCAAAATGAAATAATCCGTGATATCTCCACCCGAAAAAGACAGTAAGAAGTAGACTTAATTTAAATAGTTAGATACTATCTTTGGATATTATACGCAAGATGGAACCCTGGTAGTTAAACACCGATTTTAATTGTGATATTAAAAAGGATTTTTACTCATCTAAGGCAAGTAGTGACAAACCCTTCCTTACTGTCCAAAATATTTTTTTAAAGAAATAGATATGCTGGTACTTTAAAATAAATGCATAAAACCTAATGAATCTTCTTGTTCTTACAACTTCATTTTTTTAATTCTATTTTTTATTTTTTAAAATTTACATCCGAATTAGTTAGCATATAGTGAAACAATGATTTCAGGATTCCTTAATGACCCTTACCCATTTAGCCCATCCCTCCTCCAACACCGCTCCAGCAACCCTCAGTTTGTTCTCCATATTTATGAGTCTCTTCTGTTTTGTCTCCCTCCCTGTCTTTATATTATTTTTGTTTCCTTTCCCTTATGTTCATCTGTTTTGTCTCTTAAAGTCCTCATATGAGTGAAGTCATAAGATTTTTGTCTTTCTCTGACTAATTTCACTTAGCATAATACCCTCCAGTTCCATCCACGTAGTTGCAAATGGTGTTCTTACAATTTCAAATGATAATTTACTACCTTTACTTTCAATCCAAGAGCTTAAAAAGCTATGGCAAGTGATGGTGTGGTGGTCTACATCCTAGCATTAAATATTAATGAATAATAATGTCATGCAAAAGGCAAATAACTGTATGTTATTTTTATATGATAGAAGACAGTAAAAAAATCAGAAAGAGGCATCAATCATTTATTTTCCTTTCAAAATAAAAAAGCCATTTAGTAATAAAGTGAAGAGCTGAGTTAAAAGTATCCCAAACCCACTAATGGGGATGCTCTGTAACTTAAAGAATAAATTCCAGCTCAGTGGCAAACTAGCAAATACTGGGATTCTGCAAAGCTGGGCTACCGTACTGCCAAAGACACAAGAAAATCAGTCCTAGCTTCCTTACCCACCTATCATTTACTCCTCTTATTTACCCACTTGCACCACCACCAAACAAACCACACCCAATGTAACAAAAACAGTTCATGAAGTACTTATACCAAGGAAGACAGAAAAATAAAAGGCATAGGTCCTGTCCTCAAAGAATCTACAATTTTGTTGAAAGAAATGAACTCACTATACAATATGACAATATGAGATCAAATGATAGCTTCTAAGAACAAAGAATAAGCACTGTGAGAAATCAACAGATTCGATGGATTAGAATGCATCACAGAGCTTAGAGCTTGACTGAGTTAACCTGTCGGTAAAGCAAAACAAAACAAAACAAAACAAAACAAAACAAAACAAAACAAAAGTGGTGAGCCCTCTAAACCAAGTCCCCAGAAAAAAATTGAGCCAAGGGAGTTTAAGGAACAAAGGCTCCTCTTAGCACTCACGAGGCTGCCCATCTAACAATTACCTAGGTTATAGTAGCTCACCAGGAGTCAAAGGCAAAAGTTTCCATCTCTTCAATCTAGATAGCCATCACAGGGAATTCTACCTTTTAAAACTCTCTATTCTATCACAACTGCCAATTTAAAACTACCAGGCTTTTGTGGTTAGAATGAATAAAATAAGCACGATTTCATTACCCTACTTAAAAAATGTACTTGTTTATCACAGATATGTACGAACAAGCATATGTAAAAATAAGAGAGAAGAAACCAAGAACTAGGGAACCATTCCAAGGCCCAGTATAAGGAAAATAATAATAATAATAATAATAATAATAATAATAATGATGATGATGAAGGGGGTGGAAACCATCAACAAAATAATTCAAGAAAACTTCCCAAGAGAAACCTTCAGATCACAAGTTTAAATAAAGCACACAAACAGGCATACTAGATTAAAACACACCCATACCATGGCATATCATCATGAAATTGAAAAACCCTGGGGGAAAAAGAGAAAAAAATTAGATATTGCCAAAGTGACAAGAATCATAATAGAATTATACTTAACCACTACAGTGAGTATGAAGACAAATTTTGGAAGCAAAATTATTTTCCATACAGAATTCTAAATCCAGCCAGTTTTTCATTCGAACATCAGAGTAGGATAAAAACACTTTCAGACATGCAAGAGAGGTCCCAAACACATACCTCCCATGCATCCTTTACTCAGGGAGCTAGTAGAACTGCTTCACTAAATGAGAATAAACACAAAAGAAAAGGGATTCAACAAGGCATACAATATAAAAGAAGCAAAGGGAATCCCCAGGAAGACATTGAGGTGTGATCCAAGGATGATACTTGTGAACAGATCAAAAATGCCTGACTGGAGCTGACTAGGAGGTCCCTGGAGAGACTCCCCTAAGAAGAGGAAATCAGGAGTTGTGAGAATTAGGAGTTCATACTTTTTTATTGCCAAACAGTATTCCACTTTATGTGGATTTACCACCCTTGATTTATCCATTCACTCTTTGAATTATACATTTTTGACAAGAATAGAGGTGATATAAATATTCTTGTATCTGCTTTTATATGAACACAAATTTTTATTGCTCAAGGGTAAATGCCTATGGGTAGGATTGATGGATCACACAGTAAATTCATATTTAACTTTTGTAAGTATCTGTTTAATTGCTTTCTAGAAGAACTGCATCATTTTGCAACTCCACCAACAATGTGAGAGTTCCAGTTGCTCCACATCCTCCTCAGTACTTGGTACAGTTAACAGTTTTAATTTAAGCCATCGTAATGGATGTGCAATGGTAACTCACCAAGGTTTTAATTTGCATTCTCCTAATAGCTAGTTATGCTAAACATCTTTCCATGAGCTGATCTGCCACTCTATATCCCCTTTGCCAAAGCCTATTAAACATTTTTAAATGGCTTATATTCTTACCATTGAGTTTTCAAAGTTCTTTACATATTCCAAATATAAGTCCTTTGCAGGTATGTGACTTGCTAGTATTTTCTTCCAGCCTATAATGTGTCTTTTCATTCTCTTAGTAGCATCTTCACAAGCAATGTTTTTCATTTGATAAACTCCAATTCATCGATTTCTTCTTTCAGGAATCATGCTTTTGGTCTCATGTCAAAGAACTTCTTGTCTACACTCAGGACACAGAGATTTTCTCGTTTTCTTCTAAAAGCTATATAGCTTTATGTCTAAAATTTAGATGTGTGGTACATTTTAAGTTCATTTTTGTTTAATATGCTTGGTTTAGATCAAACTTCATTATTTTTGTATGTTGATGTCCAATTATTCCAACGCCACTTATTGAAAAGATTATTCTTTTTCCATTTTGCAACTTTATAAAAAATTATCGGCCATATTTGTGTGGGCCTGTTTCTGGAATCTCTATTCTATCTCATTGAGCTACAGCTCTTTCCTTTGCCAATAAAGTCTTGATTATGATAGCATCATGCTGTTTTTAAATCATGTAGTTTCATTTTTTCCAACATTTTTCTTTTTCAAGATTGTTTTGATTATTCTAGGTTCTTTCCCTTTCTTTAGAAATTGTAGAATCAGTTTATAACTAGGCAGAGTGCTGTTGGGATTTTTTTTTTATCAATACTGCTTTAAATCTATAGATCATTTGGGGAAAACCACCATCATTACTATCGCGATTCTTCAAATTCATGAATACAACGTATTTCTCCATTTACTTAAATCTTTTCTTTTTTTTAATCATGGTTTTATAATTCTCAGCATAGAGATCTTACACATATTTTGTCACATTTATAGCTGAGTGTTTCATTTTGGGGGAGCTACGTAAAGTTTTTTAAATTCAGTTTTTAATTGTTTATCACTAGCATATAGAAATATGATTGCTTTTTCTGAGTTGACCATGAATCACTTGCTAAACTCACTACTTTAGGAATTTTTTCGTGGATTCCTTGGGATTTTCTACATAGATGATTATGCCATCTGCAAATAGGGACAGTTTTACGTCTTCTTTCCAATCTCTATGTCATTATTTCTTCAAGTATTTTTGATGGACCACACTCATTCTCTTCTCATTCTGGATCTCTGATGATACAAATTTAAGACTTTATCACAGTCTCGTAGGTCCCTGAGGCTGTGTATTTCTTTATTTTTAATTGTTTTCCTCTGTATTCAAATTACATCATTTCTGTTTATGTTCAAGTGCACTGACTCTTTCATTGTCATGTCTACTCTGCTATTGAGCTGATTTAATGAGTTTTCATTTCCATTATTGTATTTCTTAGTTCTAAATTCTCCATTCAGTTCTTCATATCTTCTATTTCTTTGCGGAGACTTTCTATCTTCTTGCTCAATCCTGGAACATGGTTATAATAGCTGATTTTAAAATTGTTTTTCAGATAATTTTAACATATGTGTGATCACCATCTGTTAGGTGTCTTTTCCCATGTGAGTTCAATATTTCTGATTCTTTTTAAGCTGAGTAATTCTAGATTGTATTCTGGACACTTGGAATATTACTTTATGATACTCTGGGTCCTATTTAAGTCCCACTAAGAATGTTGGTGTTTTTGTTTTGGACAATAACTGACCACTTGGGTTCACATTTCAAGTTCTGACCAGCCTCCTGTGGGTTCTATTTCCAATTTCAATTCAGTTTTGAAACCCTCTGTAGTCATACTGAATGTGTTTTATAACTGTCCCACGTAGTGTCTAGTTTGGGAGTTAAGGGGTGGTCTATCCCGTATTTCAGTCCTCAATGTTTCTGTATGCTGTTGAGGATCAGACTCAGGTAGGTACAGCTTGGAAGTCAACTCATGATTCCATAAGTAACTTTAAGTAGTCAGTTTCCCAAACTCCTCATTTTCTTGCAATCTCTTGGTTCCCCGGGGCTCTCCTTTTCCAGCTTTCCAGCAGAAAATTGAGGCTTCATTAACCCCACTCTGCCATGTACTCCTCAAGACTGGGCCAAGCAACAAAAAAAGAGCAGAGGGAGCAGAAAAGCCATGGGATTTACCTCACTCTCTTGAGACCAGAGCTCCTCCAATCTGAGAGGAAACTTCCCCTCCCTCTGAGATTTAGGCTCCTGCCTGCCCCCACTGAGGCCACTGCAGCTGCTCCCAAGGACTGCTTGAGGCCTGGGGTGCAAGAAAATGAAGAAAAGGAAAAAAAAGAATGATGCGGTATTGCCACATTTTCTCTGAGCATTAGGAGACCCCTTCCCGGAGCTCCTGGAGTCAGAACTAGAGGGCGTCTCCTGGTAGTTTTTCTGTCGTGTTAATAATGCTCACTTCCAAGTTTCAGGATACATTAAGTTCAGGCTGGGGCATACTGGAAGGAAAGAAATGGTAAACTCACCGCCGGTTCAGTGGTACTTTGAATTCTGGTCTTCGTCCCCAATCTGCCTCCTACTATTTATTTTTCAGAGTCCTCAAATAGCCACTCCAAGCACTCTGTCCAGGTTTTATAGCTGCATTCAGTGGGAGAGACAGGGTGAAGTGTGCTTACTCCATCTTATCTGGAACCAGAACCTGGACTACTGCTTTTCATAATAACTTTGAGGAACTAATTACTGAATCTATTTATATAACTTTGATTATACAAAATTAAAAATTAAAAATAAGCAAATCCTATATTAACCTTATTGTGAAAAAGGAAATAAGTAAGCCAGTAGAATCACATTTTTTAAGCATATATTCTTTTGGGTATTATATGCTTATGAAAAAAGTGAAGTTTTTAATTGTACTTTGCTTTATTTCTTTAAATTTTATTTTACTTGTGGATTTTTGTAAATGCTACGACTGTTAGAAATTTGTTAAAAGAAGAAAAAAAAAGTAGGAGTTATCCAAAGTACAAAACAGAGGAAGTAGATTGCACAGAAGAGGTTATAAACTGTTTAAAAAACTGAAAAAAGTTGGAAGATGACCAACACTCCAAGTCTAAGCCAAGAGTTTCAAGAGGCAAGCAAAGTGGGCAGGAACCAATTCAAGGTCTTGTATGACAGGTTAAGGTGGCTGGACTTTAGCTGAGAAAAGGAAGGCCCTGAATTGTTTTAGCAAAGGTTGGGAATGCTATGATGCAATCAGTACGTCTGAACAATTATTCCTGCTGCAGAACATAAAGGTGCATAAAAAATGAGTGTCACTGTCTAAATCTTAGGGGTCATGTTAAGTTGCAGAACAAATATATATACAATATGATTGCACGTATTGTGGAGGCATATGGGTAAGAGAGGGAAATTTTACATACACACATGCAAAAAGTTATGTCATATGTAATCAAAGGATTTTATAAATGAGTATGATTCCATGATTTATATACAGAATATATATCACATGATTATATATATGCATGCGCAAAGATAGATAGATAAATAGCTGATTATAATATGTACTATTTCTGGAAAAAACAAAAGAAACTAGTAACAATGGTTAATTTTGGAGGAGAGTGAGGGGCTAAGAGAAAGCAAACTTACTTTTTACTTTATTCTTCTGTTTGATTTTTAAATCTTGTACTGTGAATACTTACACCCTTAAAAAGGGTTGTAAAAAAAAAAAGAGCGAGGTCTTACACACGAACTAGACAGAAGATAGTAAAACAAGATAAGTATGAATGAGCCTAGCATTCAGTACCCCAACTCCTAGCATATAGTCAGCTCTCAAACACTCTACAGATCTCTCCACAAATAAGGTATTACTAACCGTTTATAAAGCAAGTTCATAACACAAAACAGTTTTTTTTTATTATATCACACTACACGTCATTAATTCACCATGTATTTTCAATCATTCAGAAATGTAAACAGAAGATAAAGAGTAAGAATGGATTCCGAAGATATTTATTATCATTATACTACATTTTTACTATAAAAGAAAGATTTGCATAATTCTTTTCAATTTCGTAAGCACTGAGGGATATAAAAAGCTTTACAGTAAAAGATCCTCTCCTTTCCCGGTCCCTCCTAATGCCAATACCCAAACATAACCATTTCCAATGGCTTCTTGAGCTCTGTATGATTCCAGACTTTCATTGTGCTTATAAAGCACATATAACTATATGTGCATATGTATATACAAAGACAAGCATATATACATTATATTCCCTTTCAAGAAAATGGAACTCTGCTCCTTAAATACCCTAGAACTATTCTATTTCTATATGTCCAGAGTAATGAACAGACAAATCCCCAAGTTGGCAGATAATGTTAAATCTTCCAAGTAGAGAATATTAAAATAAATCACTGAACAGATAAAGTTCTCAGAGATCTCCTAACACATCTTTGATGGAACAAATGAACCTTAACCAGGGCAAGCAAAAATTACTTTAGGGAAAAGAAGTACCAGATGAAATAAACAAAAGAGCAGATGACAGGTTAATAAATGGGTAGATGACATAATAAAGGGTGAGGGTTTATCTCTAACCTTTTAGTCCCAGAGTTCAATTACTCTGTTCTCCCACAAAAGGAGTTATCAGAGATCTTCTAACACCCTTTGATGGTACAGATGCACCTTGATGAGGGCAAGCACTTTGGAGTAACTTTCACAGACAGTCTTCTATACTGGACAGACCAGTAGTCTAATCCAAAAAAGACGTTGTCTCTCATTCTTACAACTGGGGAAAGGGAGTAGTCATACTTTGCAGCAGAAGCTAGAGACTTCAAGCAGGAGGGCAGAAGAGGTACTGCTGCTCTTCCGTACTAGCAATCCTTCTTCCCAACTCTCAGCTTGTACTCTGCAGTCTCCAAGGCAAAAATAAAATGCAAGACCAATATAACAGAGTGAAAAAATTTCCCCAGAAGTCAAAACAAAATCAATTCCTTTTTAAGGGCTATACCAAAGTAGTTTTCCTCTACATTTATGTGGGGCAAGAAAAATTAATTCCCAGCTATTTCAACTGAGAATAATAAAAATAAAAATAATAAAATTACTTGATTATCAAACAATGGCATTTACTCTATTTTTTTAAGTAGCCTCCATGCCCAATGTGGGATTTGAACTCACAACCTTGAGATCAAGAGTCATGTGCTATAACCAAATGAACTAGCCAGGCACCCCCTATTATTTTTTGATATTAATAGGATCTTTCTATACTTGCTTTTAGAGAATCTAGAGGAGAAAAAACTTAGTTTATAAATTATCTTCTCATCTAAGATAAAGAGAAAAACTTCAGTTTTACTCAAGTTGGTGCATAATGAAAGAGTACAAGAGATAAGATGCTTTATTTCATTCACAGAATGAAGTAGAGTTAAAATGGGGCAGGAAAGCTAGACAACTTTCTAAGTCACTCATTGATTTAAGCAGTGATTTTTAAACACCATAAACTTCATTAGATTGAACACATTATGGAAGGCACTTTCACATAAGAATTAGTGAGAAATCTGATCTGTAGGATACTTTTAAAGAAAAACTATTTTATGCTTAGATATATAGTTATATAGTAATTAGAAGCAAATAAACAAAACCTAAACTTTTAAAGATCCAAGAAAGCTTCTTTGATGAAAAGATATACTAAGTATAAAACATAGTAATTTTATAATACTCTTGAATTCCCAAAACAGTAGAACCACCTATATCCAAAAATAAAAAACTTCTAAACCAAATAGAAATGATTTTCTGGAAGATCCAAGTGACTCTTTTTTATAACAATAAAGAGTTAAATCTCTATCCAACATGGTTTGGAGAATCTAAGCTGTGATCATCTAAACTTTTTTTTTTTTTTTTACTTACCCAAAAAAAAAAAAGTTTATAAAGAAAATTACCAGAAATAGAAGTTATTTTTCTTACTCTCTCATATCGCCATTTACAAATGTATGCTATCACCAAATACAAAGCTAATTGGTGCTACCATTTTGCTCCTGAACATAATATATATGTCAAGTTTAAGTATATATAATTCTTTAAATACCTTGCAATTTAAAAGGGAACACAAACGTATTTTTATTTTATTTATTTTTTATTCATTTTTGAGAGAGAGACAGACAGGCAGACAGAGCTCAAGTGGGGGAGAGGCAGAGAGAAAGAGAGACACAGAATCCGAAGCAGGCTCCAGGCTCTACGCTGTCAGCACAAACCATTAGATCATAACCTGAGCCTAAGTCAGACGCTTAACCAACTGAGCCACCCAGGTGACCCTATTTTTTTTTAATGTTTTATTTATTTATTTTTGAGAGAGAGAAAGAGAGAGAGCGCGTGCGCGCACACACACAAATGGAGGGGAGGGACACAGAAAGAGAGAGAGAGAAAAAGAGACAGAAGGCTCCAGGCTCTGAGCTATCAGCACAGAGCCCGATGTGGGGCTCGAACCCACAAACCGAGAGATAATGACCTGAGCCAAAGTCAGATGCTTAACCGACTGAGCCCCCAACACAATGTATTTTTGAAAATAAACAATTCCAGGGGCGCCTGGGTGGCGCAGTCGGTTAAGCGTCCGACTTCAGCCAGGTCACGATCTCGCGGTCCGTGAGTTCGAGCCCCGCGTCAGGCTCTGGGCTGAGGGCTCAGAGCCTGGAGCCTGCTTCCAATTCTGTGTCTTCCTCTCTCTCTGCCCCTCCCCCGTTCATGCTCTGTCTCTCTCTGTCCCAAAAATAAATAAAAAACGTTGAAAAAAAAATTTGAAAATAAACAATTCTGGAGCACCTGGGTGGCTCAGTCAGTTAAGCATCCGACTTCAGCTCAGGTCATGATCTCACTGTCCATGAGTTCGAGCCCTGCATCAGGCTCTGTGCTGACAGCTCGAAGCCTGGAGCCTACTTCAGATTCTGTGTCTCCCACTCTCTCTCAAAAATAAATTAAGATTAAAAAAAATTTTTTTTATAAAAAAAAAATAAACAATTCAGATGCACCCCATGTTTATAGCAGCACTATCAACAATAGCCAAAGTATGGAAAGAGCCCAAATGTCCATCAATGGATGAATGGATAAGAAGATGTGGTGCATATATATATATACATATATATATATATATATATATATATGTATATATATATACACACATACATACACACAATGGAGTATTACTTGGCAATCAAAAAGAATGAAATCTTGCCATTTTCAACTACATGAATGGAACTGGAGGGTATTATGCTAAGAGAAAGACAAAAATCATATGACTTCACTCACATGAGGACTTTAAGAGACAAAACAGATGAACATAATGGAAGGGAAACAAAAATAATATAAAAACAGGGAGGGGGACAAAACAGAAGAGACTCATATTTATGGAGAACAAACTGAAGGCTACTGGAGGAGTGTGGGGGGCGGGGATGGGCTAAATGGGTAAGGGGCACTAAGGAATCTACTCCTGTTGCACTATATGCTAACTAATTTGGATGTAAATTTTTAAAAATAAAAAAAAATTAAAATTAAATTAAAAAAAGAGGACTGACAAGGAAGAAACCGTAAAGTCTCTTGATTCAAGAACCTTCTAAAGGATTTGCTCTCAAACTTGTGTGTGCGTTAGAATGACCAAGAAAGCTGAAGAAGGCAGCTCACAGACTCTGAATCTGTTAAGTCTCTGAGTGGGAACTCCTTTTCCTTTTGACAAGATCTTCAGATGCTTTGGATACAGAGCAAATTTAAGAATCACCTTATTAAATACTCCTAGAGGCTAAAAGTGCCTATTTATCCAAGGTGAGAACCTTCTAAACTGGAAGATTTTCACTGTGTCTAAAAAAACCATTCTCTTCATTAAATTTGCATATTCTTGGGGCGCCTGGGTGGCGCAGTCGGTTAAGCGTCCGACTTCAGCCAGGTCACGATCTCGCGGTCCATGGGTTCGAGCCCCGCGTCAGGCTCTGGGCTGATGGCTCGGAGCCTGGAGCCTGTTTCCGATTCTGTGTCTCCCTCTCTCTCTGCCTCTCCCCCATTCATGCTCTGTCTCTCTCTGTCCCAAAAATAAATAAAAAACATTGAAAAAAAAATTTTTTTTTAAATTTGCATGTTCTTATGCAGTCTTGGGATAAAAGCATAACACTAAAGGTTAAATATGAACCTGGAATAATTACTTGACAGAAAATTACTAACTGCCAAGAAATAACTGATATTAGAGTTTAAACATGAACGGTTCATTTAAAGTTTTCTTAAATTAGACCTATATTTTATTAAAATTTTCTATTCAGATTTGTTATAAATACAAGGAAAACTTGTAAACAATTTTGGACACATTGAGAAATACTTAAATATAATTAAACAGGATTTTTCATTTGTAAAAAAAAATTTTTTTTATAAAAAAATTAAACAATTCAGGGGCTCCCAGGTGGCTCAGTCAGTTTAGTAGCCAACTCTTGACTTCGGCTTAGGTCATGATCTCATGGTCCTGGGATGAAGCCCTGGCATCGGGCTCCACAATGAGTATGTTGCCTGTTTGGGATTCTCTCTCTAGTTCTCTCTCTGCTCTTCCTCTGTGTGTGCACACACTATCTCTCTCAAAATAAATAAACTTAAAAAAAAAATAATTCAAACACATTAAAAAGTACACATTAAGAATAAACCAGACAGAATCTAGTGGTTATTAAAACCTATTGAGAAAAATGTGTTGGCCCAATAGCAACTAGTGCCCTAGGGCCATATTGTAATCTCAATTATTTCCCAATAAAAGGAAATAGGGCTTCTTGGAGAAACAGAGTTCCAGATTCCAACAATAGCATGGGGGAAAGTTCAAGGAAAGCCTGAAATATGGCCTGTGCCAGAAAGGAAAGATGATATCAAAGAACACTGGAGTTAGAAAGACACAGCAACCAACTTGAAAGGGCTTCCACTAGCCAAAGACACGAAAATTTGAGCATCAAAATAACAATGACTGCAATGAGTTGAAATAAAATACATAAAAATCCTTGAGTTCATGGCGATTCTGGAAACAAAAACAAAAACAAAAAAATTCACCGGTCATATATGGCACAAAGCTCATTATTCTGAGAATTGGAAAATAAAAGGATCAAAAATCAAGTCTTTACCCTGCCCTTCTTATAGCAACTATGTTTTGGGGGAAACACAGAGCTGATGAAATAAAGTTCTAACTTGATAGGATAATTCCACTTCAGAAATTTGGTAGAAATAAAAGAATCAGAAAAATCACTATTTTGTAACCCCTATGAAAACAATATATCCAGACAATGTACTCTTGCCAAAAACAACAGCAATCACAACATGAATCTCACCGAAGCTCTATATATCTACTACCAGTTCACAGGAAACACAGAGGCTAGAAAAACATGTTAAAAGGCACCCCAAGTATGTGATTAGCAAAATCCAGAATTTGGACTATTCTACAGAATAGAACTAAGAACTTCATTTCTCCAACAAATAAATGCAGGGGCACCTGGGTGGCTCAGTCAGTTAAGCATCCGGTTAAGCATCTGACTCTTGATTTGGGCTCAGGTCATGGTCTGATGGTTCATGAGTTCAGGCCCTGCATCGGGGTCTGGGCTGATATCATGGAGCCTGCCTGGACTGGTTAGGTTCACACAGCAGTGGATGGTGGAGTTGGTCCTGATTCCTCAGGTGTCACTTTTTTTGTCAACTACAACTTATGTTTTTCTATATATTATACTTCTGCCACTTCCCACTGGTCAATGCTATAGTCAAGAGTCAAAGCATGCCTCTCAGTCCTGCTCACTCACCAGTTCCTTCCCTCCCCATCAGTGCTGACAAGGTATCAATAGGCCTCAAAGACAGAACAATAGGATATTTTTGATACAATGGGAGAAATTAAACACTGCATAGATTTTAGATGGTATTGAGGAATAACTTGTATTTGATAGGTGTTTAAAACTACTGTTTATGTTATATTAAAAAAGGAGCACCTTACCACATATAGATCTTAGTTATAATAATGTATCAATACTGGCTCACCAATTATAACAAACATATCCCAGAAGCAGCACCAGGATGCAGAAGCAACCTAGCATTTCTTAAATATTTCTTAAATATTACTCCAGCAAGGTGGCAAAGAGTGTTGAAGGAGTAGGATATAGCTGCAACAGGACTGGCCAAGTGCTGATACATCAAAGTTGAGTACCGGGTACAAAGAATGTTCTTTATATAATTATTTCCATCTTTATGTATATTTAAATTTCTTCATAATAAAAATTAGGGAAAATAGCAAAGTTAAGATTTGCCTGTCTTGCTGCAGGATTATAGCTATGTATCAAAATTTTATAAATGGAATCGGAATCTTTATCAAAAGCATTGATGATAGGTTTCTGAGGTGCTACAGAATTACTGGTGATCAATTTGAAGTCATGAGACAGAAGGTTTTTTCCTCTTACACCAGCAGTGCAAATAAAACTATACTTACTAAAAAGACCAAAAACAAAAAAAAATGGTATAGTGAGATACAACTCAAGAGGGCCATTAAAATGGAGAAGTGAAGATAGCTAGGATATTGCTACAAACATGTATTGAAGATGGGAGAAAAGAAAGGAAAAGGAATCTAACAGACAAGGGAGGCAATTATCCCCTTAGCTCTAAGTTTCAAAGCAATTGAATTAAAAAAGGTTCGAAAACAGTAAAGTCCAAATGGAGACAAGGAAGAAACACAAATAAATTATACACAGATATATATCACTAAAAAGAAAAGCTTATTAAGTTGTATGGTTCTATTTACTAGGATACTTTACAAAATAATAACTAAGTGTAGACGTACTATCTAGTACTAGAAGTACTGCCTAGAGACATGGTTTAGTCTAGTAGCAACTAATGCATTCAAACATATTTTTATTTATTTATTTAAGTTTATGTATTTATTTTGTGAGAGAGAGCGAGCGAGCGAGCACACAAGCAGGGAGGGGGCAGAGACAAAGGGAAAGAAAGAATCCCAAGCAGGCTCTGTGCTGTCAGTACAGAACCCAATGCAGGGCTGGAACTCATGAACCACAAGATCATGACATGAACCGAAATCAAAAGTTGGACACTTAACCAACTGAGCCACCGCCCCTCAAACACATTTTTAAAAACCAAGTACAATTCAGGAGTCAAACTTGACTCAGTAGAGAATTGTAGGATACATCCAGAATGGTTCAGAAAGCTGTGGAAATAGAGTAATCTGAGACAGTAACATAGGGAGGTGATTTAGAAGAAAAGATGGGGTAAAACTCTAAGGCCTTCACACTTCAGGGCCGGTGAGAAAGGATCATACTAGTAATGAGAGTTCTGCATGAGCTAAGGAAACACAGGGTTAGACTGAGAGAAAATTGAGAACTGAAGGAATCCAGGAAAAAAAAAAAAAACTGTGAGAATTTTGAAAAGGGGGATTGATGTATTACAAGGCATAAAACTTAGGGCTCTGGCTAAATTCACCTTAAAATATCTTTTTATCTTATAAAGAAACAAATCCTTATACTACCTATCAAAAATTGAACATCAGTTAAAAACCAACCAATCCTGGGGCACCTGGTGGCACAGTGGGTTAAGCATTTGACTCTGGCTCAGTTAATGATCTCACAGTTTGTGAGTTGGAGCCCCGCATCAGGCTTTGCACTGACAGCTCAAAGCCTGGAGCCTGCTTTGGATTCTGTGTCTCCCTCCCTCTCTGCCCCTCCCCCACTCACACTCTGTCTCTTGCTTTCTCTCAAAAATAAACATTAAAAAAAAATCTAAAACCAACCAATCCCTTAAAGGGTTAGCCTCTGGTTGTATATCTTCCCCTTATACACTTAGCCTTTTTATTGGGGTCAGTGAGTAAGAAGTCATTATATCAAAAGGAAGGCAAGCCAAGTCAGCCCCATAAAAATGTTCTTAAAAAGGCCCAAATTCTAAAGCACTTTCAACAAAAAGAAGTTGTGAAGCATTAAATACGCAGAAGGCATAAGTGAGAAAGCCAAGAAGAGTCAAGAGCTGCCTCATTGAAATACAGACCATAGACATGAAAACTTAAAAACAAAAGAAGAAATACAGACCAGAAAATAAAAACCCATTTATTTTTGGAAAGTGAAGGATTCTGAGAACTAGGACGTGGTTATAAGCGGGTAGAAAAAGCATGTCAGTTAATAGTATGAAAGATAAAATAGCCAGAAAGAGAAGGAGAGCCTCAGCATCTAAGGGTTTAGCATTAAAGTTGGGCACCTGGGTGGCTTAGTCGGTTAAGCGTCCGACTTCGGTTCAGGTCACAATGTCACAGTTTGTGAGTTTGAGCCCTGCGTTGGGCTCTGTGCTGGCAGCTCAGAGCCTGGGGCCTGCTTCAGATTCTGTGTCTCCCTCTCTCTCTGCCCCTCCCCTGCTCACATCCTGTCTCTCCCAAAAATAAACAAACATTATTTTCTTCCCCTTCCCTTCCCCCATGTCTTCTAAGTTTTCCAAATTCCACATGTGAGTGAAAACATATATGTCCTTCTCTGACTGACTTATTTCACTTAGCATTCTACCCTCCAGTTCCATCAATGTTGATGCAAATGTCAAGATTTCATTCTTTCTCATTGCCAAATACTATTCCATTGTATATATAAACCACACCTTCTTTATCCATTCATCAGTTGATGGACATTTGGGCTGTTTCCATAATGTGGCAAACAGAGAGGGAGGCAAACCATAAGAGATTATTAAATACAGAGAACAAACTGAGGGTTGATGGGGGGGAGGAGAAAATGGGTGATGGGCATTGAGGACGGCACTTGTTGGGACGAGAACTGGTGCTGCACGTAAGCGATGAAGCATGGGAATCTACTTCTGAAGCCAAGACCACACTGTATACACTGTATGTTAGCTAACTTGACAATAGATTATATTTTAAAAAATAATAATAAATAAACATTAAATTTTTTTTAAAAAGCTACTGAAGTTATCTTCAGGCTTTATCCCATAGAATCCTGGGTAAATTGCGGTCAAAATAGGCAAGAAACCTACTGAAAGACCTATAGAGCTATATCCTGCCTCACCTGGAAACATCTTCCCAGGGCCAAGTAGGAGAAAGGTGAAATGGCACTGTGCAGGCCACACTGATGCTGACATATCCTTTATGAGCTTGTCTGAGAGTCAAAGAGATCTGCTAAGATCTGAGCAACCCAGGAACTGGTAGCTCCAGCCGCACCTATTTGTGTGGCCTCTATGTCACTGAGCTGAGAACAGCTCTAAAGAATCAGGGAGTACAGAGAAAAGGTGAAAAAAAAAGAGAGCACCATCTTTTCCCCTACTCTTCCTTCTCCAGTTATGTTTCTTCTAATAGGTATTGATTTATCCACCGCTTTCCTAATTTCTCATGTTTGGGGAAAGCTAATTTTGGACTAAAAAATAACTATTAAACAGATCTATAATTTTATTAGCATCAGGCTCTAATCAAACGAGCCAATTGTTAGAGAAACCTGGATAATCAGAAAGCTTAGGCAAAGGGCAATGATTAAAAGAACAGACATTGCCAGAATACATAATACACACACACTTCATTAACTTAACACAAACTAGTTTACTAGAATTCCAAACATCAAGAATTCACAAAGAGAGCACATTCACACCCTAGAGACTACACAGCCATGAATTTGAAGGTCCTAGGCTACACAGCATTTTGTGCTTGCTATTTCTACCAACTACAGTTATTTCTACTAATTCTAGCAACCTCCTTTGCTCTATATGTTACCACTAAATTCCTTTAGATACTAATGAATGTCCCATAACAATATCAAACCGTCTAGAGCTTAACAAGATCATTTAATGTGCTAATAACCCCATTTAATTGATTCAGACAAAACATTTAAATATGAGTAATATCAGATTACATCATTAAGCTGAAGATACAAAGATGAATATAAACTAGCAATAAATTCAGGGTATTACATGACTGGGTTAAAGTCAGAAAAAAACTTATTTATCCTTGTAGTAAGAAATAGGAACCCAAGTAGAAAACAGATCTCAAAAATGACAACAGGGCAAGAAAAAGTTATCCACACAACAAGTAGTATTATTTTTAATCCATCCTGCAGTATGATTTGAAGGCAGCTTCCTTAGTGATTAAAGCATATTTACACCCAATGACATGAGGAGAAACAACTCAGAGGTATTCATGTTTAGTGGTTTAAAAAAAAAAAAAAGGCAAATTTTTACCAAAATAGACTTACAAAAACACTTTCTAAAGCAGAATGTTTTAGGTAATTCACTCTGTCATCCTTGTTCACCATAAAAAGGAATTCCCAAAGTCCAATTAGCCTAAGCAATCAGTATCTCCACTCCTACTGGCTAGTGATAAAATTTCCAAGAGAAAAATGCTAAGCATTGTTTATTCCTGATTATTCATTAATAGTTTGAGAATGTAACTGAGGTTTAGAAAGGTAACAACAAATTATAAATTGTTTGGTGTATCATACAAAATAGCTTACCTTGTAGTTTTTTCAGTACAGCAACCTCCATTTTCAGAACTTGTTTTGGTTGTTGAGCTGATTCTACCTTCAGTGCAACATTTTCCCTGGTAAGCATGTCCAAGGCATCGTAAATTTCTCCAAAGCCCCCACCCCCAATCTTCCTCAACTGCAGGGGAAATAAGAACATACACACATAAAATTACTAGAACATTCTAATTGGAAACCAATTCATCTCCTGTATATAATTTTACTATCCCTATTTGAGGATAAAAGATCTCAATATCATTAAATTAACTGCACATATGCCAAGAAAACAAATGCCTAGAAATACCATCAAAACCTTTTCCCATGGTTTTGCCCACAAAAGGTAATGAAATTATTTCAGCCACAATTTTAAAATTTAGTCTACAGCATCAAAAATGTCACAAAAAAGCACAGCACCTGAAAGTTTCGCTTGCCACAAATGCCCCCCAACAACCAGATATGTTATTTTAATTCTAGGGCAACATTTGTAAACTTTTAAACCATGAAATCTTTTTGCCAATCAAAATCATATCTGGACCCCAGGTGAGATGTGTATGTGCAGAGGCTGGAGGTGGGAGTGAGGCAACCAGAGCCCAGCCTTCTCAGCACCACTTATCCTCCTCTCTGAGGCACTGAGCAGACTCCACAGAAGAGACAGAAAACTCCTGTTCTAAACTATCCCAGAGTTCACTATATAACTATATGCTCAGAGAAGACAAAGTCTAATCAAATAAAACACCTTCAACAAACACTTAATATCCTTCCTGATAAAATGTATTAGCTTAACTAGGGAATACCAGGATCTCTGTCTGAGTACTACAAGCAAGTTCTCAAGTGTTAGTGACAACTAAACCTGTAGAGCTATGAGCACCAAGGTGGGTAGTATACTTCAAACCAGATGTAGCACGGAATTAGCGTTCTTCCATTTCCTGAAGGTCTTCTCCTTTCCACATTATCAAACACCTAAGACATGATGTAAAGCAGGCAGTCCTCACTGGAAGCACAAGGGTCCTAAATCCTAACCACCCCAGAGGACTCACTTTAAACTCTATTTCTTTCAAGAACACTGCATTACTGATTACCTCCAGGCAGATTTCTCTATCTTCTGAATCTCTATAGGAATGATTTGCTTAATCATTTAATCATTTTACTAAGCTAAACACCTCAGATATCACTTGTATTAATACACTATGCTATTTTTTTACTTTCCACTGTCAATGTCCTAGCTCCCTACAGTGAAACTAAGTTTCTTCAGAAACAGCCACACCTTTCTATTTTTTTGTTTCCCTTACAGCAAGTGGCTAAGTGGTAACTACATAATTATTGCTAAATAACTATTCATTGCTTTGTATATAAGAGCCATAATCCTTTATTCCAGTTGGGTGATGGGAAGAGATAGCATGAGAAATTCCAGTATGAGCGCAGGATTAAAATAAAGTTCCAGAACTTCATTTCAGTTAAATTGTTTTTTGTTGGGCCCTGATTGATACTTACAATTCTTAATATCTATTAAACAAAGCCTAGTATAACTTTAAAAATCCATAAGCAATACCAAAGGGACATTTTTCTAATTATGGACAGCGGTGACAGGTACCTTCATGTTATACCTCACAACAACCTTACCAAATGACAGAACAGAAAATCTAGACCAAAGTAATGATTTTGCTCCTTGGTCTACTCCTGTAATGTCATCTCAACAATAGTGGGAACATTAATATTTTTTACTGAGCTTGACAAAGCATTAAGACATCGGGGCGCCTGGGTGGCGCAGTCGGTTGGGCGTCCGACTTCAGCCAGGTCACGATCTCGCGGTCCGTGAGTTCGAGCCCCACGTCGGGCTCTGGGCTGATGGCTCGGAGCCTGGAGCCTGCTTCCCATTCTGTGTCTCCCTCTCTCTCTGCCCCTTCCCCGTTCATGCTCTGTCTCTCTCTGTCCCCAAAATAAATAAACGTTGAAAAAAAAAAAAAAAGCATAAGACATCATCAATGTTTATAAAGCAGAAAGCTAGAGGCAGTTTAGTATGATGGGGGTATGTAGATTAGGGAAAGAATGGTGGTAAGGCCTGTGGCAGACTTTGTTTCCTAAAGATGATCACAACAATATCACCCATCCTTTTTGCTCTTCTTCAGTGTGACCTTGCCCCTCACCCAAGATACAGCATCCATTCCCCGCCCTCTTAAATATGGGTTAATCTTGTGGCTGCTTTAACCAACAGAACATGGTGAAGTAATACTGCCCCAGCCCTGAGAACAGCCCTTAACCAGCCCTGCAGTTTCTGTTTCCTGTCTCTCAAAAGCCAGCTACCATATAAAAAGTGTGACCATCTGAGAAGCCACAGACCTGTGAAGAGGTCCTAGAAAATAAGCTACCAGGGATGACAGGGGGAGGATTAGGGAACCAAGGACCTTCAAGTCACCAAACAGCCCACTTGGAAGTTGGATCCTCTAACCCACCCAACCCTGCCAAGTGCCACATGGTTAAGAGACAAACTGGGGCGCCTGGGTGGCTCAGTCGGTTGAGCGTCCGACTTCGGATCAGGTCATGATCTCACAGTCTGTGAGTTCGAGCCCCGCATCGGGCTCTGTGCTGACAGCTCAGAGACTGGACCCTGGTTCAGATTCTGTGTCTCCCTCTCTCTGACCCTCCCCTGTTCATGCTCTGTCTCTCCCTGTCTCAAAAATAAATAAAAATGTTAAAAAAAATTAAAAAAAAAAAGAGACTATCAGGCAAACTCATCTCAAATTCCTAATCCACAAAATTATACGTAAAAAAATGAAATTTTTTAAGCCTCTAAATTTTTTTTTTTAATTTTTTTTTTCAACGTTTATTTATTTTTGGGACAGAGAGAGACAGAGCATGAACGGGGGAGAGGCAGAGAGAGAGGGAGACACAGAATCGGAAACAGGCTCCAGGCTCCGAGCCATCAGCCCAGAGCCTGACGCGGGGCTCGAACTCACGGACTGCGAGATTGTGACCTGGCTGAAGTCGGACGCTCAACCGACTGCGCTACCCAGGCGCCCCTTAAGCCTCTAAATTTTGATGCAGTTTGTTCATAATGGTAGATAACCAAAACACCATCCATAACAATGAGACTATTTCTTACTAAAATGCTACTATGCCTCCCAAATTTGGGGGACATGTTCGATATGTATATTAGTTCTAATTATCAGGACAGAGCAACTAAGCCAGGCATAGCTTCATTTGTCACCTTTTGATATGTCTACTGGAAACAGCCAGACTTTATCACAGCACTTAATACAAAGCACTCACCAAAGAAACACTCATTTCTGACTTACATAAAAGATTACTAATTGTAATCTTCCTGCACCAATCCATGATGACAACATGATTCTTTTCTTACATTTACTCAAGTAAATTTTCAAAGCCAATAGATTTGCCTAATTGGTTAAAACACTGTATCATAGAAACAAAATTTGTATTTCTAAAGGAAGAATCTTCTTTTTCCAATCTGTTGATAAACTAAGGAAACCACTATAACAACTTTCCTACACCTGGTAATGAACAAAACTCTGATTAAAATACATATTTAAATACATCTGAAACAAAAATTGTTCCTTGAAGAGCAGAGAAGATGGCAGATTCCAAGTCCAGGACAAGGAAGATATCAAAGGACTATTAGGATCATGTTGAAAGACTCAAGAGACAACTTGAAGGGCGTCCTCCCTTAGTCAAATGAGACAGTTTAGGGATCAATAAGGATAGTAATGACAACTGACTGAAACATATGAAATATGCTTAAATCCATGCATTCTTGACTACCTTTTTTTTTTTTAATTTTTTTTTTCAACGTTTATTTATTTTTGGGACAGAGAGAGACAGAACATGAACAGGGGAGGGGCAGAGAGAGAGGGAGACACAGAATCGGAAACAGGCTCCAGGCTCTGAGCCATCAGCCCAGAGCCCGACGTGGGGCTCGAACTCACGGACCGTGAGATCGTGACCTGGCTGAAGTCGGACGCTTAACCGACTGCGCCACCCAGGCGCCCCAACTACCTATTTTTAAAAATCTCATTGGTCACTTTTGGAAAATGCCAGGGAACCAATTCATTATTTTGAAAACTGGTAAATTAAGAAAAAGAATTAAGCATTTATTCTCTTTTCCTAATCAAAATGTACCTCAGGACAATCAAATAGTTGACAACAAAAAATTTCTCTTTGTAGATGTACTTTAAAAAATGAAGGAATGACATGAGTGCCTGGGTGGCTCAGTGGGTTGAGCATCCATTTTGGCTCAGGTCATGATATCTTGGTTGTAAGACTGAGCCCCATGTCAGGTTCTGCATTGAGTGTGGAGTCTGCTTCAGATTCTCTCTCTCCCTCTTCCCCACTTGCACACGTGTGCTCTCTCTCTCTCTCTCAAGATAAATAAACAAACATTTAAAAAATGAAGGAATAACAAACGCTCAATAATCTGCAATTAACAGACCTAGAAAATGATGATCAGGACTGCTAAAATGAGAATGGCCAATAGGACACACAATGTCTTGATGGGTGATAAGACATTATGTGCCTCCTATTGAAAGATCACAATGCCCTTTATGAAAAAAAAAAAAAAAACGCCAACTCAATAAACAAACCTGAACTTAGATCTAATCAAACCACAATAAATAACAATTTGGGGATGCCTGGGTGGCTCAGTTGGTTAAGTGCCCGACTCCTGATTTCAGCTCAGGTCATGATCCATAGTTCCTGAGATCGAGTCCCACACTGGGGGGTTGTCGGTGCAGAGCCTGCCTGGGATAATCTCTATCTCTCTCTCTCTCTGCCCCTCCCCTGCTTTCTCTCTCTCTCTCTCAAAATAAATAAGCTTCTAAAAATAAGTAAATAAATAAGAATTTACATAAAATACATGAGACAGAGAAACCTATTAATACCACACATAAGAAATCAGAAAAATCCAAACTGTGAAATTCTACAGGTAAATGACCAAGTTTCTTCCATAAATAAACTGTGAGGAACAAAAGCAAGATGAAAAGAAATCTAGAAATTAAAAGATATTTAAGTGATGTCAACCAATTGCAACACCCAGGCTTTATTTGGATTTGATTCAAATCATTAAAAATAATTTACAATAGGGGAAATGTGAAAGCTGGAAGGATACTTAATGACATTAAAAAATTATTACTTTTTTAGATGTGATAATATTATGACTACATTTTTAAAAGAATTTTTAACCTTTAGAGATACATAATTGTAGTACACACAGAAGAAATACCAGGGTAAAAGATTTGCTTCAAAATATTCCGGGAGGGAGGTTAAAGAGATAAAACAAGACTGACTATAAATTAGTAACTACTTAAGCTGGGGCATGAGTATATAAAGGTTAATTATATCAGTCTCACTACTTTTATGTACGCTTACAATTTTCCTTAATAAAAAGTTCTAAACTTTTTTAAAAGAGAAGTTCATTGTACTGTATTTTTTTTTTCATTTGTGTTTCTCTAAGTACACTTTTTTCTACCTTACTCAGCATTAGCTATCAGTGGTTAGGAAAACGGACTACTGTATAAAGCAAGAATTATTGTATAAACAAGACAATCACAGGAAAATAACTGAAAACTGATTCAGGCATATTAGCAATATATATATTATTTCCTAAGGAAATCCTATTTTTATCAAGATACCAAAAATTACCCCACATGTTGTCTCTCTCTCGATCTAAGAGAGATACCCACCACTTTCCATCTTTCTTTGACCAAGATTCCAACACTGAGAATATCCGGCTGCTCTCCTCCTCCACTCATTGCAATTCACTGATGTGATAGAACGGTTATACAGGCATCCAGCTCCCAAGGGTGGTTTCCATTTAACCTAAAACAAAAGAAACAGCAGCAGCATATCAGGGCTAATTAATTAACACAAACATTCCAGGACCAAGTAGCACCATTAATTCTATACATTAATTAGGTTGCTTTGTTGGAAAGGGAGTAAAAACACCACAGACTCAGTTCCAAAATCTGTTTAGTGCTTATATAAAAAAAAAAAGTACCTTTCCATTAAAGATGCCCATGACATTACAAAGACATTATGTTACAACACAGATATAATTTCAATAACTGAGATTGCTAAACTATAGAGCAAGCATGGTGTCAATGACAATTGACCTAGACAGACCACCACCCTAACTACAACATATTGCTAAAGAAAAAGACATGGTACCTAACTTATAACAGCTTATAGTTTAATAGGTTGTAACTTAGAGCTTATCATCATCAGAGCTAATAAAATTTTAATATTACATAATGTACAAAATGCATTCAAAACGCATAGGAAATAAACATGAGCCACAGAAATGTACTGTTGATCAGTTCTAATACAATGATATTTAAAGAAAAAGAGGATAATAATATGAACAGCATACCTACAGAAAATGAAAATAAGCAGAAAAATCTGGCCTAAAGGAGATAAGGAGATGACAACATAAATCATAATTAGAAATTAGGAACACATAAAAAGAAATCTGAGCTAACTCAGAAAAGGATCAGAAATGAAGAGGAGACACATGAGAAAACACCATACAAATTAAGGAAGAAAAAAAGAAGAAAATGAAAAACATATTTAAAAGCAAAAGTGACAAATAAAAGGCAAAGTAAATACAAAATACATATTATAGAAGGCCCCCAAAAAGAAAACCCATGCTAGGAAATAGAACAAATACTAGCCAGTATAATACAAAAAAATTCTCTAAATTAAAAGAAAAAGGCTAAATTTGTATACTGAAATGGTATATCACTGGGATATTCTTGGGTATACCCAGGTATACCTGGGAAAACAACCCAAGAGATCAACATCAACACGCAGTCTAATAAAACTACTAGATTTCAAGGGGGAAAAAATCATCAGCATCTGTGCAGACAGTCCAAATTACTTAAAAGGTAAAGAAAACAGACACTGGCACTGAAAATAGACATTAGCACAAACAGTTTACACCAGCAGACAATGAAATTATACATTTAAATATCTAAGCCAAAGATGTTCTACCCAGCCAAATTAACTTCCATAGCTAAAGGAAACAAACAGTTATGAAACACAGAACTCAAAGAACACTGTTCCCAGGAAATGCCCCTAAGAATCAACTATATAACAAGCATTAGACAATCAAGGAATTATGGTAGAAGATCTGGCATGAGGAATGGCCTGAAAAGGCCTAAAAGCAATGATAACCCAGTAGCAATGAGTACCTCTGCCTTCAGATTGTGGACTTTAAACATCACCTCCCACTAAAAGAAATCAGGGCTTCCTGGAGAAATGGCTTTTTCCAGGTCTGACACAGGAAATTGTACACCATGAACTTGAGATATCTTGTCAAATCAGAAAGCAACAAAATATCAACAATACTACTACAGGCAAGTCAAAGGAAATCAGAGCCAGGCAAAAGGATTCTCATTTGCCAAATTTCTCCCTTGAGCATATACAAGAATGGTGACTGCAATGATTGGAAAATATAAAAAATACAAATACCAATAGTTCATAATGACACTCAAAAAAAGAAAAAGAGGGGCGGCTGGGTGGTTCAGGGGGTTGAGCATCTGACTATTTATTGGTTTTGGTTTAGGTCCTGACCCTAGGGTCATGGGATGGAGCCCTGTGTGGGCATGGAGCCTGCTTGGGATTCTGTCTCTCCCTCTGCCCTTCTCCCCCGCTCACATGCAGTCTCTCTCTTTCTCTCTCTAAAATAAACAACAACAAAAAAAAGTAAAAAGAAATTTCCTCTTTGGCCATCCTGTGGAGGTTGCCAGAGTACAACTTATTACTCTGAACACTGATAATGAAACAAAGAATCATGGATTTATCGTGCCTTTCTAGTATGAACAGTATCTGGGGGAAACTAAGGAGATGAATTTATTCCTCAAAGAATAATCACAGCTAATAAATGCTAGAAGAAATGACAGAATTAGAAAATCACCATTTTCCATGGGGTGCCTGGGTGGCTCAGTCGGTTAAGCATCCGACTTCAGTTTAGGTCGTGATCTTGAAGTTCTTGAGTTTGAGCCACACATTAGGTTCTATGCTGACAGCTCAGAGTCTGAAGCCTACTTCGGATTCTCTCTCTCTCTCTCTCTCTCTCTCTCTCTGCCTCTTCCCTGCTTACACTCTGTCTCTCAAAAATAAACATTAAAAAAATTAAAAAAAAAAATCACCGTTTTCCAAATCCAAAGGTAGATGGGGAACTTTAATATGAAAGATTAAGTTGAACCCACCAATCAATCTTTTTTTGTTTTAAATTTAATTTATTTATTTTGGGGGGAGGGTGAGAGCCAGAGAGCACAGGGGGATCAGAGAGAGAGGAAGAGAGAGAGAGAATCCCAAGCAGGCTCCATGCCACAAATGCAGAGCCCAACGGGGGACTCAAACTCACAAACCATGAGATCATGACCTGAGCCAAAATCAAGAGTCAGACGCTCAACCAACTGAGCCATCCAGGAACCACCCCCCCCCCACAACCACCAATCAAGCTTAACATCACTAAAAAGCAAGACAACGAGGGGCGCCTGGGTGGCGCAGTTGGTTAAGCGTCCGACTTCAGCCAGGTCACGATCTCGCGGTCCGTGAGTTCGAGCCCCGCGTCAGGCTCTGGGCTGATGGCTCAGAGCCTGGAGCCTGTTTCCGATTCTGTGTCTCCCTCTCTCTCTGCCCCTCCCCCGTTCATGCTCTGTCTCTCTCTGTCCCAAAAATAAATAAACGTTGAAAAAAAAAAGAAAAATTGAGTAGGATATAATATTAAGGAATAACTGATAATTTTCTAGAGTGTAACAATAGTGGTATGGTTATGTTTAAAAAGTCTTTCTCAGACAGATACCATATGTTTTCACTCTTATGTGGATCCTAAGAAACTTAACAGAAACCCATGGGGGAGGGGAAGGAAAAAAAAAAAAAAAGAGGTTAGAGTGGGAGAGAGCCAAAGCATAAGAGACTCTTAAAAACTGAGAACAAACTGAGGGCTGATGGGGGGTGGGAGGGAGGGGAGGGTGGGTGGTGGGTATTGAGGAGGGCATCTTTTGGGATAAGCACTGGGTGTTGTATGGAAACCAATTTGACAATTTCAAAAAATAAAATAAAATAAAATAAAATAAAAAGTCTTTCTCTGTCAGAGACACATAAACTACCAATGTACAAAGTGAAAAAAGGTCTTGAATTTGCCCTAATTCACTGTAAGGGGAAAAAGAGTTACTGTATTAGGGGTGGAGAATTAGATGAGGTAAGAATGGTAAAATTTTTATAATTTTTCTAACTGTATGACGGGTACATGGGAATTCACTATACTATATATTTCTGTGTATGTTTGCAATATTTATATACTAAAAGTAAAAAAAAGTGCATAGGTTAAAAATATCTAGAGTCTTTTTTAACAAACAGTACTGTGATAACTACACATCCAATGCAAAAGAATGAACTTGTACCCCCATCTAATATAATATACAAAAATTAACTCAAAATGTATCAAAGACATAAAAGTGAAAGCTACAATCATAAAACTCTTGGAGAAGAAAACAAAGGCATAAATCTTTATGACCTTGGACTAGGCAATGATTTCTTAAATAGGATACTGAAAGTACAACAAACCAAAAAGAAAAAAAAAAGATAAATTGAACTTCATCAAAATTTCTAAAATTTATGTTAAAAGACAACCTAGAAGAAAAGAACTGCAAACTATATTATCTGATAAAGGGCTAATGCCCAGAATATATAAAGAACAATTCAACAACCCAAAAAAACCAAACAACTCAATTTAAAAATGGGCAAAGGACCTAAACAAATAATTATCCAAAGAAGACATACATATGGCTAAAAAAGCATATTAAAAGATGCTCAACATCTCTATCATTGGATAAATGCAATTCAAAACCTCATGAGAAATCACCGCATAATCACTAGGACGGCTACTATTAAAAACAAGCAATCAGTTGTTTAACATAGTGTTGGAAGTTCTAGCATCAGCAATCAGACAACAAAAGGAAATCAAAAGCATCAAAATTGGCAAAGATGAAGTCAAGCTTTCACTTTTTGCAGATGACATGATACTATACATGGAAAACCCGACAGACTCCACCAAAAATCTGATAGAACTGATACATGAATTCAGCAAAGTCACAGGATACAAAATCAATGTACAGAAATCAGTTGCATTCTTATACATTAATAACAAAGTAACAGAAAGACAAATAAACTGATCCCATTCACAATTGCAACAAGAAGCATAAAATACCTAGGAATAAACCTAAGCAAAGATGTAAAAGATATGTATGCTGAAAACTATAGAAAGCTTATGAAGGAAACTGAAAATACAAAGAAATGGAAAAACATTCTGTGTTCATGGATTGGAACAATAAATACTGTTAAAATGGCAATACTACCCAAAGCAATCTACACATTCAATGCAATTCCAATCAAAATTGCACCAGCATTCTTCTCAAAGCTAGAACAAGCAATCCTAAAATTTGTATGGAACCACAAAAGACCCCGAATAGCCAAAGTAATACTGATGAAGAAAACCAAAGCGGGAGCCATCACAATCCCAGACTAAATTTAGCCTCTACTAAAAAGCTGTGATCATCAAGACAGCATGGTATTGGCACAAAGACAGACACATAGACAAATGGAATAGAATAGAGACCCCAGAACTGGACCCACAAATGTACGGCCAACTAATCTTTGACAAAGCAGGAAAGAGTATCCAATGGAAAAAAGACAGTCTCTAACGAATGGTGCTGGGAGAACTGGACAGCAACATGCAGAAGAATGGAACTAGACCACTTTCTTACACCATTCACAAAAATAAACTCAAAACGGATGAAGGACCTGAATGTGAGACAGGAAACCATCAAAACCCTAGAGGAGAAAGCAGGAAAAAACCTCTCTGACCTCAGCCGCAGCATTTTCATACTTGACACATCTCCAAAGGCAAGGGAATTAAAAGCAAAAATGACCTATTGGGACCTCATCAAGATAAAAAGCTTCTGCACTGCAAAGGAAACAATCAACAAAACTAAAAGGTAACCGATGGAATGGGAAAAGATATTTGCAAATGACATATCGGATAAAGGGCTAGTATCCAAAATCTATAAAGAACTCACCAAACTCCACACCCAAAAAACAAATAATCCAGTCAAGAAATGGGCAGAAGACATGAATAGACACTTCTCTAAAGAAGACATCCAGATGACCAACAGGCACATGAAAAGATGCTCAACGTCACTCCTCATCAGGGAAATACAAATCAAAACCACACTGAGATATCACCTCACGCCAGTCAGAGTGGCTAAAATGAACAAATCAGGAGACTACAGATGCTGGAGAGGATGTGGAGAAATGGGAACCAGCACTTTCAACAATAGCCAAATTATGGAAAGAGCCTAAATGTCCATCAACTGATGAAGGGATAAAGAAATTGTGGTTTATATACACAATGGAATACTACTTGGCAATTAGAAAGAATGAAATACGGCCTTTTGTAGCAATGTGGATGGAACTGGAGAGTGTTATGCCAAGTGAAATGAGTCATACAGAGAAAGACAGATACCATATGTTTTCACTCTTATGTGGATCCTGAGAAACTTAACAGAAGACCATGGAGGAGGGGAAGGGGGAAAAAAAGTTACAGAGAGGGAAGGAAGAAAACCATAAGAGACTCTTAAAAACTGAGAATAAATTGAGGGTTGATGGGGGGTGGGAAGGAGGGGAAAGTGGGTGATGGGCATTGAGGAGGGCACCTGTTGGGATGAGCACTGGGTGTTGCATGGAAACCAATTTGACAATACATTTCATATTAAAAAATAAATATAGATAAATGTAGAAAAAGAAAAAACAAGCAATCAAACAGAACTAATAAGTATTGGAGAGGATACAGAAAGTAAAATATAAAAGTAAAATAGTGGCAAAGTAAAATATAAAAATGTAAAAACAGCCACTATGAAACACACAGTATGGCAGTTCTTCAAAACATTAAACATACATTTCCCACATGATTCTGCAATTCCAATTCTGGGTATATATCTCCTCAGATTGAAAACAATGTCTCAAACAGATATTTGTGCACTCAAGTTCACAGCAGCATTATTCACAATAGCCAAAACATGGATACAGCCCCAATGTCCATCAACAGATGAATGGATTTAAAAAATGTGGTATAGAAAAAAAAAAATGTGGTATATGCATACAATGGAATATTATTTAGCCTTAAAAAAAGAAGGAAATCCTGACATGCTACAACATGAATGAACCTTGAGAACATTATACTGAGTGAAATAAACCAGTCACAAAAGGACAAATACTCTTATGTATCCACTTATATGAAGGATTTAGAGTAGTCCAAATCACAGACAGAAAAAGTAGAATGGTGGTTAGTAGGAGCAGGAAGGTAGGGAAAAAGGGGAAGTGTTTTTCAGTAGGTATAGAATTTCAGTTTTGCAAGAGGAAAGAGTTATGGAAATCTGTTTTACAACAACGTGAACATATTTAACACTAATGATCTGTCCGCTTAAAAATGGTTAAGATGGTATATTTTATATTTTCTTTACCATAGTAAAAAAGCAAAGCGAAAGGAAAGGAAAGGAAAGGAAAGGAAAGGAAAGGAAAGGAAAGGAAAGGAAAGGAAAGGAAAGGAAAGGAGAAGAGAAGAGAAGAGAAGAGAAGAGAAGAGAAGAGAAGAGAAGAAAAGGAAAAGAAAGGATGGTATGGGCCCAAGGTGGGGAAACTGGTAACATTCAGCATGATAACATACATTTAAACTCTAAACCAGTAATTATACTTCAAGAAATCTATTCCAAAGGTACCACGACAAAAAATGTGAAATGACTTCTTCGCAAGACTTTTCACTGTAACACTACTTACAATCACAAGACTAGAAAAAAAAAAAACCTAACAGCCCATCAATAGGGGGTTAATGGAATGATATGGTTCATCTGTGTAATGGAATACTAGTCCAGGAATAAGAGAGATGTTGATACAGTGATTTTCAGGATACATTGTTAAGTGAAAAAAAGCAAGATGCAGTAAAGTATTTACAGTATGCTACTTTTGTGTTAAAAGAAGATAAATGTTAAACTTATTAACTTATTTGCTTTTTTTAAAAAGAAAAAGAAAAAGAAAAAAGATAAGCCAAAAAATGATGAAAATGATTCCCTATAGCAGAGGTCAGTGTATTGTTGGAAAAAGGCCAGATAGTAAATATTTCAGTCTTTTCAAGCCATATAATCCTGTGACAGCTACTCAACTCTGCTGTTACAACACAAAAGAAGCTATAGATGATATGTAAACAAATGAGTATGGCTGTGACAAAACATTATGTGCAAAAAGAGCTAGGTAGCCAAATCTGGCTTACAGGCTGTTGTTTGTCAACCTTTTCTCAAACGAATGGAGAAAACAGAATAGAAGGGATAAGAATGGGAGTCAGACTTCTATGGATCTATTTTATAACGTAGGTTTGATTTTAAAATCAAAATCATTGGAGCACTAGGGTGGCTCAGGTGTTGAGCATCTGACTCTTGGTTTCAGCTCAGGTCATGATCCCAGGGTCATGAGATTAAGCCCAGCGTTGGATGAGCTTGGAGCCTGCTTAACATGAACTCTCTTCCCTCTTTCTCCCTGCCCCTCTCCCTTGCTCTCCAAAATTAAAAAAAAAAAAAAATTAAACCAAAATCATTGTTTTGCATGAGAAAAAACTATTATAATTAAATTCCAAGTTCAAGAAAGTAACTTTCCAATAGTAATCATCAGAGCTGGCTTTAAACTCATCCTCGTCTATCAATAATAGGTATGAATAAGTGACCACACTTCAGAAAGTCTACTAATTAGGGGATGCCTGGGTGGCTCAGTTGGTTAAGGGTCTGGGTCTGGATTTCGGCTCAGGTCATGATCTCATGGTTCACGATATCGAGCCCTGTGTTCAGCACAGAGCCTTCTTCTAGGATTCTCTCTCTCTCCCTCACTCTCTGCCCGTGCCCTGCTCGTGTGTGTGGGTGTGTGGGTGTGTGGGTGTGTGTGCGCGCACGCACACGCACATTCTCTCTCTCTCTCTCAAAATAAACAAACATTTTTAAAAAGTCAACCAATCAGCAGTGACACTCCATAACCACACGTGCATAACAAAAGTTCAACCACTTTCTAAAAACAGTCTCACTTCACTGATCCCAGAACTCTTTAAGCCTCATAGCTCTCCCTTGCACAGAGAGACATGAAAAAGCATTTGGTTCAGATATTCAGTGACTGCCGCTTCCTTCAAGACAATTAAAAGATATAATTAGGGGCGCCTGGGTGGCTCAGTCAGTTAAGTCTTCGATATTTCAGCTCTGTTCATGATCTTGCAATTCACAAGTTCAAGCCCTGCATCGGGATCTGTTGCTGACAGCTCAGAGCCTGGAGCCTGCTTCTGATTCTGTGTCTCCCTCTCTCTCTGCTCCTCCCCCACTTTTTCTCTGTCTGCCTCTCTTAAAAAATAAATAAAACATTAAAAAAATTTTTTTAAGACAAAATTAAATTTAAAAAGAAAAAAAGAGCCAAATATCAAAAATTTTACACAACCTCTAAAAATTTAAAACAGACTGAAACCAATAACCTACTGTTTTACCAAGTTTGTGGCTCTAAAATACAGTAATTTGATTGTACATTCCCTATTCTAAAGGAATAAAAGAATCACAAAGAAATGTTAAAACAGCCTTTAGTAGTTATATTATTAGAATATCAATTACATTATTTTAAAACTATTATAGATATACTGCAGAACACAGCAAAGAACTGATTACATTAAGCCACTAGGAATCAACATTTTACACAAAAAGAGATATAAATACAGAAGTCAAAGAAGTAAAAATCCTGAAATCTTATAATGAAGAAAATATGAAAAAATATGATCTTTATTTAAATATGTACTTCACAACTAACCATGAGCAGTCCTAGAAGCAACACAGAACAGTCTCATTAAACATCCATTAGTATCCAGACTGAGGGTACCAAATACCATTTTCCTCCCCGCCACACCCAAAACAAAAAAGACTGAGGGGTGTCTGGGCAGCTCAGTTGATTAAGCATTTGACTCTAGATTTCAGCTCAGGTCGTGATCTCATGGTTTGTGAGTCTGAGGCCCACATCAGGCTCTGATGACAGCAGGAAGCTTGCTTGGGATTCTCTCTCTCTCTCTCTCTCTCTCTCTCTCTCT
>NW_024412415.1:9642976-9682505 GCF_014898765.1 Herpailurus yagouaroundi
ATAGGGCAGGAAATTTACTTGCATTGACCATCTATTATTGGTTGGGGTGGGGCAGAATGTGTTGATTAAGAATGTTTATTGAATTTTCAAAAGTATCACACGTTGCTTATCTCTGGCCATGCCACAAGGATTTGAGTTAGGAAGAGTTATATTTATGTATGTACCATTACTATGAGCATCTTCACACAAAGCTGAATGAAATGGAGGGCTAAAGTCACTGATGAGAAAATTAAGGCAAACACATAAAAGTTCAAGCATGAACTCATAAAGGTATGAATCATGCCAATCAGTATCACCAGAGACCAATGCCACAGGCTCATTGCCAACCTTCAACTCTTCAATTTGCACATTAGAAGCACGAGTGCTAAACAAGATAAATATCCGGGTGGAGGTTCTCCTTTTATATCTCTTAAAACACGTCTCTTCTACAAGAAGTTAAGCTCATTTTTAAAATTTAAATTTTCAAATGGTAAGTTTTGAATATATGTGATATGCAACTGCTTCTCCTCGCCCATGAATATTCTCTTTATCGAGAAGTCTGGGTTACACTAAAGAAACTCCTGCATTCCTCCAAGAACTCTTTAAGATGCCAGTCTCTGACATTCCCAGGATGAGAATGTAGGTCCCATCAACTCAACGTCTTAAACTGACATTCAGTATTTTAAGATTCTTATTGTCCCATCCATCCATCCTTCCATCCTTCTTTCCATCCGTTTCTCCCTTCGTCCACAAATACTTTTTGAGTACTGACTGGGTTCCAGGTACAATGTTAATACTGTGGCTTTAGTAGTATAACAAGACAGATAAAGTCCTTATCCTCTTAAAATCTCCCTACCCCAATTGCTTATCTCTGTTCATCTCTCTCTCTCTCTCTCTCTCTCTCTCTCTCTCTTACTTTCTCTCTCTCTCCTCTTCCTCTCTCCCTCCCCCTCCCCCACTCACATTCCTTCTCTCTCACTCTCAAAATAAATTTTATTTATAAATTTTGAAAACAAAATAAAAAGAATGAAAGCTCCTTGGACAAATGACTACTTCTAAAACTATGGCAGAGTATGTAAAAGATATGCCTAGAATCTCGCTATGCTTGAAAGCAGGGAATATACAGGGGTGCCTGGATGGCTCATTTGGTTAAGTGTCGGACGCTCGGTTTCAGCTCAGGTCATGATCTCACGGTTTGTGAGTCTGAGTACCACGTCAGGCTCTCTGCTGTCAGCGAGAACCCCACTTTGGATTCTCTGATTCCCCCCGCCCCCATCTGCCCCTCTCCTGTTGATTCTCTGTCTCTCAAAATAAATAAATTTTTTTTAAAGTTTAAAAATTTTTCTAATTTATAAAAAGAAAATCTACAATCTAAAAAGGCTAGTAAAATATTCCTCCCTTTTACAACTGTGTCTCTGTATGAGGCCACATTTTCTTTATATACTTCAACCAAAGCAACATATTGTAAGAGAATGAACACAGAAGTATGAGAATCCAGCTGTCTTCTATCATGCCAGATATTGAAGAGACTTAAAAAAACATAAAAGAATGCCATTCATTTCATCAACTTGCTTTTCTGTTTTGGAAAATAGTTAACATGCAACAGTTTTATTATTTTAAAATAAATAAATTTAAAATATATTTTAATCTTAATACAGTAAATATCATTACATATAAATCTATGATTAAAAAAACAAACTCTTTAGGGTCCTCAAAAAATTTTAAGATTAGTAAGACACACGTCCTGAAACCGGAGTTTGAGAACAGCTAAATTATGTTATAGAGATACATATTTTTCCCTATTAATAATCCAGACTTATGGTATACAAAGTTATGCGAATGAGTAAACTTTTTTTAGAGTTCCATTTTTGTTTTATAATGTTTTCTAATATGCCATTTTGTAGTTTTTTTTAATCATGAGAAGTGTACTCTTTAATCCCCATTACCTATTCCCCCATCCACTTAGATAAGAGTCTGTTTCTTGGTTTGTCTTTCTTTTCCTTTACTCATTTGTGTTTTTTTTTTCTTAAATTCCACATACAACTGAGACCACATGATATCTGTCTTTCCCTGACTGACATATTTTGCTTAACATAATATTCTCTAGCTCCATCCATACTGTTGTAAATGGCAAGAATTCATTCTTTTTTATAGCTGAGTAACATTCCATTATGTGTGTGCACACGTGTGTGTATACGTATCTTCTTTACCCATTCATCTATCGACAGACACTTGGGCTGTTTCCATACTTTAGCTATTGTAAATAATGCTACAGTAAATATAGAGGTGCATGTACCCCTCTGAATTAGTGATTTTTTATTTGGGGGATAAATACCGAGTAGTGCAATTACTGGATTGTGGGGTAGTTCTATTTGTAATTTTTTGAAGAATTTCCATAGTGTTTTCCATAGTGGCTGCACCAGTTTGCATTCCCACCAACAGTGCAAGGGGGTTCCTTTTTCTCCATATCCTCGCCATCACTTGTTGTTTCTTGTGTTTTTTTATTTTAGCCATTCTGACAGATGTGAGGTGATATCTCATTGCAGTTTTAATTTGCATTTCCCTGATTATAAGTGATACTGAATAATTTTTCATATGTCTGTATGTCTTCTTTGGAGAAATGTCTACTCACATCTTCTGCCCATTTTTTAATAGGATTATTTGCTTTTTGGGTGTTGAATTGTATCAGTTCTTTATATATTTTGGATATTAACCCTTTATTAGATATGTCCTTGCAATTACCTTCTCCTATTTGGTAGGTTGCGTTTTAGTTTTCTTGACTGTTCCCTTCACTGTGCACAGACGTTTTATTTTGATGTAATCTGAATAGTTTGTTTTTGCTTTTATTTCTCTTGCCCGAATAAGTAAACATTTTTTAAAATTCTACAATCTTTTACTAATTCTACAAACTTTTACTAATCATCCTTTCAATAAACATTTGATGAGGACCCTGCCAAAAACTGTGGAAACACTAAGATGAGTAAGTTACAGTTCCTAGCCTGTAGGACAAGAATGGCTCCAGGAAAGAGTTCTCAAAGATGATGCTATTGATAGAATACCTAAATGAACCTGAATACATTAAGAGGAGACCTGTACAAATTGAGGAAAATTTGGGACTGAATTAGTGATTAGGAAACTAACCAACCAAACACACAAACAAAAACAATTATAAGCTCCAGGAAAAAACAAACAAAAATAACAGTGTAGAGAAGAAAAGACACCATTAGCTCTATTTATATATGTATAGATAGCAAATTTCACCTACACGTCAAAGCATTTACAGAGTCAAAAAAAGTCTGAATATTGGCCTAATCAAAATTAAGATATAACATTACTGAAAAAATAGGACTTAACTGTGGTAGGAATGAGATAAGCAGTGAAAAAAATAAAATTCCCATCTTCCATAGAAAAATGGAAAAAATGGAAAATGGAAAAATGGAAAAAATATTATAACTAAAATTTAAAAGTTAGGGGCGCCTGGGTGGTTCAGTTGGTTGAGCGTCTGACTTCAGTTTGGGTCATGATCTCTTGGTTCATGGGTTCAAGCCCTGCATTGGACTCTGTGCTGACAGCTTGACCCCTGGAGCCTGCTTCAGATTCTGTGTCTCCCTCTCTCTCTGCCCCTCCACTGCTCACACTCTGTCCCTCTCTCTCAAAAATAAACATTAAAAAAAAATTTTAATAAAAATTAATCAGCAGCAATACAAGCACATCAGTTTAAGATATAGAGGTAAACAATGAAAAAATCAGGAAAAAGTGTTCAAATGAGTACTTCTGCAGAGTTGTAAACAGGGAAGATGGGGAGGAAAGAAAACTGTTCTTTTCTATAATAAAGTGCAGAGAATCATTAAACTTTACATGCATATTTAAATTAATTGAAAATAAAAAAATAAATTTAAAAAGTAACTTGTTAGGGCAGTTGGTTGGCTCATTCAGTTGAGCGTCTGGCTAACGTCATGATCTCATCATTCATGGTTTCCAGCCCCCCCACAGAGCCTGCTTGGGATTCTGTTTCCCCCTCTGCCCCTCCGCCACACTCACTCTCTCCCTCTCTCTCTCTCCTCCTCTCTCTCTCCCTCTCTCAAAAATAAATGAACATTAAAAAAAAAAGTAACTTGTAAAATATTTAAACATGAAAAATTCTTTATGCTTCAAGTTAAAGAGTTATAAAACAGTATATATAGATATATACATATCTATCTATCTATATAGATAGATAGATATATAATCCCATTTGTATTTTTAAAAGTGTATACATAAATTACGTATAGAAAAAACCTGCATTGGGGTGCCTCGGTGGCTCAGTTGGTTGAGCGTCCAACTTTAGCTCAAGTCATGATCTTACTCGTGGGTTTAAGCCCTGCTCCCCCCAAGTAGGGCTCTAAACTAACAGCTCAGAGTCTGGAGCCTGCTTCCGATTCTGTGTCCATCCCTCTCTCTCTTTCTCTCTCTTTCAAAAATAAATACACTCTTAAAAAAATAAAATAGGGGCGCCTGGGTGGTGCAGTCGGTTAGGCGTCCGACTTCAGCCAGGTCACGATCTCGCGGTCCGTGAGTTCGAGCCCCGCGTCGGGCTCTGGGCTGATGGCTCAGAGCCTGGAGCCTGTTTCTGATTCTGTGTCTCCCTCTCTCTCTGCCCCTCCCCCGTTCATGCTCTGTCTCTCTCTGTCCCAAAAAAGTAAATAAACGTTAAAAAAAATTTTTTTTAAATAAAAAAATAAAATAAAATAAAGAACGTGATTGATATTTACCAACTACTAACAAATTAACAAATTAACTATTAACAAATTATATAGTTCTATATAATAGGATTATTTTAAGGAGGATTCCTCTTCTGTAAATTTACTACACCAAATACATATTTTTACAATAAGAAGAGAAACACTATTTTTAAAAGTTAAAAATTTTAACCCTTACATATATGGTCAAATGATTTTCAACAAAGGTGTCAAAACTATTCCATGGGGAAAGGACAATCTTTTTTAAATGCTTACTTTATAATCGTATGCAAAAATTTACTGAAAATAGAGTTAAAAAAAACTATACAACTCTTAGGAGACTACATAGGGGAAAAGCTTCATAACATTGGATCTGGCAATGATATCTTGACTATAATATCAAAACAAAAGAAAAAACAGATAAATTGGATTTCATAAAAATTAAAAACTTTTGTGAATCAAAGGATGCTATCAACAGAATGAAAAGGCAATGGAATGGGAAAAAAAATCTGCAAATCATATCTGATAATGGGTTAAATATCTACAGTATATAAAGAACTACAACTCAACAACAAAACAATGTTTTTAAATAGGCAAACAACCTGAATAGATATTTTTCCAAAGAAAATATGCAAATGGCAAGTACATTAAAAGATACTCAACATCATTAATTATTAGGGAAACACAAATCCAACCACTAACCACTTTATACCCATTAGAATGACAATTATAAACACACACACACACACACACACACACACACGCACACACACACAACTGCTGGCAAAGATGAAGAGAAACTGGAACCCCTGTGCATTGCTGATATTAACTTAAAATGGTGCAGCCACTACAGAAAACATTATTGGAGACCACCCTCAAAATTAAGCATAGAATTAAAAATATGATTAAATAATTCCACTTCTGAGTATATAGCCAAAAGAATTCAAAGTAAGGAGTCAAAGACATTTGCACACCATTGTTCATAGCAACACTATTCACAATAGCCAAGAGGTGGAAGTACCCAAGTCTCCATCCCAAGTGACAGACTAATGGATAAACAAAATGTAGTACATACATATAATGGAGTATTATTCAATCTTAAAAAGAAAGGAAATTCTCAAACACACTACAACATGAATGAACCTTGAAGACATTATGCTAAGTTAAATAAGCCCATCACAAAAGGTCATATTTATGGTTCCATTTATAATAGGTACCTAGGTAGGCAAATTCATAGAGACAGAAAAGTAGTTTCTGTCTGGTGGGTTGCTAAGGGCTACAAGGAGGGGATAGTGTTGATTTACTGTTTGGATACGGAATTTCATTTTGGGAAGATGAAAAAGTTCTGGTGGCACAACAGTGTTAAGGTATGTAATGGCACTGAATTTGTCCACTTAGAAATGGTTAAAATGGTAAATCTTATGTGTATTCTACCACAGTAAAAAAAAATTTTTTTAATGATTACTAGTCACCCCTCAGATATAACTACAAAATCCAAATAATTTTCATGGTCTCACTCTAAGTTACCAATGGAAATATCATGGAACAAAATGACACCCTGTGTGGAGTCCTTCACAGAACACTGAAATAAATCTAAGAATACACTGTTCCAATTAGGAACTGAACCCTACAGAAAACACCTAGAATCTTATAAGCTACCAAGATGTACTACTTGTACTGCTTCTAAAATGGCTCCCAATGATCTCTCATCTCATGCTTTTGATCCCTCCTTGAGTGTAGGCGAAATCTAATGAGTTGGGGTGCCTGGGTGGTTCAGTTGATTAAGCATCCGACTTTGGCTTAGGTCATGATCTCACGGTTCATGAGTTCGAGCCCCACATTGGGCTCTGTGCTGACAGCTCGGAGTCTGGAGCCTGTGACTCCCTCTCTCTGCTCCTCCCCTACTCATACTCTCTCTTGTCTCAAAAATAAATAAACATTAAAACAAATTTTTTAACAACAACAAAAAAAATCTAGTGACTTGCCGCTAATGAATAGAATATAACAAAAGTGATAGGTTGCTTCCCAAATATATTACTAAAGATGTCTACCTTGCTCACATTCTTTCTCTTTGGCCCTTCCCACTTGGTGCTCTGATGAAGCAAGCTGCCATGTTGCCTCCCAAGAAAGGCCAAACATGGCAAAGAACTGAGGATAGCCCTCAGTTCTTTGGAATTATATGATTATATGATTCCATTTATAACTGGTACCAAGAGCTATAGCAGAGAGCTGAGGCCCTTAGTTCAACCACTCCAAAGGAACTGAATCAATGCCAACCATCGGACTAAGCAAAGAAACAGATCCTTCCCCAGCTGAGCCATGTGACAACTACAACCTATCTTGACTGCAGCCTGTGTCTGACCCTAAAACAGAGTACCTACCTGACTCACACCCAAAATCTTGACCTAAAGACACTGTAAAATAATAAATGTTGTTATTCCAAAACACTAAGTTTTGGGTAATCTGTTATGCAGCAATAAATAAGTGACACACCAGCCTTCAATGGTATGGGGCAATAGTTCTTTCTGATTCCACATCACTAATTATATCTAAACAGTGAATGTAATTTGGCTGCAAATAATTGGAATTCATTTTTCAGTAGCACTAATAACTTAAAAATAATCAATCTTGATGCAAGAAAACTAGATACTGCAAGAGAAAAATTAAAAATTTCCTCCTTAATAATATTCATGACCTAGAATAACCTAGGTGACCTTAATGACCTAGACCCTAATAGAGTAAACAGCATACTAATGAATTCAGTCAATGAGGATAAATCTGAAGATGTTGCCAAAACAGACCCAAAGATGATGAAATATGAACAAAACATATTAAATGGATATTCAATTTGTAAAATAACATGTGGTGAAAAATCACTTGAAACGTGTTAGATACAAAAAGACTGAGAAGAAAACAGCCAACAAATTAATAAGCAAACACTGACAATCCCCTAGATTATAAATCCCTTAAAGATGAAAACCATATCATAATCACATACCCTCTGCCATAATAAAAAAATATATAAACTTTGCAGTTAATCAATAGATATTTGAGGGGTGCCTGGGTGGCTCAGTTGGCTGAATGTCCGACTCTGGCTTAGTTCATGATCTCATCATTCACGAATTCAAGCCCCACATCAGGCTGTGTGCACAGCTCAGAGCCTGGAGCCTGCTTCAATTTCTGTGTCTCCCTCTCTCTCTGCCCACCTGCTCACACTCTTGTCTCTTTCTCTCTCTCTCAAAAATAAACATTTAAAAAAAATTTTTTAACATAAAAGTGTACTTTAAAAAAATAGATATTTGATGAAATTAACAAAATGAAAATGAGGAAACTATAATTTAAAAGTTATACAGATTCACATACACAAATATAACAGAAAGATGCGAAGAAAAGGAGAAATAAAAGGAAAATGAAAATAAGAATAAGAGGAACAATGGCAAATGGATAAAAAACCCTATAATAATTCTATAAACATAAGCTAGACCAAACCACACCAAATGAAGAGAACTCCCTATAAGAGAAATTAACATAATACTGCAGTGAGTTTATTGTGTTCTAAGTCCAGAGACTTCTCAAAAAATAGACATGAAGACCAAACTACCTAGATTCAAATCCTGGTTGTAATCTAAGGCCCATTACTTAACTTTTCCATGCTCAATTTCCTCATCTAAAAAAAAAACAGGTAACAATGGTGGCTGGCTATCTCAGGATTAAAAGTGACAATATATGATATATGTAAACTATTTATCACAATGCCTGGCATACTAAGTGTGCTCAATAAATGGCCATGATTACTTAACAAATCATTGTGTATGCTTCTTAACCAAAAGAAGAAACAGTCACATTAACAGACATACTACTGTCCAAAGCAGTCCCTGTGTTGCTTGAATGCTGATGAACAGAAATTTTCATGTTTGCATAAAGGCCTTGAATTTAAACCCATTATACAACTACTACTTAGCAAATTCATACAAAAATGTTTCTGCCAGCAAGAGAAAAATATTACTCTACAACTATGATTACAAATTAAATTACAGCATTTGCATTGTTATAATCTTGCTTTTAAGGTTAAGCAAAAATTGGTTGATCAAAAAGGGAATAAAAATAAACCAATGCCACCTACTATTTCTAAATTAGAAAAAGTATAAATTAGTTCCTAAATGTGTCTTGACTTGAAGCAAATTTTGAGAACCCGCCCACATAAAGGAAGGAAGCATTATCATAGTGACTATCAAAGAAGAAATTATTTAAAAATAAAAACTTAGACTCTCATAAACCATTGGTAGGAATGTACTCTGGAAATAGTTCTAAGTAAAGCTGAAAATGTGCATACCTCGTGACCCAATAACTCTCTTCCCAGGTATATATCCTAAAAATACTCTTCTCTCATGAGCCCCAGGAAACATACACAAATATGTTCACAGCCACACCATCCATAAACGCCAAAACAAAAAACAACTCAAATGTCCAGTAAGAGAAGAATGGATAAAGTATAGTATACAGTCATATAGTTAAAAAAGAAAGAAAGAAAGAAAGAAAGAAAGAAAGAAAGAAAGAAAGAAAGAAAGAAACTAGTTTCCTACTGCTACTGTAACAAATTACCACAAATTTATTGGCAAAACAATGCAAATTTATAATCTTACAATTGTAGAAATCAAAAGTCCAGGCTTCTAATGGGGCTAAAACCAAGGTGTCAGTAAGGCTATGCTTGTAATGGAGGCTCTAGGGGAGAATACTTTTTCCTGTCTTTTCCAGCTTCTAGAAGCTGCCGGTATGCTTTGGCTCACGGACCCATCCTGCATCTTCCAACCTTCCATCATCTTCAAATCTTTCTCTCTGAGCTCTGCTTCAAACATCATGTCTCTTTATATATGTCTCCCTTTTCTAAGGTCCCTTGTGATTAGACTGAACCAACCTGGATAATCAAAGATAATCTTCAAAAGCCTTAACTTAATCCCATCTGCAAAGTGCCTTCTGACATATGAGGTAACACATTCACAGGGCACCTGGGTGGCTCAGTCAGTTAGGGGTCAGACTCTTGATTCCATCTCAGATCATCATCTCACAGTTGTGGGATTGAGACCCAAGTCAGGCTCTGTGCTAGCAGTACAGAGCCTGCTTGGGATTCTCGGTCTCCCTCTCTCTCTACCCTTCCCTTGCTCTCTCTTTCTCTCTCTCAAAATAAATACATAAACTTTAAGGGTAATACAGTCACAGGTTTCAGGGATTAGGGCACCAATATCTTCAAGGGACCATTTTCTACCTACCACAAAAACTATACTAAACCAAAAATAAACTACTGTGACACTGAACTACTAGAACAAGTCTCACAAACAACATTGAAAAAATCATACAATATAGATCCTTTTTTTAAACTTATTTATTTTGAGAGAGAGAGAGAGGGAGCATGCAAGCCAGAGAGGGAATGTGGGAAAGAGAGAATCCCAAGCAGGCTCCGTGCTGTCAGCGCGAAGCCTGATGCAGGGGCTTGATCCCATGAACTATGAGATCATGACCTGAGCTGAAATCAAGAGTCCGTTGCCTAACCAACTGAGCCACCCAGGTGCCCCCCCCCCATATAAATCCTTTTATATTAAGTTCAAAAATAAGCAAAACTAAATTATGTTAAATAGGGATGCAAACATAGGTAGTAAGTCTATAAAGAAAAGCAAGGACATGATTTTTTACAAAAGTCATGAGAATAGATTCCTTTGGGGTATAAGGGAATAAGATCAGGAAGGGGCTTCTGAGATGCAGGTAATGTTCTATTTCTTGACCATTTATAATAATATTAAATTTCACACCAATGCTTTACGTAGTCTATGATTAATGTCTTATTAAAAAAAAAAAAAGCAGGAGGGACACTGGGGCACACAGTTGGTTAAGTGTCCCACTTCGACTCACGTCATGATCTCATGGCTACAGAGTTCAAGCCCTATGTCTCAGAGCCTAGAGCCTGCTTCGGATTCTGTGTCTCCCTCTCTCCTCTCTCTGCCCCTCCCCCGCCTCTCAAAAATAAATGTTAAAAAAAATAAATAAATGAAAACAGCAAAAGATAATAGTCATATAAACCAGAGGCAAGGAAGCTAGGCACAGAATAGATTAGGCAACAATCATCTAGCAGTGTGACAGACAGCAGGAGACTGTTCCATCTATGCAACAGTGAAAAGCCAGCCAACCTATGAGCTGGTCATAGGGCAGAAATCTAGGTTCAGAGTAAAGAAGCAGGCTTATAAGCACATACATAATTTACAATGCTATAAATTTCTTGAGGTCAAGAGCAGAATTCTTCTCATCTTTGTACTTAGTATCTAGCATAATACCTACCACAGAACAATCTTTCAATAAATGTTTAATTATTGGAAGAATGAATACAACTTCATTCACAATCTATACCGCTGAGTGAAATTAAGTCATCCTCAAACAAGTAATTGAGAGTTGATTTGAAAATAGTCATTCAATGAATTGTTATAAATACACAGAAGAGTAGGTAGAAGTGTAATGCATGGTTTTGCCCTTAATTAATTTACAAGCAAGGAAAGAAGAAAACATAAATAATTATTTCCAAATTTTCTTTAAAATAGAATACATGATGCAAAAACAGAAAGTAACAGTAATTCTCTGGATTTAAAAGGTAAAAAATACAAAAAGTTAATCAACATCAAACTGTAAGGGCCAAGTACACATGACAAATCAGAAATGCGAGAGGTTTACATGAGATAGGATGATTACACAAAGTTTCTCAGAGGAGGTGGACAGGATTTATGATGATGGTTCTGTAGACTGCAAAATAACCACAAATTCCTCCCACTCCTGTATACATATCTTTTTACAATGTGACCTTGCTGCATCTCCCACAAAGAGGTAGAGTTTCTTTACCCTGGAAACTGAGGTTGGCCCTGTGACTTGCTTTGACCAACAGAACACTAGCAAACATGACCCAGAAGCTTGAAAAGCATTTATGCTCTCAACTAGCCCTCTAGTGCTTGTTTTGGAACCCAAATTGTGAAGAAACCCAAGCTAGCACAATGCCTCGCATGCATGAGCCCAGACAAGACCAAAAAAGAACATGCAGTTGGACCCAAACGGCCAATCCACAGAATATTTAACTAACAAATTGTGTTACCCTCTGAACTTTGGGGTGGTTTGTTTGAAGGCAAAAGCTAACTGACTGAGGAGCTAAGCAAAGGCACATAAATGGAAATGAACAAAACACACAAGTGCATGGAAAAATGAACACATACAGTTGTCTACATGGACTAAGATTAGTCTAAAAGAATTCTGATCATAGAGAAAGAATACATAGACATGAAAGGTAAACTGAGTTCAGACTATAAAAATCATGCTAGGAAGAAAATGAACTTTATTCTATTTCAGCAAAGGGGAGCCACTAAGGGACTTCGTATAAGGGGGATGGATATAAAGCAAAAGGAAACAAAGTTCAGTTATAACTATTATTATCTAGATAGACTGTATAACTAACTATATAACTATATAACTGTGTATGTGTGTGTGTGTGTGTGTAGCTATATATCTATAACTAGATATCCTCCTATTTGGAGGGGAAGCTAGATAATTCACAAAATAAATAACAGCATGGTTTTTATACATAGTGCCATATACAGTTTTTGTTAGATTCTGCTCTTCAACAGAGTAGTAGGAAAATTATTTTTACTACAATTTTAATCCCAATGAGAAGAGTGCTAGAATTAATCATCAGAAGCTTATAATGTGTCTAAAGGGTATAGAAGATATCTTTGAAGCTATATTTGGGCATAAAGATAATACATAAATTTCTAATGACAGACAGCATAACTGTGAAATATGACTCCTCTTTGTTTGAGATTTAAATATACTCACCAGGTGACTGCAGCTCCTGGCCACAATAAAGTGACAGGGACCAGATTTACCCTACCACATTAAACAACTAGAAAAAAGGACAAAATATATGAAACATGGTTTTTAGACACTATTGACAATAAGCACTACAGAATAGGGATCCATGAGAAAAAGGGAAATAAAGTTAGCCTTACAAGTGCCCCCAACTCACTACCTGGAGAGAATTTCCAGGCCACAGTACAGGGATGGGGAACCCAAACAAAGACCAGAAATCTCACTGAGTTAAGGAGACAAAATTAAGAGTTCTGGGGAGGTCAAGGCAAAACAAAACACTGGAGAGGAGATATCAGCACAAAGAATGAGCTGTGGATATCTAGAGAGAATTCTCCTTGAGATTCTGGCTAAGTACTTATCAATGCACCTGTGTAAGGAACTGAAGTGATCAAAGCCAAGTTCAAACCACTGGAAAGGGGCAGGCAGAACAATCTTTGATGCTCAAATAAGGCTATGAATAGTTTGCATACTCACCAGACAGAGTGAAAAAGACCTTCAAAAACATTCAGAGCCTTGAATGCATCAAAGTATTTTCAAATAACTATCCCAAAACAAACTCCCCAATATTTAAAGGAATACAAAAAAAAAAAAAAAAAATCCAGCACGTAACAATGTAAAATCATAATGTCTGGCACTCAAACAAATTACCAGGGATGAAAAAAGGAAATATCAATCAATAAAAACAAACCCAAGTCAAAGCATTCTGAAGAAAGAAGAACAAAGCTGAAGGTATCACAATCCCAGATTTCCAGATCTACTACAAAGCTGAATCATCAAAACAGACACATAAATGAAACAGAAAAGAGAACCCAGAAATGAAACCACACATTTATAGTCAATTAATCTACAACAAAGGAGGCAAGATAATACAATGGAGAAAAGACAGTCTCTTCAATAAATGGTGCTAGGAAAATTAGCTACATGCAAAACAATGAAACTGGACCACTTTCTTATACCATACGCAAAAATGAACTCAAAGTGGATTAAAGACCTAACTGTGAGACCTGAAACCATAAAATCCTAGAAGAAAACATGGGCAGTAATCTCTCTGACATTAGCATTAGCAACATTTTTCTAGATAGATCTCTGCAGGAAAGCAAAAACAAACTATTGGGACTACACCAAAAAAAAAAAAGCTTTTGCATAGTGAAGGAAACCATCAACAAAACCGAAAACGTAACCAAGTAAATGGAAGAAGCTATTTGCAAATAACATATCTGATAAGTGGTTAATATCCAAAATATATAAACAACTTACACAACTCAACAGAAAAAAAAAAATCCAAAGAATCCAATTTTAAAATGCGCAGAGGCCCCAAATAGGCATTTTTCCAGTAAAGACATACATACAGATGGCCAACAGACACATGAAAACATGTTCAACATCATTAATTATTAGGGACATGAAAATTAAAAGCACAATGAGATATCACCTTACACCTGTCAGTGTGCTAGTATCAAAAAGATAAGAAATAACAAGTGTTAGCAAGGATGTGGAGAAAAAGGAACTCTCTTACACTATTGATGGTAAGCAAATGCGTAGAGCCACTACGGAAAACAGTATGCACGTTCCTCAAAAAACTAAAAATAGAAGTACCATGTGATCCAGTAATTCTACTACTAGGTATTTATCCAATGAAAACACTAATTCAAAATGCTATATGCATTCCTGTGTTTACTGCAGCATTATGTATAATAAACAAGATATGGAAGCAAACTAAGTGCCCATCAAGAGATGAATAAATAGGGGCATCCAGGTGGCTCAACTGGTTAAGCGTCCGACTCTTGATTTCTGCTCCAGTCATGATTTTATGCTGGGTGTGAAGCCTGCTTAAGCTTCTCTCTCTCTCCCTCTCTCCCCTCTTCCCCTCCCCCACTTGCACACATGCTCTCTCTCTCTCGCTTTCTCAAAGAAAAAAAAAAAGAGAGAGAGAGAGAGATGAATGAATAAAAAAGAAGTTACATATCATGGAATATATATGGAATGTGGACTATTACTCAGCCGTAAAAGAATGAGATCTTGCCATTTGTCATATGGACCTAGAAGGTCTGTGAAATCAGTCAGAGAAAAACTAATACCATATGATTTCACTTATATGTGGAATCTAAAACAAATTTAAAAAAATGAACAACAAAAAAAGTAAATGCACAAATACAAAGAACAAACTGGTGACTGCCACAGGGGAGGGCCGTGGTGGGATGGGCAAAATGGGTGAAGGAGATTAAGAAGTATAGACTTCTAGTTAATGGAGTGAATAAATCATGGAGATGAAAGGTTAAGCACAGGAAATACAGCCAATGGTATTGTAATAGCATTGCATGGTAACAAATGGGAGCTACACTTGTGAGCACAGCATACATAACTCTAGTCTTATCTTAGCACTGTACTCTACACACCTGAAACTAACGTAACATTCATTGTGTATCAAATACACTTTAATTAAAAAAAAAAAAAAGGAAGGACAGGAAGGACAGAAAGGAGGAAAGAAAAGTAAAAACAGACCCAGAAATAGAAGTGGTAGACAAGGACTTTTAGACATTAAAAGTATATATCTGAGATAAAAAAAAAAAGGGGGGGGGGGAAGGAGGAGCGCCTGGGTGGCTCAGTCGGTTAAGTGTCTGACTTCGGCTCAGGTCATGATCTCACAGTTCATGAGTTCAAGCTCTGAGTCTGGCTGTGCACTGACAGTTCAGAGCCTGGGGCCTGCTTCAGATTCTGCTTCCCTCTTACTCTGCCCCTCCCCTATTTGTGTTCTCTCTCTCTCTCTCTCTCTCTCAAAAATAAATAAATAAACATTAAAACAACAACAACACTGGCTAGGATTAACACCAGATTAGCTACTGTAAAAGAAGGGATTATACACTGGAAGATAGAGAAGAGAAAAAAAAAAAAAACAACTATCCAAAATGAAACATACAGAGAAAAAGAAACCCAACCAACAGATCATCAGTTAGTTATGGGATAATATCAAAAAGCCTAAAACATGTAATGTAACTGGAGTCCCAGAAGGAAAGAACAGACTGTTTACACTTTTATTTTGTTGTCAGTTACTGTAACCATACTGTCTTATATAAAGTTTCTTTCCACTTTTAGTAGATATTTTAATTTCTAGATACACTCATTGGGCCCAGAGGGATTCCATGCTAGGGGAAAAAAAAATCTAAAGAAAAAAAGGTCTTAAATTTTTTCAAATTTGATAAAAAAAAAAATTTATCAAACACCTCCTATTATAAGAGTAAAAGACCAGATGCTTTCAAAGTAATCCTGATCTATTATATAAACAGGTAGAATACATAATCTGTATTCCAAAAATACATTAAAATATAGTATGATGCAGAGTGGCTACCTCCTATCTCAAAAGTCAAAATAATATATTTTTCACATTATAAAAAATAATCTCGGGGTGTCCAGCTCAGTCAGCTAAGCACCCAACTTCAGTTTGAGTCACGATCTCCTGGTTTGTCAGTTCGAGCCCCACATTGGGCTCTCCGCTGTCAGTGCAGAGCCCAATTCAGATCTTATGCCCCCTTCGTCTCTGCCCCTCCCCCCTCGGTTTTTTTGTTGTTTAAAAAGTTTATGTATTATTTTGAGAGAGAGAGAACACAAAGGGGGGTTAGGACAGAGAGAGAGGGAGAGAGAGAATCCCAAGGAAGATTCACACTGTCAGTGCAGAGCCCAACTAAGGGCTCAAATCCACAAACTGTGAGATCATAACCTGAACCAAAATCAAGAGTCAGATGCTCAACTGACCAAGCCACCCAGGAGCCTCTCAATTATGTTTTTAAACAAGCTGAGAGAGAGATGCAAGTTTACAGAGGTACACAACAGCTAAGTTTTTCAAGACACTTAATAATATTAATGTAAAGAACAGAAATAACAGTCAAGAATAGGATAAATCTCATGGGATTTTGTTTTTGTTTTACCCCAAAGATTTTTGGCCAGAGCCTCTTTAAAGGGCTATTAAAAAGAGATAAAGATTTGTGATTAATGCTATTTGCTGATAGCAAAAGGAAAAGAATATTTAGTCACCATTCATACTTCAAATGTTCCTTTTAAACTTTCACAGGAGGTAAATTACACTTCTAGCAGCATGGAAACTCTCTGGGTTCAATAAATATATTCAAGAAAGTAAAATACCTATTAAAGACAAACTTTACAAGTCGTATAGTTACAATTACTGACAACAGGATAAAAGTGTAAACAATCTAGTTCTCTTCTCCCTGGCTACAACACTAACAACACATAAGCAAATCCTTTCCCTAAAGAAAGTACAGTGTAACTTACATGGCCAGATTGTAATGAAAACACTGAACAAGACCGTTCCTTCGGTAAAATCTTCCGTAGCTATATCAACCAAACAAAGCATTATAGGTCTATGATCTTCCCACTAAGACAAAGGGAAAAAAATCAATACAGAAACTTCTCTGTAATGATCTCCATTTTAATTATATTAATTTTCCTTTTTAAAAATAGCAAAACTGAGGCAAAAAGGAGTTAAGTAAAGTACTATGATATGTTACAGTAAAGATTAGAATACACTCAAATTGCATCCTGATGCATAATTAACAGTTTGTATTCATTTGCTGTGTAAGCGTTTTTTATTTTTTTAATGTTTATTTATTTATTTTTTAATATATGAAATTTAGTGTCAAATTGGTTTCCATATAACACCCAGGGCTCATCCCAACAGGTGCCCTCCTCAATACCCACCACCCCCTTTCCCCTCCCTCCCACTCCCCATCAGCCCTCAGTTTGCTCTCAGTTTTTAAGAGTCTCTTAAGCTTTGGCTCTCTCTCACTCAAGCATTTATTAATGTAGAGGTTAATGGCTCTAGTAACTTTATTTTCTAAACCAAAATTAGGTGCCACAATATGGTAAGAGACTTTTCTTTTTCTGATTTGCAAATGCATTACATATTTTTAAACTTACAAAGATATGCAAATTATATCCTAATTACTTGTATATTTAATAAGTCACCTATAGGGGCGCCTGGGTGGCTCAGTCGGTTAACTGTCTGACTTCTGCTCAGGTCATGATCTCACAGTCTGTGAGTTGGAGCCCCGCGTCGGGCTCTGTGCTAACAGCTCAGAGCCTGGAGCCTGCTTCAGATTCTGTGTCTCCCTCTCTCTCTGCCCCCTTCCTACTCATGCTCTGTCTCTCTCTGTCTCAAAAAAATAAATAAAAACATTAAAAAATTTTTTTTTAAATAAAAAAAAAATAAGTCACCTATAAACTGTTAGATTCTAGCCACAGAGAGACAGTTACTTACCTGGAAGACTTCTTTTTTGTAACCATACATACCCTCCTACTGGTAATGCCTAGTCCTCATTTCTGAGGTTCAAACACAGAATGTGAAACATAACATAGGAATTCTGTCAGTACTCAAGCAACTGAAGCCTGAGAAAACCCAAAGTAGATACTCATACTGTACAGAGAGGTGGACAGACTCTGTAGAACCAAATTTTTCAAATGCTCTGGTGTTCTGAAAGCATTTGTCTGAAGCTGTTTCAAAAGCTGTGTGAACATTTAATTTTTATTAAACTTTTTTATTTAAAAAGCTTATTAAAAATAAATTATTATTTTTAATTACTTAACAGCTTATAGCTGTAATATATCTATTAACCTCTGAATCTGCTGGCATATGGAGAATAAACTGTGGGTGACAAAACAGAAGACTATTTCCCTGAACCCACTCCCCAGACTGTTAGTTCTGTCTGGTAATATGTTCACCCAGTAGTCTGCATTTTCCCTTCATGATACTTGGAACACTTAGAATTCCTTATTCTATAACAGACTGCCTCCATTATATTGTTAAGCTCCAGAAGTGACATCATATTTGTCCTTTTCACTGCCAAATCTCTAACCCCTAGCATAGTAACACAACAGATGCTGAACAAATATTTAATGAACAAATGGATGAGGCTATTACAATAGTTCCAAGGAGAGATAATGAGGTTCAGAGCTGCCACATGTTTAAGGAGAGGTAATGAAGTGAAAAGAGGCTAAGTTAAGGTAGTTACAATAGAAATAAAAAGGAGAGATTCTGTGCAGGTAGAACCAGGGGGAAAAGGAAACCAAAATATATACATACATAATGAGATTTTTGAGCTTGGGCAACTGATTAAATAATAATACCTTCATTTGTAGAACTAAAGCACTTAAAAGAGGGCTGACTTTTGTCTTGGACATGTTGGATTTTCTAAGTGCTAAACAAGCACAGCAGAAATGAAGTCCTAATCTAGTTTACTATCTACCATATGAATTAGCTTCCAGATGATTTTTTCAAATCAAATTTCATGAGAGGCAAGAGTCTCTTTAGCTATTCATTTTTTCCTACTTCCTCCCCTCATCTCTGCCTCATTGGTCATTGCAAAATGTTGATAAAACCATTTCTGAAGTATTTTAGAAACTAGGCCCTTAATGGATCAAAGAAAGTGAGAAAGAGGGTCTTTCCAACTTAATATATAATATATAACATGTATAAAACTAAATGTCAAATATTAACAAAATACAGTATTTAAATGAATGAGACAAGGAAAAGAATGTGAAATCACTTTTTTAAAAAGGCAATTATCTTGAAACTGCAGAAAGACAAATGTAAAAAAATGATAAAAGGAAGCAACCAAGTGTCCATCCATTGATGAATGGATAAAGAAGTGGTATATATACACAATAGAATATTTCAGCCACAAAAAACAATGAGATCTTGGCATTTGTGACAACATGATGGACCTAAGGGGTATTTTGCTAAGTGAAATTAGTCAGACAGAAAAGGACAAATACCATATTATTTCACTTATATATGGAATCTAAAAAACAAAACAAATGAACAAACAAAAAGCATTAATAGACCCATAAATACAAAGAACAAACTGAGGGTTGCCAGGGGGCAAAATGGGTAAAGGGGAGTGGGAGGTACGGGCTTCCAGTTATGGAATGAATAAGTCATGGAAATAAAGGGTACAGCATAGGAAATATAGGCAATGGTACTATAATAGCACTGTATGGTGACATATGGTAGGTACACTTGCGGTGGGCATAGTGTTACATATAAGTTGTGTACATATGAAACTAAAGTAACATTTTGTACCAACCATACACTTCTATAAAAAAAAAATGATAAAAAGCATTCTGGTAAAAATACATATAATGGCAAATAAATTTTCTATTTCAAACATTTAAAAATACCAATTCTTATTTTCATTAAGGTGCAAACTTTCTATAAAACAAAAATGCTGATTCCTAAAACACAGTTAAATCCTGAAAGCTTACCAGAGAGAGTGAAAAGCTACCACCTCCCATTCTTTTTTTTTTTTTTTTTTAATCTTTACTTCTTTATTTTTGAGAGAGAGGGAGAGAACTCAGGGAGGGGCAGAGAGAAAGAAGGGGAGGGACAGAGAGAAGGGAAGGGGCAGAGAGAAAGTGAGACACAGAATCTGAAGCAGGCTCCATCCACGCTCTGAGCTGTCTGTGTAGAACCCAACTCGGGGCTTGAACCCACAAACCATGAGATCATGACCTGAGCTGAAGTCGGAGGCTTAACTAACTAAGCTACCCAGGCTCCCCTACCACCTCCTATTCTTCAGAAGACACTAAAACACCTCAGATTCTTTTCAAAGAACACTTAATTTTTTTGTAACGTTTATTTTTGAGAGAGAGAGAGAGCGTGCGCGCACACATAAGGGGGGAGGGGGGGCAGAGAGAGAGCATAGGAAGCAGGCTGACAGTAGAGAGTCTGATGCAGGACTCTAACTCAAGAACCATAAGATCATGACCTGACCTGAATTTGAAGGCTTAATGAACTTAACCACCCAGGTGCCCCATAACACTTAATTTTTTACCATGGGAAGTTTAAATCTAAGTGAAAGTGAATTTCTTAATACAATAAAAAGGAACTATCAACATCCCAAAACATCGAGGATCTCATATACAAAGGTTAAAAAAAAAAAAAATCATGAAAAAAATTCAATACAAGTCCAACTCTTGATTTCACCTGAGGTCATGATCTCACAGTTTGTGAGCTCCATCTCTGCATAGGGCTCTGTGCTGGCAGTGCAGAGCCTGCTTGGGACTCTCTCACTCCATCTCTCTCTGCTCCTCCCCTGCTTGTGCTCTCTCTCAAAATAAACATTAAAAAAAAGCAAACAAACAGAACAGGGGCGCCTAGGTGGCTCAGTCAGTTGAGCATCTGACTTCAGCTCAGGTCACTCATTATCTCACTGTTTATGGGCTAAAGCCCCATGTCCAGCTCTGTGGTGACAGCTCAGAGCGTGGAGCCTGCTTCAGATTCTGTGTCTCCCTCTCTCTCTCTGACCCTCCCCTGCTTGTGTTCTGTCTCTTTCTCTCTTAAAAATTAACAACCATTGGGGCGCCTGGGTGGCGCAGTCGGTTAAGTGTCCGACTTCAGCCAGGTCACGATCTCGCGGTCCGTGAGTTCGAGCCCCGCGTCGGGCTCTGGGCTGATGGCTCAGAGCCTGGAGCCTGTTTCCGATTCTGTGTCTCCCTCTCTCTCTGCCCCTCCCCCGTTCATGCTCTGTCTCTCTCTGTCCCAAAAATAAATAAACGTTGAAAAAAAAAAAATTAACAACCATTAAAAAAAAAAGAACATATAAAATAACCACAAAGAGAAGAATAATTATGTTTACCATAGTCATAAAACATAAATGAAAATATACCAAGAAATCTGCTTAAAAATCACCGATTTAAAAGATGAAATTTTCTGGCAAAATTGACATTCACATTATGTAAATAATTTCATTTCAGTATGTATTTTAGAGATTTTTATTTTTTTTAAGTAATCGCTACACCCAAGGTGGGATTTGAACTCACAACCCCAAGATCAAGAGTCACATGCTCTACCAGCCAGCCACCCTTCGACCTGTATTTTAAACCTACAATAAGATCACCAGATATTAAGGAAGACAGAAACTTTTTTTTTTTTCGAGAAAGAGACAGAGAGAGAGAAAGAGCGCAAGGGGCAGGGGAGAGAGGCAGAGAAGGAGAAGGAGAAAGAGAGAGAGAGGGAGAGAAAAAGAGAGAGAGAGGGAGAGAGAATTGCACACAGGCTCCATGACCAAGCAGAGCCTGACACGGGGCTTGATCCCACAACTTGGGATCACAACCTGAGCTGAAATCAGAGTCCAACGCTCACAAGATTGAGCCGCCCAGGCACCCCAAGGAAGACAGTAACTTCTGAGTGGCAATACTATATGTGTTGTTCATATGCTCAAAAGTTAGCTCTAAAAAACTCAACTTTTTCATACAGACTTAAAGACTCTTGTCTCAAACATGGAAGTATGACATTTAACCTGAAAACACTGAACATTTACAAATAAAAGTTATAAAAGTATTTTCAACACAAGTATTCTATCCACTGAAGCCTCAGGTGGGGCGGGGGGGGGGGGGGTTGGAAATCCACCACTGCCATCGCTATTATTTACAATACACTGCATAACAACAACAAAAAAAGGACGACAAGGAAGTAAAATAGCACAAATATGTTTAATTTCAAAAATTCATACATTGAAGATATCCTGCAGTATTACTAATCAAATAAACGGACACAACTCCAGCTATATGTTGAGTATTTCTCAAAAACCTCAAGAAGAGAAAAAAAAAAAAAAGGAATACATGACTAGAATCATTGTGAGTAACTTAAATTGTAAAGTTCAAATTATAAAGCCCAAATTGTAAAGTTGTTTGTCACATATCTATAAAAGAATTTTTCTACAGGAGATTTCTTTAAGAGTGGGGAAGGATGTAAGCTGTATTTTCCATTAATTCTAAAAGGCTATTTTATTTCGTGAATCAATTCAACCCACACTAGTTCAATAATGGTCATTAAAAATTTTCCCTTGTTATACATTGCTTTTTGTTTTTAGGCAACAAACATTCATTAACTCACAGAGTTTCTGAGGATTAGGAATCTAAGAGTGTCTCAGTTGGGTGGTTCCAGGTCAAAGTCTCTCACAAGTTGCAATCAAGTTGTCATCTCTATATAGTACTTTTTAAGGTTATAAAATATAAAGAATTGACTGCCCCTGTCAAAGTTAGATTCCATGATAGTGAACTAAGCTCTGTAAGATTTGTTTACATTGAAAAACCAACAATCTATCACTAATTATCACCTTTGAGCCCATTTTTTTGAGGTAAAATACTTTCAAATTTGTCTAAATTATACAAACTTCACTTCCAACTCTACATTTAAAACTATTTGAAGCCCTATTGTAATTGAGTTCAATTTGCTAAAGCAAATGAGCGTGTTCTCATGGAGATTTCCTGAGGCATTAAAATAATCAGTATTTTTTTAAGTCAAAAAAAAAGACACAAAATCTCAAATCATATATAGTACAATAGAGAATTTACTAAATTATGTATTAACCACAGTACAAGAGCATAAGCAAGATCTATTATTTTTAGCTCCTTACTGAAGATCAGATTTATTTCAATTTGATATTATAAATTAAATTAATGAAGCTAGGGACTTCAATTTCTTTTATGTTTCTAAAACTGAAAGAGAAAAAAACATTTCCTAACATTCTATCATAAAAGAATGAGAAACTTTCCTTTATAAGCATGCTTCAGACATCCCTTTCAGTGCCTTGATCAAGATACATCATACAGGAAAACATAACTTTCTAAATTAAAGGTTCCTTTTGGTATGTTTTCAATTTGAATGGATCACAATATGCCATGGAAATGAGTACACTTATTATTTGAAAAATTTCTAGAGTTAGTTCTTCAAGATTAGTCATATTAGTAATATTTGTCAACATTACTGTTTCTTTGTAAGAAATACATAACATTCAATTCCCTCGATACTTTGAAATCAATCTCCCATCTCTCCTTTCCCCCCAAAGAGAACATTATTCTACTGAGCCAAAAGAAAACAGCAAACACATCTTTCTTTGTGGTCTATTCTGGCAAATCAGTGTTTAGAAACCAATGCAACTGTTATTAATGGCTCAGAACACACATTAACAAAACACAGAGTGGATTCTCCCTGCGTGTATGTGTACATGCGCCCATTCATAATAATGTGATCCTCGTGTATTTCAGTTTTTTTGGATTTCAAAATCTCAATTTCTACTGAATACCAAAACATCTTTACATAATACATAGACTATAAGAAAACTGCTCTCTCTCATGTTTAAAGAACAATTTCTAAAGCTAAGGATGAGAAGAGTTAATACCGGGATTGCTGCCACCTATCAACTTTAATTCAAAGCAAAGTACAACTCAATGTCATTTTTACCTCCAATGCAGCCACGACTGAAACAAAATTAACTTCACTGTGCGATAAAGTATCCTGGCATCCAATGGATTATTTACTTCTCTGATTTGACAGTACAAACGTGTGGAGTCTTTTGTCCCTCCCACAGCACCCAGGGTGTCAACATCATCTTAGTCCAGGCAAATGGCAGGCAAATCCTTCAGGTCATTACTTTGCACGTTAAGTACCAGAAAGTCATGGCCTTCATTGTCGTTACTACACAGCAAACAGACTGCATAGTCCCATGCCTCCTTCTATTATATTTGGGGAGGCGGGGTGCGAAAGAAGCGCTCAGTGTATCCTGAGAACCCTCTGTGCTCAGCCCTGGTACCAGAAGCTGCATAAATACAAGCAATATATGGGTCACCTACAGAGAGAGAAACAGACGAAGCTTCGTGACCCTCCAAGTTCAGTCAAGACACCGAAAGGCTCTCGGGAAACAGGGCACAAGCCTTCGGGTAAACGGTGTAGAAGCAGACTGTCTCCGAGGTGGAGTGACTAGGTCTGGCACAAGCCCAGGGCGTGGGCAGCTACCGAGGAGACTCTCGTACCCTTCCCCTCCGCACCAGGGTCGGTCACTCCGCGAGGGGTGCGGCTGGAGGAGGGGGTCAGGACTGGGGGAGGGCGGGGCCCGGGGCACCCCAGAGGCGCCCGGGGGGTTCGGGGGGGTGTGTCCTACCTGGGCCGTGGCGGACGCAGGGATTTCGGGCGGAGGGCTCGGATCCAGCTCAGGACCAGGACCGACAGAGATCAACCCTCAGCAGGCGGGACCGCCGCCGCCTGCCCATCCCCCGCCGCCGACTGCGGCGGGAGCCGAGCGCGGCTTCGAGGGCCGGCCGGCTGGGTAGTCCCCTCGGGTACCGTCCGCGTTTACTGGCGGCGGCGGCGGCTGCGGCTGCTGTTAATGCTGCTGCTGGCCGCCCCCAGCCGCTGCTCTTGTACCAGCCCCTGCTCCTCCTCCTGCCGCCGCCGCCGCCGCCTCGTCCCCACCGCTCCCATCGCCGCTGCGGCGACTACTGCAGCGCCCGCTGACCCGACCCGACGTTATTCTCCCCCTTCGCAACCCGACACAGCCTAGCCCACCTGCCCGGCCAGTGCGCACGCCCACCTCTCCGCCGCAGGTGCTGATTGGAGAGCACGACCCGAACCCGCCACGTCGGTTGGCTGGTCCCATTGCCTATCACGACGGGGGCGGAGAGTCAGGCAGAGAGCGTCTCCGCCCCCCACCGGAGAATTGCCGCTATCTTCAGGTTTGCCTGAGAGGGCGAGTTACCGGGAAAGGAGCATCACAATGGCAGCGCGCGTGCGCGCTGGAATTCTGGGCCTTGTAGTTCCAGCCGCAGCCGCAACTGCCCGTGGGTCCGGAGCGTAGAAGTAGAGCTCCTGAGACTAGTGGTTGGCCCACGTTGGTGTCCTCTTAGCTCAGTAGTTAACTTGCTTATAGAGGCATGATTGTGACCCCAGGTTTGGGCTTTTTGGAAGAAAATCGGAAGTGCGTTGTCACGATACGAATTTACACTGAAGGAGTCACGAAGAAGGGCCCCAAACCGTGAGGCCCTACCATGCCACCTCCTCAGAACCAGAGCTGCCAGGATCTGGCAAATTGGCGCCATCCCCAGAACCGCCTAACAGGAAGCTAATCACGGGCGGGCACTAGGAAGAGGCCTAATGGTAGAAGGAGGAAAGGAGACCGAGAACTCCAGAAAAGACTACCAGCCTGGAGCCCGAAGTGTCCTTACTGCAACCCGTGAAAAACGAGGCTTCCTTACCTTTTTCAAACACCACTAGCAAAGGATACACAGCCCTTGTGAAGGCCAGGATGAGAATCTAAGCAAGACAATTGCCGGAGTCCCTCGAAGACTTTCAAGGAAAAGCGAGGAGAGCAGGGCAATGAGCCTGTGTGGGATAAATTTGTATTAGGTGTTGATTGTGTCAAGCTCTTTGGTGAAGAGGAAACCTTAAGATTAAACCTCTCTCCCATCCTTACCCACCAATTTAGAGAAGAAAAATCTCAAAAGAAGTTAAGCAACTTTCCAAGGCCATAAAACTAATTAGTGGCCAAGCCAAAACTCAGGTCTCTTGTTTACTTGTTGTTTTTCAATTATTTATTTTATTTTCATTTGAGAGAGCGCGTGAGCGGGGGAGAGGGGCAGAGCAAGAGAGAGAATCTTAATCAGGCCCCTCATTCATGGCACAGCCCGTGGCAAGGGCTGGATCCCACCATCCTGGGATGTTGACTTGAGCCAAAATTAACAGATGCGCAAGACTGAGACACACAGGTGCCCCTAATTATTTATTTTAAGTAATCTTTATACCCAACATAAGACTTGAACTCACAACCCCAAGATCAAGAGTTGCTCGCTCCTCTGCTTGAGCCAGCCAGACACCTCAAAACTCAGGTCTCTTAAACTTACTCCTGTGTCCAATGCTTTTTTTTATTTAATAATCAAAATGACTCCCAGGAGTCTGCCATGGACTGAAAGGATGCAATGACTTACAGGCTTCATCTTACATTAAATATTTTTCTTCACTCAAGTGACATTATGATTGAAACTAATTAATTGGGAGTATGGAAAGGTTAATAATAAATCCTATGTTCAATCTCAGAACTGTTATAGAATCTGTTTCTTCTTATTCAGGAAATGCCAAGCCTCTCCACGTTCTTTAAAAAAAACAACAGACACCTCTGTCATGCCTAGATCCTTGGATAAAAAGCAGGACAAAGTGTACATTATGCACATTAAAGGCAATTGATGATGACGCAGCTCATCTTGTTCTGTTCAAACTTAAAGAAGCCAATTGTTTCCTTTCCACTGATTAAAACCACAAGTTGTTTTTCCCATTACTTTGTCCAACGGAACATAGTTCACTTCAGAATATTGGCTGGGCAAGTAATTTGAATTGGAAAGGATTAGGGTTTCTGCAAATGTTTTTCTTTAAAATTAAAGAAGTTTATAGGGGAAAAGTTCAGATTCATTGAAATTATGCCTAGCAATATTTCAAATAGCTATTCTCAGTTCAAGATAGTATTTTTCACTCAGCAAATACAGTGCATCCTCTTCAAGCTACCCAGATAAAATCTCTGCTATCATGGGTAAGAGTTTTAATTAATGTATTCACAGAACTATTATTTTGTTTATTTTATTTATTTTTTTTTTAATTTTTTTTCAACGTTTTTTATTTATTTTTGGGACAGAGAGAAACAGAGCATGAACGGGGGAGGGGCAGAGAGAGAGGGAGACACAGCATCGGAAACAGGCTCCAGGCTCCCAGCCATCAGCCCAGAGCCTGACGCGGGGCTGGAACTCACGGACCGCGAGATCGTGACCTGGCTGAAGTAGGACGCTTAACCGACTGCGCCACCCAGGCGCCCCTATTTTGTTTATTTTAAATGAATCAGTAGGTACAGCTGGATTCTCCAAATACGGAAAGATGATTTTTCTGATTGTTATTTTGTAACCAACTCCATTTGCAAATCCATGAAGGGTAAGGTAATAGCAAAGTATGTGAGAAAACAATCCAGTAGCTGCATATCGAGAACAACAAAAATTTTTTAATGCAGTGCAGAGGGAATTGCTCTAGGATGAGTATCTTAAGAATGGTGTAACAGTGCATCTCAGAGTAGGAAGTGTAAGAATTAATAGACAGTAATGAATAAATAAATAAATAAATAAATAAATAAATAAATAAATGGTGAAAATGCCACAGGAGTGGGAATCCTATGATACCGGACTGGCCAAAGAAAAGCTCACCAGGTCACCCTTTTCCTTGGTCTTTTCCATTTAAGAAGTATTGAGGCAGCTCTTTCTGCCCATGGGTCCTGTCTCTGTGCTTTAATAAAATCACCTTTTTTAAGCCAAAAAAAAAAAAAAAAAAGTACTGAACTGTCCCAAAAGGTATTTTTCAGTTAGAATAAATGGCAAGGTAATATATTACTGAAGAGCTGGTACTAGAGTTAAGGAATCCCTTTTGAGGTAGGTAGATAGATAGATAGATCTCAAATATATATGCATATTTGAGCGTATCTATTTATTTTGAGAGAGAGCAAGCAGGGGAGGGGCAGAGAGAGAGGGAGAGAGAGAATCCCAAGCAGCCAGCCTCCTTGCTGTCAGCACAGAGCCCTATGCAGGGCTTGATCTCAGAAACCATGAGATCATGACCTGAGCTGAAATCAAGAGTCAGACGCTTAACCAACTGAGCCACCCAAGCACATATATATATGCATACACATTTTTTTAAATAAATGTAGTGGCCAGCCTCTAAAATGGCCTCCAATGATCCCTTCTTCCTGGTATGTTCACCCTTGTGTAGTCCCGCCCATACTGAATTGGGCTAATCTGTGTAACTAATAGACTTTTTCAGAAATTATGGTATGTAAATTCCAAGACCATATTATAAAAGACTGCAGTTTCTGCACTATCAACAAGAACCAAATTATTGCTTATTAGAGCCCTAATGTCCATTGACTAATGAATGGATAAAGAAGATGTTGTATATATATATACGATGGAATACTACTTGGTGATCAAAAAGAGGGAAATCTTGCCATTTGCAACAATGTGGATGGAACTAGAATTATGTTACTAGTATTAATACTAGTATTATGCTAAGTGAAGTAAGTCAGAGAAAGACAAATACCTTGTGATTTCACCCATATGTGGAATTTAAGAAATAAAACAGGTGAACATAGGGAAAGGGAAGGAAAAATAAGATAAAAACAGAGAGGGCGGCAAACCATAAGAGTCTCTTAAATACAGAGAACAAACTAAGGGCTGCTGAAGGAGGGGGGCAGTGGTACAGGCTAAATGCGTGATGGATACTAAGGAGGGCACTTGTGATGAGCACTGGGTGTTGCATGTAAGTGATGAATCACTAAATTCTACTCCTAAAACCATTATTACATTAATGTTAAGTAACTCAGATTTAAATAAAATTAAAAAAAAAAAATAAAGACTTTGCAGCTTCTGCTTTATGCTCTCTTGGATCACTTTTTTAGAGGGAAGCCATTTGCCGTAACATCAGGATGTTTAAGCAGGTGGCCCTTAAGAGTGGCCACCTGGCCAGGAACTGAGGCATTTCAACAGTCAGCACCAGGTTGCCAGCCATGTTAATGAGCCATTCTTGAAAACATATCCTCCACCCTAAGCCAAGCCTTCAGATGACTGCAGGCCCAGCTGGCATCTTGACTGCCATCTTGTGAGATACCCCAGTCCAGAACTACCCAGCTAAGCCATTCCCAAATCCAGACCCACAGAAACTGTGTGATACGACAAATGTTTACTGTCACTTTAAGCACTTAGTTTTGGAGGGCAATTTGTCATGCAGCAATTCATAACCAGTGCAATAAAATTTACAAAAATAAGAGAATGAGGAATGATTTAAGTCTAGGGATATCTGCCCTGGATAACTGAGTCTGAAAGAATGAGACTCTGGTCCTAGGATCAGTCTTAGAGCACATTCAAGGATAATGAGCAGATTTCAGATTTATGCTGATTCCCCACCCAGAACATAATAGCGCCTTTCAACACACCTTTTTTCTCCTAGCACAGAATAAATCACATATTAGAGAATGCTTTTTCTTTCTCTCTACCTCCATTTGTGGCCTCCTCTACCGATCTTTAGACACCCAATGGTTTCCTACTTTCTAACTTCCCCCTAATCCAAACAGAAAACCATCTAGATGGGTTATTTATATCATTATCAGGAGGACAGCACCACACGGAACAAACTAGGGTGCAATTCAAGGAAAAGAGACCCCTTCCCTTTTGCTTTCCACCTCTCTCTTCAAAAACAAATCTCACTATACCTAGTATACCTAGTATACCTGAAACTAGTCTAATGTTATGTCAATTATACCTCAACAACAACAACAACAGAATTGTATACTTTAAACGGGTGGATCATATGGTATATGAATTCTATCTCAATAAATCTGTTTTTAAGAACTCTGCACAATCCTTTGAAGCATGAAACAATAGTGAACTGGTGCTCAAGTATTTCCACAAACCAGGAAACAGCCCTGTTGATAAATTTTTTTTTTTATCAATCTAGTGAGCTTCTATTTAAATATTGCTTAATCCACTAAACAAAAATTTTCAGAGCCCATTAATGCCAACTACTCTGCTAGGTACTGGGAAAACAAATATGAATAAACTCAGCCCCTGTCCTTAAGGGTTTCACGATGGATCAGCAAACATGCAAATCCTATTACAATGCATTGCAGTAACAACAATGATAGAGGTATATTCTGTATCACATATAGATGCTCTAGAACAGGAGTCCGTAAACTATAGCCTACAAGCCAGCCAAATCCTTAGGGTCCTCTGAAAGCTAGACCTCTTTAAGCCAGTGTTAGTTGCATTCTAATTTTGACAGAGATGCATTCATACCAAATACGTTAACTACGTCAAGTATTTGTGGGGTTTTGTTTTATTTTAGAGAGAGAACATGAGTGGGATCATGACCTGAGCCAAAATCAACAGTTGGACTGGGCACCTGGGTGGCTCAGTCGGTTAACTGTCTGACTTCGGCTCAGGTCATGATCTCACGGCTCATGAGTTTAGGCCCCGTGTTGGGCTCTGTGCTGACAGCTTGGAGACTGGAGCCTGCTTCAGATTCTGTGTCTCCCTCTCTCTCTGACCCTCCCCCGTTCATACTCTGTCTCTCTCTCTCTCTCTCTCTCTCAAAAATAAAGATTAAAAAAAAAAAAGATTCTCTCTACAAAAAAGAAAAAAGAATCAGACACAACCAACTGAGCCACCCAGGCACCCCACAAGTATTTATGTTTTTGAAATCAACTTCATCTTTTGTTGTGAAAGGCTTTATAATATTTTAAATTTCAAGAAGAAATAAGCAAGAGAAACCTGGGGGTGGGAGGATATACTCAGTTTTGAGTATATGTATCTATTATCTTTTAACATATTGAATATCAGTTTGTGTTTGATAATAATTAGAGTGTAATATCAGAGAAGATGAACACTGATTAGAACAAGTAAAATTAGAAAAGAAACTAAAAGTTAGTTTGCAGTTGCATTTATAAAATGCTAATTATAAGCATGTTTTCATTTTTATTTTTTGAGAGAGAAAGAGGGGAGGGGCAAAGGGAGAGGAAGAGAATCTTAAGCACGCTCCATACCCAGCACAGAGCCTGACACAAGGCTCAGTCTCACAACCGTGAGATCATGACCTGAGCTGAAATTAAGAGTCCGACACTTAACTTACTGAGCCACCCAGGTACCCCTTTATTTGTTTGTTTGTTTGTTTGTTTTGAGAAAGGGAGAGAAAGTGTGAACGGGGAAGGGGCAGAGAGGGAGGGAAAGAATCAAGCAGGCTCCATGCTGTCAGCGCAGAGCCCCACTCAGGTTCAATCAAATGGACCTTGAGATCATGACCTAAGCCAAAATCAGGAGTGGGTGGCTTAACCAACTGAGCCACCCAGGCACCCTTATAGTTAACAAATTTCAAATGACAAAGTGGTGAGGTAATGTGATTCCTGGTGTGTTCCTATGATGGCCTGGAAAAGGTTCAGTGAATTTCAGTCTGGTTCAGCAATAAACTACTGGAAACATGGGACATCTTTCTGTGATTTTCAGGCTCTACTGCCTGGAAGACTAACTGGCTGGGGATGCTAATAGCGCACCCTAGTGATCATAGTATTGCACTGCCAGCTATCTTGAAATAAAACAGAATGGTCTCTTCTATCTTATCTTACTGACGAAAGCAGATTATCCAATGGCTAGGGATTTTTATAATTTTTAGAAACCTGATGATCATGATGACAAAGATGATCTTTAAAAATATTTTCCCGGTGGTGATATTTGGACACTGTATGTTCTGCAAAATAAAATATATTTGCAGATGCCAAATAAAATTCCCAGAAATTTATTGGGTATTTACATCAAGGTATTGTATGGTATCTTATGGAGGATTAAAAAAATATTAGATGTTGTTCCTATATAGACAATTTTGAATTATATTATTTGTTACATATATCTTATTTCTTTCTATAAGTATAAAAGAATCATTTCTTACACTATGTATTTTCCATACTTTCTTCACTTTGTATTTATTAAATACACTCGGTATTTTTAAATGAATGAATGTGAAAAATTAAATACTAATAATACAAAAATACAAGTGCCCTCATACTTTGTATTAACTTCCAAACAAGTGCTGTCACCACTTTGGGTTTGTCTTTTTCTGCATCTTTTGTATTAAGATGATTATATATTGCTCTTTGATTTTCTTTACTTCTTACCCAGAAACATAACGAAGGATGATTATTAGAAAACAAACAGGCGCAGCATCTGGTGGCTCAATGGGTTAAGTGTCTGACTTCGGCTCAGGTCATGATCTCACAGTTTGTGAGTTCATGTCCTACATCAGGCTCTGTGCTGACAGCTTAGAACCTGGAGCCTGCTTCAGATTCTGTGACTCCCTCTCTCTCTGCTCCCTACTCCCTTTCCCCCAACTCACGCTCTGTCTCTCTCAAAAATAGACATTAAATTTTTTTAAAAAAAGAAAAAAATTCCCTGTGATTTTTTTCTACCTGTGTGGAGGTTACAGAAGAAAAGAGAAAGAGAAAAGAGAAAAATCCCGCTAAATTTACTGTAATAACAATATAAAGCCAGAAACTGGAGTTTTTAGGTTCCGGGGCCAGTCTGTCTTTATACACAGCATTCAAATAGGGTCCTTGCCTATTCTCAGCACTGCATCCATCATTGGGTGTCCATAAACTTTCTCTGGTTAATTCATGGTTGCAAGTAAGTGTTGGTGTCTAGATTCAGTTGAAGATGAGCTCTAGCCTACCCTCTTGCGGAAAGATGCTATCCTTATACCTCCTTTTTTTTTTTTTTTTTTTTTTTTTTTTTTTGCAAAGTAAATTGAAGTTTTATTTTACTTGCTCACACAGATTTTTAAGGAATCCATTTCTGGAAAAATAAAATTTTGAAACCTTCAATTCTAGTTGGAATAGGGAGTTTGGAAATAGACTCAACTATGTTTAATATATGATAAAAATGGCATTTCAAAGAGTTGAGACAAAGATAGATCTTTATAGAACTTGTGTTCAGATGACCAAAAACAGCCATTTGAAAAATATAAAAATAGGGGTGCCTGGGTGGTTCAGTTGGTTAAGCGTCTGGCTCTTGGTTTCGGCTCAGATAATGTTCTCACAGTTTGTGGGTTCAAGCCCCACATTGGTCCCTGCACTGACAGTGTGGAGCCTGCTTGAGATTCTCTCTCTCCCCTCTCTGCTCCTCCCCCACTTACGCTCCCTCTCTCCCTTTCTCAAAATAAATAAATGAACTTAAAAAAAATTTTTTTTAAAAAGGAAAATATAAAAGTAAAATACGGCCACAGTCAAAAATAAAGTCCATATGGATCAGAGATGTAAATGTCAACAATGAAACTATACAAGCACTAGAAGAAAACATGGATGGGTTTCTTTAAACCTGGGTGAGAAGAAACTTTTAAACTATGACTCAGAATCCAAATGTAATGAAAACAAATTGAAAGACTACTACAAAACTTTAAATATCTTTCCATGACATGAATCACCATAAAGGAAAAATGACCAAAATCAAATATTTGGAATGTGTTTCACAGATAAGAGATAATATCTTGAATATATTAAAAACTCTTAAAAATCCAGGTTATGGGGAAGAACAAAAAACAATGAAAAATGGACAAAACAAACACATTCACCACTTGCTAAAATTAAAAAAGACTAACAGCACCAAACATTTGAGGATAGAGCAACCAGAACTCCCATATATTGCTGGTTGAAATGTAAAATAGTCCATCCACATTGAAAAAAATATATCTGGAAGTTTCTTTAAAACTGCACATACATTTACCCTGTTTTTAGCAATCTGACTTCTAGATATCTACCCAAGAGAAAAATATGTGTTTGCAAAAATACCAACTCAAGAATGTTTGGAGCAGCTTTATTTATGATAGCCCAAAGTAGGGAAAAGCGCAGGTGTCTGTCAATAAGAGAGAATGGATAACAAGCTGTGCTATATTCAAAAAGAAATACTCATCAACAATAAGAAGGAAAGGGACCACACAACAACATGGATTAATCCCAGAAGCAATAGGCTGAATGAAAGAAACCTTACACAAAAAGTTCATATGATTCTATTTATATGAAGAAGTCTTACAGAAAATAGTTTATATTCTCCCAGTTATATAAAGCTCTAGAACAGGACACACTAAACTATGGTAGAAAAAAATTACAACAGTGGTTGCTATAGTGGTTGCAATCTCTGTGGAGGTGGGGAAAGGGATTAACTTCCAAGGGGAAGACCGGTGATGATAATGTTCTGTATCTTGACAGAGCTTTAAGTTACACAGGTGCTTTTTGTCAAAACTCAGTGAAAGTAAACTTAAGATTTGTACATTTCATTCCAATATTATATCCAAAGGAAAAAACCTGTAAACAAATATTGAATTCTAGCTAATTATATGCATGCTAAAATATACAGGGGGATATGTATTGATATCTGCAATTTACTTTGAAATGCATCCAAAAAATAAGTTGTATAGACGGATTAATAGAGGGACGGACAGATAGATATGTGACAAAGCAAGGATACTAAATTATTATTGGTAGAATCTAAGTGGTGGTATATGGATGATCACTGTAAATTTCTTTCAACTTTGAGGTATGTTTGAAAATATTCATGATAGAATATTTGAAAAAAAGATTTGACAAACATGTTAGTGAGCCATTTTGGAAATGGGTCCTCTGGTAGATGTCTACACAGGATCGGTGGGGGGGGCGGGTGTGTGTAAATTTAGGGATTGTTCAATTCTACCCAGGGTTGAGGGGAATGGATTAGTTTTCTAGACTGATACAACAAATTACGAGAAACACAATGGCTTAACACAACACAAATTTATTATCTTAGAGTTTTGTAAGTCAGAAATCTGAAATGGGTCTCACTAGGCTAAAATCAAGATGTGAGCAGGCCTCAGTTCCTTTCTGAGACTCAAGGGGAGAATCAGATCCCTTGTTTTTTTTCAGCTTCAAGAGGCTGCCCACATTCCTTGGCTTTTGGCCCCATCTTTCCATCTACGAGGTCATGGCACCGGTGGGCAAAGTCCTCATGGCACAACCCTTTGACCCACTGTTCTACCTCCCTCACTTTTAAGGACTCATGTGATTAGACTGGGTCTACCTGGATAATCCAGGATAATCTCCCCATCTCAAGGTCCACACCCTGAATCACATCTACAAAGACCCAATCACAATGTAAGGTAACATTCCTGGTTAGTACATGGACAGTTTGTAGAGAGAAGGGGACATTATTCTACCTACCACAGAGTTAAGAAAAACTTCCTGAAAAGTAACACTTGAGTTCACTCTCAAATTTTCTTGCAACGTTTAATTTTCATTAATTATATTATTCATTGATATATTCTTGCTTTTGTCATTTGTGCACCAATCATTAATTTTATGTTAGAAGTTTAGGATTCCTTCAAGAATTGGCTGCAAATCCCTATGGTTTGTGTCATGTTTGCTAAGAATTATAACCAAAAACAAAAAGTTCAAATCAGGGGTGCCTGGGTAGCTCAGTCGGTTAAGCATCAGAATGTTGATTTTGGCTCAGGTCACAATCTCACTCTTTGTGAGATCAAGTCCCAAGCTGGTCTCTGTGCTGACAGTGCAAAACCTGCTTAGGATTCTCTCTCCTCCTCTCTCTCTCTCTCTCTCTCTCTCTCTCTCTCTGCCTCTCCCCTGTTCACATGTGTCTCTTTCTCTCACTCTCTGTCTCAAAATAAACATTAAAAAATTTCAGATCAGCCTTATTTTATACTCATCTAATTGTTGCTTTGACCTTTTGCTCTTGTATACACTGGACAATAACTGTTGGCTTTTTCCAGATTATAAAGCCCCACTCAGCAAGAGTAAACTTGTTAACTTTTACACTGTGCCTACATAGCCCAGAGTCATGTACACACAATAAGGAAAAAACGACAAGAATCCAAGAATAAACAAATATACCTTTAACTTACTGTATACCAACTCATCCAAGTGTGAGGCCCTCTCGTACACCATAAAACTGAGCTCTAAACAATATTAGCTGCTGTTCAACAAATAGTTTAATTTCTCTCTCTCTTTTGTCATTTAATTCTGCCCCTAATTAGAATCAATGTTTTTCATGGATGAAATCCACAAGGAAGAGCTTACAGAGCAAAAAGGCTAGAGGGCAAGATTGGAACCTGGAGAAAAGTCCATATTTAAAAGGAAGATGGTGGGAGAGTCTCCAGGAGAGGCCATTGGATGGGGCAATTTGACCTGCTCAAGTCTCACCTTTCCACGGCCCTTGCTTCACAGTGTTGATACCTGCCCTAAGATTCCTCTTGAAAGGATCTTAGAAAGTTACATTCTCAGCTGCCTCTTGCCTATTCTTTCCTGACCAGAAAAATGCTCATCTGCTCTGACTAAAAATGTCGGGAGGAGGATTTGGCAGACCATCTTCTTTCCCCCTGATTTGGTTGGTTTGTGTGCTTGTTTGTTTAATAGAGAACATATTCACATGGTTCAATATTCAAAATCTGCTAAAACAGCAGGGGTGCCTGGGTGGCTCAGTTGGTTAAGTGTCTGACTTTGCTTCAGGTCATGATCTCATGCATGACCCCCAGCCACTCAATTCACCTACTCTAATTACTGATTTCTTGTGTAGCTTTCTGCCCCATATGCAAACACAGCTACCGATTCTTTTTCTTTACACAAATAGCAAGCAGCACTTCATGCACTGACTGTTCTGCAGCTTTCTTTTCTCATTAGTAGTTTCTTAGAGTTTCTTCAATATTAGTGCATAAAGATCTGCCTCATTATTTTTGATGATTGTGTAATATTTATTTGGAAATGAGATTTGAAAAAATAGGCTATTCTTTGGAATAATTTTAGATTTACAGAAAAATTGACAAGGTAGTATGTATGGAGAGTTCTCGAATATCCTCTCACCCAGTTCTCCCTGTTATTAACAGCTCACATTTGTATGGCACATTTGTGTAATTAATAAAATGATATTGATTCATTATCATTAACTAAAGTTTATAGTTTATTCAGATGTTTTTAGTTTTTACCTAATAATTTTTTCTGCTCTAGGATCCCATCTGGGTACCACATTACATTTGCATGTCATTTCCTTCAGGTTTCCTTAGTTATGACAGTTTTGATGGTTTTGAGGAGTATTGGTCAAGTATTTTGTAGGATGCTCTTTTGGATTTTGTCTGATTTTTTTAAATTGTTATACTGGGGTTAAAGGTCTTAGGGAGGAAAAGCACATAAAGCTCCATTTTATCACATCATATCCAACATACATACTATCAACATGATTTATCACTATTGATATGGACCTTGATCACTTGACTGAGCTAGGATTTATCAGTTTTCTCCACTGGAAAGTTATTATTTTCTTCTTCCTTTCACAATGTAGTCTTTGGAAGGAAGTCACTATCCACAGCTCATACTTAAGGAGTAAAGATGTAATGGGAACTTTTAAGTACCTGTTAAAGTTATTTTTACAAATTGGCCAAAAACCAGAGTATAGCTGGTTGCACAGAAAGGGAAGAAAACTCCAAAAAAACACAAAACAAAAAACCCAGAGGCATGTTTTAGAGGCTCTTGAGTTTCATGAGCCACTGAAGATTTTTGGGGTGCTACTGAGGTGCCACTGTATCAGCCAGAGGTATTACCGGACCTGTACTTTAGGAAGATTAAATTTGTGACAATATGCAGAATTAATTCAGGAAAGGAAGAAACTAGGGAAAGAAGACCAGCAAGGAGCCCGTTGCAACAGTTCTGGCAATGATGTAAGAAGGGCCTGAAATGGGGAGGTGAGAGTACAGAGCAGAGAACAGATAATCAGAAGAAACAACTGATGAGACTTGGCAACTTTGCCAAGCAACATACTGTGGAAGAGTCAAAGGTAACTTAGATGTCATGCATGACTTGGATAATGGTGGTACATTTAACAGAAGTAAAAGACAGGAAGGAGAATTGGTTTGGGGCCAAGGATGAGTTTGATGAACTTGACTCTGTGAGCTGTAAAGTCCAGCAGCACCGCCAGGTAAAAAGTTGGAAATGCTGGCCTGAGGTCAGGATTGGACACATAATTTTGAAAACTTTTCACCTAGAGATGAACTCGAAGCTGGAGAAATCTCTAGGGAGCGGGGCATCCACTAGGGCAATGAGGTGAGGGGAGGGTTCAGGGCAAAAGGAAGGAAGAGCAAGAGAGCAAAGGAGGCAGAGGAGTAGAAGGAAGCTGTCCTAGGACTATTGAGGCCTTGGGTGTCACAGCTGAGTTACATTCTCCAAAAGTCATCTACTTTTGTCTTTTTGCCTAATTCACACATTTTCTACTTTTGTCACCTTCTCTCCTATTTATGTCTTTTGTGGATGTTGCTGTTTTCCAAGTTGGTATGATCTTATTATTTTGGTATCAACCAGAGGTGGTTTACTTTTTTTCAGTTCATCTATATGGCTTATCAAGGGCCACATCAACTATTGCTACAATTTAGTTCACCAATTCTGGAAGCTGGCATAAACAGCTTGTGACTTGCCTTGATTGGGGCACATTTATAAGAAAATAAGTTTTAGTAACTGATCTTGCATTCATTGAATTGCATTATTTTCATTTTATATTTTACACTGAACCCAATAGTTCCATTTATTTCAAGTTCTTTTTGTTAACAGCTTGAAAACGTTTGTTAAAGTGTTCTTTGTAGTGGCTTCTGGAGATGAATTTCCCCTAAATTCAGTCTATCTCAGAATGGCTTGAAATATGTGCACATTTTTATTGATTGGTTTACTGAAATCACACTTGATGTGGACTAAGTGGAGCCAGACATATTTTATTTTTTAAAAATCAATTCTTCTCCATTGCAATTGCCACTTTCCTAGCTTAGGTCACCACTTCTTAGCTACATTACTTCAGGAACCTTTTAACTGGCCTTCCCTGGTATCTTTATTTTTTCCACATCATAGCCAGAGAGCTTTTTCTAAATGCAAATTTGACCACATTATTCATCTATGAAAAAAATATTAGTGATTCTTCATCGCCCTGAGCAGCTCTTAGAAAACTCTTCATGATCATTTTCTACTCTTGCTATTAAGCCACCACAACTCTATATTGCAGCCTATCCAGTAAGAGATGAAAAGAAATAAGGTATAAATCCTGGAAGGGAAGAGAAAAAATATATTTATTGTCTACACAGGTAAATCTCAAAATCATCTAAAAAAAGTGTTATAATTAGTGAGAGAGTGAGCTACCATTACATACCCACCGAAATGGCTACAAGTGAAAAGACAGCAATACCAAATGTTGAGAATAGGGAGAAGAGGAATGATGGCAAAATACTTGACAATTTCTTAAAAGGTTGAACATGGATCAGTTCACACACACATGTATTTCATTATATATCTCATTATATTTCGTACTATAAATACACACTCACATATATATACATACATACATATATATACATATACATACATACACACATATACATATATACATATATATACATACATACATACATACAGTCTTCAAGAGAAATCAATGCATGTTACATCTCTAAAACAAAACACTTGTATAAGAATGTTCTTGGGGCACCTGGGTGGCGCAGTCGGTTAAGCGTCCGACTTCAGCCA
>NW_024412415.1:9682605-9745579 GCF_014898765.1 Herpailurus yagouaroundi
CGCATCAGGCTCTGGGCTGACAGCTCAGAGCCTGGAGCCTGCTTCGGATTCTGTGTCTCCCTCTCTCTCTGCCCCTCCCCTGCTCATGTTCTGTCTCTCTCTGTCTCAAAAATAAACATAAATATTTTAAAAAATTTTTTAAAATAATGTTCTTAACAGCTTTATTCATCATAGCCCCAAATTAGAAACAACCCATATATCTATCAACAGGAAAAGGGATACATTTTTGTGTATTCATATAATGATGAATACTACTTAGCAATAAAAGAAAGGAACTACTGGTACATGAGACAACATGGATGAATCTCACAGACAAAAGAAACTAGACACAAGGAGTACACACAGTATGATACTATGGATGGACATATGAGTATGTGTACAAAGTGTGAAGATTTTTGCTTTAGATGTTAATGCCCACCAAAAGGCTTCATGGTATGTCCATTACAGAAGACATCCCAAACAAGCAAGTAATCCAAACAACTTAGACGTTAGCATCCTTTGGCGACTGATACAATAGGTGTACGACTAGAGAGATGGAGGTTAAGCATGGGCCCAACAGCATGGATTCCACTTACCAAGACTGCTAGAGCTACTGCCACCTTGGAACGTCCATCCTGCCAGCAATGGAGTCCATTGCTCTATTGATATGGCATTGTTCTTCAAGGAGATCAACCAGCTACTGGGTGGCAAGTTGATTTCACTGGGATGCTTCATTCTCACATGACTGGGCATCTCTTCAGGGTATAAGTATGCCTTTCCTGCCCACAGAGCTTCAGGTAGCACTGCTATCTGGGGGCTTGTAGAGTACCTGCTCCATTAGCATGGAATTCCACACAATATATCATGCCATCAGGGAATACACATCACAGCTAAGGAGGTATAGGAGGGGGCCCAGACTGTGGGATATAGAGGTCATTTTGCACACTGCGTCATTCAGGAGCAGCTGGTCTGACAGAATGTTGGAATGGACTGTGGAAGATGTAGTTCAAGTATCAGCTCAGAGGCAATGCTCTGTGAGGATGGCGTGCCATCTTCCACAATGCGGGGTATGCACTGAATCAGAAACCTTTATATAGTGCTGTGTTTCCAATAGGAAGTATATAACTGAGGTTCAGGAGCCAAGCAGTGGCTCCCTTCATCATTCCTAATGGCTTTCTGGAGGACTTCATGCTTCCTATCCCTACAACTCTGAGCTCTTCAGAGTTAAAGGTCTTGGTGCCTAAAAGGGGCTCGCTCTTGCCAGGGGACATGGCAAAGATCTTGCTGGACTATACACGATGGCAGCAGCTCGGGCCTTTGGACTGCGTATTGCCAGGGACTAGCAAGCAAGAAGAGGAGTCACCATCTTGGCAGGGGTAAGTGGCAGGGATCAGCAAGAAAGTGTAAGGGCTGTTGTTAGATAAAGAGAGGACTATGTGTGGAATTCAGATGATTTGCCTGGGCACTTCTTGGAACTCCCTTGCCCAGTTGTAACTGAGTGGATTAGTGCAGCAATTTAAACTTTTGTGCTCCCCAATCTGTCTCAGTGTCTGCTTACCTTAAGACCCAACTAACACACTGATAATTTTGTTTGGGTCTATTATATCCTTACGAATGTTTTGTCTACCTTATCTAGGTTTGGGAGATGTTTGTTAAAGTCTCTTTTATTAATGTGTCTATTTATCCTGTTTTTTTGTTTTTGTTTTTGTTTTTTGGGTTTTTTTTGCTTATGAAAGTTGCCGCTCTGTTACAAGATGTCTTCAGCTTGGATCGTTCCCATATACAAAGTTTTCAGTTACCGTGTTTTAATGAAATTAACACCAGTTCCTCAACAACATGATTCAAATTTTGCTTATGATGGTATGTTAATTGTAATCGCATAAAGTGTTAACTTTGCAGCAAGCTCTTCACTTCACAAATTACTAAGTAACAATGCTTGTCATGGTCAGTGGCCAATTCTGTTTGCACATTGCACATCTGTGTCAAAGCATTCAGGTCAGGGACAGAGAGCAAAGCATGTCGTTGTGCTGTCTTCTTGCCTCCCAGTGATAAACCCATGTGATGTTATACAAAAATTGATAATGAAAACAGGGAATTGGCCAACAAAGATAAAAGCGCAACAAAGACACTCAAGTGATAATGCTGGAAGTGAAATTTGGGTCAAATATAAATGTCATAAAAGTTATATAGGAGTTATAGAAGAAATAGTTAACTGCAGAATTGTTGACATTACTGTTGCTTAAGGGACTCTAGATATGCAGTCAGGGAAACTTAGTGAAGACAAACTTATTGAAATAAATACGTTTTTATGGCAAGCGCCCCAGAAAAAAAGGATACTGGCACAAAACTTCACATTAAAGGAATGCCTGAAAGTATTTCATAACACTGAGAACACAAAGGATACATTGTTGGAAGTAATTCAAACTTAGATGAATGACAATTTGCCAAGGTGTAGAAAAGATGCTCACTGTATCATAAATTACACAGGGAAGAAGCAAGCACCCTTGATGTTTTTTCTTGATAAGTCTTTTGAAAAGAAATAAAACACTTTAATTTTCAAAGTTTTCAATGTTATAAATCATACTAAATGTTAGTTTTACTATTTTTATTTCCCCACACATTTATAAGATTTTGTTTCTACCAGAATTTTTACTTTTTCTTAATGTTTATTTATTTTTGAGAGAGAGGAAGAGAGAGCGCGCACACTAAGGGCAGAGAGAGAGGGAGATAGAGGATCTGAAGCAGGCTCTGTGCCAACAGCAGAGAGCCCAATGCGGGGCTCAAACTCAAAAACCATGAGATCACGATCTGAGCCCAAGTCAGATGCTTAACCACCCAGGTGCCCCTCCACCAAAACTTTTAAAGGCTATGGAACAATCACAATCTTTCCCATTGTTTATTAAGAGTGCTTTCCATGGTTTGTTTGCATGGCCATATTTATAATAATTCATTACCATACAAAGTGAAGCCTGCCTGTATTTGGTTCCAATTTCTCTACATCCTTGCCAACAGGTATTGTCTGTCTTGCTGATTAACAGCTATTCTAGTGGGTGTGAAGTGGTGTCTCATGGTGGTTTTGACTTGCATTTCCCTAATGACTAATGTCATTGAGCATCTTCTCATGTACTGATTAGAAATTTGTATATCTTCTTTGGAAAAATATCCACATATTTTGCCCATTTAAAAATTATGTTCATTTCTTTATTTTTCACTGGAATCTATTGGTTAGCTCATCTGATTTTTTTTTTTTAATAGCGGAATTAAGCCCATTTACATTTATCCATTGGTCTCTGAATTTTGTTACAGTGTTTTACTATGTAGCCTCTTTTCTTTGCCTTTTTTCTCCTTTTTGGTATTGCATTGTACTTCTGGTTGTAAACATTATACTAACATCTTTATGTAATGTTCTAAGTACTCTTTCTTTTTTTTTTAATGTTTTTATTTTATTTTTGAGACAGAGAGACAGAGCATGAGTGGGGGAGGGGCAGAGAGAGAGGGAGACACAGAATCCGAAGCAGGCTCCAGGCTCTCAGCTGTCAGCACAGAGCCCGACCTGGGGCTCAATCTCCTCAACCGTGAGATCATGACCTGAGCTGAAGTCGGTTGCTTAACCAACTGAGCCACCCAGGCACCCGTCTAAGTACTCTTTCCTTAAAACTGGCTGTTGTTTTGCTAACATGTAAGCAATTTTGAAATTGCTTACTGGCCTCTTCTTTCTATGTAGCCACTAGTTTTATCCCTAGTGTCAATTTGTGTAAAGTTTTATTTTTGATTTGTCGGCTTTGAGTGATATCTTTTTAGCTAATACCGCTGATGCAGTCAGTTCACTTATTTAACTTCATACCTATTCAACCCTTTCCTCCCATTTTTTGTTAATTGTATTAGTTTTACATTATCAGAGCATCTGATTTTGTCTCTCATTTTTACTCCTTCTTTACTCTCAATTCTTACAACACCCAACCCTTGGACTGTATGCCAAAGCTTCTATAACCATTTTGTGATTATCCAAAAATTGTTTTCTGGTAAATTCCTCAATCAAGGCTCATGGAAAAAAAATATTTTCCTGAGTATTAACTTGCTTTTAACAATTTGTGTGAACTTTATACCTGGGCAGTTTGGACATAAAAACTCTTGAAAATCCTTTTATTGAGTATATTTAAAATGTTGCTTCCAAGAAGTCTAATGCCAATGTCAATTTGACTTTATCTTACGAGTGACTTGGATTTTTTTGCCTAGATGTCCAAATGATTTTGTCTCTCTTGTTCTTACGATCCAACAGCTTTACTGGGGCAGGTCTTGGTGTTGGACTCCTCTGGGTTGAATTTGACAGTGTTTCCTTTCAAATGTGTATTTTCAAGGTTTTTTGTTTTGTTTTGTTTTTTTTCCGGGCAAGTTTTGTCAAATTAGTTTTCCATTTGTGTTCTGTTCCATTTCTTTGATTTTTATCAGGAACTGTAGTTAATATATATTCAATCATTCTTGCCTATCTTCTGTCTCTTTTGTTTTATCTCAAATGTTTTTTTATCTTTTATTTTTTTCTATTTTTCTATTTACTATTTTTCTTTACTGTGTTTTTCATAGTTGACTTTTCAGCTTGTACTCATTCTAATTTAGTCTTTTCCAAAATTTTTTCCTAATACTACTTGAGTTTCATGTCCTCCTGTTGTCTTACTGTATCACTTTTGAGATCTTCTATTACATTTATGAGTTGTGTCCTGACAAAGCTTTGATCATTAAAAAAAATTCTCATATCTCATTTTCAATTGTTAGGTTACAGTTTCTGTCTGCTTTGGGGCCACAATTTTCTACTGTATTCTCACTAGTTGTTGCAACTTTGCTCAGTTCATTTTTGGTTTCCTTTTCCTTGTAATAACTTTGGGGCTAGTTTATTGTATTAGGCTTCTCTAGAGAAACAGAGTCAACAGAAGATACACACACACACACAGACAGAGGTATATATGAGATTTATTATAGGAATTGGCTCATGTGGTTATGGAGGTCTAGAAGTCCCACCATCTGCACTCTACAAGCAGGAGAACTGGGAAAGCTAGTGGCATAATTCCACCCAAGTCCAAAGGCCTGAGAACTAGGAGCTCCGAAGCCTGAGAGCCGGAGATAGACATCCCTGTTAAAAAGAGAGAGGGAAGGGGCACCTGGGTGGCTCAGTCTGTTAAGCCTGACTCTTGATATTGGCTTAGGTCATATCACAGGAACATGAGAATGAGCCCCCTCATCAAGCTCCACATCAGGCTTTGTGCTGACAATGGGGAACCTGCCTGGGATTCTCTCTCTCCCTCTCTCTTTCTGCCACTCCCCTGTTCGTTCTCTCTCTCTCTCAAAATGAATAAACTTAAAAAGAGAGAGAGAGAGGGAAATCATTCTTCTTTTTGTTTCATTTGGACCCCCGGAGGATTGGATGATACCTCCAGAGGATGTGAGGATAGCTCTGTTCAGTCTACTGAATCAAACTCTAATCTTTTCCAGAAATACCCTCACAGATACATCCAGAAATTATGTTGCAACAGCTATCCAGGCATCCCTTAGGCCTCTCAAGTTGATATAAAAAAATTAACCATCACAGGTGGTGACAGGGTGACTCAGTCGGTTAAGCATCTGATCTTTTTTTTTTAATCTTAATTTTTTAATGTTTTTTAAATTTATTTTTGAGATAGAGAGAGACAGAGCATGAGTGGGGGAGGGGCAAAGAGAGAGGGAGACACAGAATCCGAAGCAGGCTCCAGGCTCTGAGCTGTCAGCACAGAGCCCGACACAGGGCTCAAACCCATGAACACTGAGATCATGACCTGAGCCGAAGTTCAACGCTTAACCAACTGAGCCACCCAGGTGCCCCAAGCATCTGATTCTTGATTCTGGCTAAGGTCATGATCTCACCATTTGTGAGATAGAGCCCTGTGTACTTTCAGCACAGAGCCTGCTTGGGATTCTGTCTCTCTCCTCCCGCTGCCCCTTCCTGCTTGTTCTCTCTCAAAACAAATAAATAAATACATTTAAAAAATTAACCATCACAATTATATTATTTAAGTAATGTGGGGCTTGAACTTACAACTCTGAGATCAAGAGTGAGATGCTTACCCGACTGAGCCATCCCAATGATGCCCCAATCAGAGTTATATTCTTTTTTTTTTGTAGTCAAACTGACTTTTTTTTTTTTTAATATATGAAATTTGTTGTCAAATTGGTTTCCATACATCACCCAGTGCTCATCCCAACAGGTGCCCTCCTCAATACCCATCACCCACCCTCCCCTCCCTCCCACCCCCCATCAGCCCTCAGTTTGTTCTCAGTTCTCAACAGTCTCTTATGCTTTGGCTCTCTCCCACTCTAACCTCTTTTTTTTTTTTCCTTCCCCTCCCCCATGGCACTTGTACCCCAATGTTTATAGCAGCACTCTCAACAATAGCCAAATTATGGAAAGGGCCTAAATGTCCATCAACTGATGAATGGGTAAAGAAATTGTGGTTTATATATACAATGGAATACTACTTGGCAACGAGAAAGAATGAAATACGGCCTTTTGTAGCAACGTGGATGGAACTGGAGAGTGTTATGCTAAGTGAAATAAGCCATACAGAGAAAGTTATATTCTTTTTTAAATGAGATGGATTTTCTGCAGGAGATATTTGTCATATTGGCAGAGATTGGCCAAGAAAATGTTCACAGCTTCACAGCTCAGAGTTACCTCCTCCATTTTTAATGTCAAATACTCAGATAGTACTCTAATACTTACATGTTTAAATGTAGCATTTTGCTAATAGATTACTTTGTATATCACTCACACATACAATCTGAATTCTGTCTCTTACTCACCGTATTGCTGCCATTCTCAATCTGGTTTGTTTTTAGTTTTCCATAGGGCGATTCTCTTTCTGTAATGAAGGCAGTATTTAATGGTTATTTATAAGAATACAGAGGACTTAGACTGCCACCACATTGTTGGATTCTCTCAAGACAGCAGTCTTTCACTGACCCTCAACTTAGAACATGTGAGGACTTCAGTTAACTCTGCTGGCAATTCTCAGTCCTGATTGTCCAGGATTTCTGTTGACTATGTTTCTCCCCACTTGAGGGTCATTAGCAATTTCTTAGTTCTGCAACTCTTAGTTCCCCTTTCACTTTCCACAACTTACACCACACAGCCTTGCTGCTATTGGTGCTTTGGGTGTATCTGCCCAGACTTGGAAATTCATGGAGAGACCCTGCTGCTACCTAGTTGTGTTAAACTTTGGGGTTTTTCTTTTGTTATCCTGGTTAGTGTATATGGTTTTCAGGAAGAGTTTGGGGGAAATTCAGAAACTGTACTGTTGATGTGATTATACCACCTAACTCTGGGTATCTTTTTATTTTATTTATTTATTTGTTGTACTGAATTGAAGTTTACATTTTTTTTTTAATTTTTAAATGTTCATTTATTTTTGAGAGACAGAGCACAAGCAGGGGAGGTAGAGAGACAGAGGCAATGAGAGAGAGAGAGAGAGAGAGAGAGAGAGAGAGAGAGAATCCGAAGCAGGCTCTGACACAGGGCTTCATCTCCCAAACCCTGAGATCATAACCTGAGCCAAAATCAAGAGTCTGATGTTTAACCGACTTAGCCACCCAGGTGGCCCTAGAAAATTTAAATTTTAATGTAAATTGTGAACAATTGTATGATTTGTTTTTCCTAGTAGTGCCCAGACAATCTAGTATAAGCATGGAGAAGATTCCTTAGTGACCTGTACCTGCCAACTGTATTTTCATAACCAAAACCCTTCCTTCATTGCCTCCAGTATTACCCTCTTAGAATATCGCACAGTCTTAAAACTAAAGCAAGGACTTTTTGTTTTAACTCCAGGCACCCTTTTCTTAAATGAAAGCATACACAGAAACTCCAACTGAAATATCACAACAATCCAAGTTTGGCACTTTCCTCCCTCTCTGATCTACTTTTCTCCCTGAGGCTCTTTGGTACTTAGACTAAAATCACTTAAGTAAAAAGAAAGAAAGCTCTAAATTTTAAGAGTAATGGTATAGAAACAGAAGGAAATCACAATGATTTTATAAAGGTCCAATCTCAGGAGATTTGGATTCAAGATCCGGGCTGAAATCCCAGAAATTTATATTTTGTTAATACTCTTTAGGTGATTCTAACACAATCAAGTTTGAGAACCATTACACTAGATTTAATGCTGTCCAATATAGTAGCCACTAGCCACACATGATGATTTAAATTTAATTAAAATCAAATAAACTTAAAAATTCTGGTGTTCAGTTGCACTAGCCACATTTTAAAAGTTCGACAGCTGCATGAGGACAGTAATTACCATAGTGGAGGGCAAATATAGAACATTCCCATCATTGCAGAGTTCTCCTGGACATTGCTGCCCTAGATGACTCTGTCCACAGTGGAGTGTACATACTCAATGAAATCCATAGATTCATGTGGAAAATCTTTAAATAGAAATATTCTAGGGGCACCTGGGTGGCTCAGTTGGTTAAGCACCCAACTTTGACTCAGGTCATGATCTCATGGTTCCTGGGTTCAAGTCCCGTATTGGGCTCTGTGCTTACAGCTCAGAGCCTGGAGCTGCTTTGGATTCTGTGTCTCCCTCTCTCTGACTGTCCCCTGCTAACGCTCTCCCTCCCAAAAATAAATAAACATTTATGGGGCACCTGGGTGGCTCAGTCGGTTAAGTGTCCGACTTTGGCTCAGGTCCTGATCTCATGGCTCGTCAGTCTAAGCTCCATGTCAGGCTCTATGCTGACAACTCAGAGCTTGAAGCCTGCTTCAGATTCTGTCTCCCTCTCCCTCTGCTCCTCCCCTGCTCATACTCTGTATGTGTGTGTCTCTCTCTCACTCTCTCTCAAAAATAAACATTGAAAAATTTATTAAAAAATAAACATTTATAAATAAATAGAAATATAATTATTTTTCAGCTGATTTTTAAAATCTCCATTTTTGGGCAATGTTTTATAATGTATTTAATACATTAGTATAGTACTGAATATAAAAATTTCTCTCTAGGGGCACCTGGGTGGCTTAGTCAGTTAAGTGTCTGACTTTGGCTCAGGTCATGATCTCACCATTTATGAGTTCGAGCCCCGTGTCGGGCTCTGTGCTGATGGCTGAGAGCCTGGAGCTTGCTTCAGATTCTGTGTCTCCCTCTCTCTCAGCCTTTCTCCTGTTCATGCTGTCTCTCTCTCTCAAAAATAGATGAACATTGAAAAAAAATTAAAAAAAAAATTCTCTCTATATATCAGTTCATGCTTAAAAATTATTTACTGATGGGGGCACCTGGGTGGCTCAGTCGGTTGAGTGTCCGACTTTAGCTCAGGACATGGTATCAGGGTTTGTGGGTATGAGCCCCATATCGGGCTCTGTGGAGCCTAGAGCCTGCCTCAGATTCTGTGTCTCCCCCCCTCTCTGCTCCTCCCCAGCTCATACTGTCTCTATCTCTCTCAAAAATAAATAAACATTAACATTTTTTTTTAAATTAAAAAAATATATTTACTGATGGAATGTATGGTCAAAAAGTTTGGAGACCATTACACCAAATACCTATGTCTGTTAAAGAATTTGTTTGAGCTGAGAAGGGTAACTTTTAACTAGAGCTCCTTTCTAGGTACAGATTTTTATACTTCAAACCCAAATCCCCAAACATGAGAAGTCCCTTTCTTCTTTGTAAATATACACATATAAGATATTTTATTTCAAAAAGCACAAGAACATTATACAAGTTTTAAATTTACATTTTGCAATAAAAGATATCAATATATGCATTATTTGTATAACTTCATCATGGATGGAATTTGAATCAGTGGTATAAACATGTCGCAGTCACTAAATACAGATCATCGTCACAGTGAACCAAAATGCATAGTTGTCATGAAATGACAAATGACCACTAAAGTGAACTCACAGCCCATACATCAACAAAATAAATTAATTATACAGATATACGTTTTTCTTCACTGTATCATTAAAATTCCTGTCAGCCCCTCACCAAAAACATGAGAAAAACATAGTTTTGGAGCCATCCTGTTGAACCAGTTCCTCCACATAACTACACTAATGAAAATAAAGTGACTTTTTGCTCATTTGTGAGTAAACTCGATAAGCATAATTAAATTATTTGCAATGATGAGGGCAGACCACTATCATATTTGAATATAATTAGAAATCCCTAGGGCTGAGGGCAGCACTGAGACACATGTTCATCTACAGTGCAGGGGTCTGAATCAATCTCAAAAGTGGAACTCAATATGAAATGGGTTCTTTGGCAGTAAAGGTCTGACTGGCCATTACAGGATAGTCCCTCTGGCAGCCTCAGAGCTTAAGCCCAGGATTTATGAAATGAATATAAAAAGACTAGAAACAAAGTCAGTATATCTTTGTTAAATTGGGGCCAATCAGGGCAGAAGTCAGTACCTCCTGTTGCCTATTTTGGCTCAGACTTACCAAGTCAGACAATCCATCCAAAAAAATTATCTAAGAAATAAAGGGAGATGTTCTTATCACTTAATCATACTGGCAAATTGGACAAACTGAATACTGAATTTTCTGATCCTCATTCATCAACTGTTACAGATCGCTCACTGGAGTTGTATCTATTTCCTGATACCTTCTGAATAATAATTATTCAAGTAGAAAATCATGATTGTGATTCTGATGCCTGTTCATGCCCATCCTTTACTGCAAAACCCACTTTACATAAAAAATACCAAAAAAATCTAACCCCAAATGTGCATCATCAATCACTGTGCAAATATACTTTTATTTGCTTGCCTTGGCTGAGCAAAAAGAAGACAGGAAAACATGTACACACGTATATGACGTAGTCACCAAAGGCAATATCAGATGATCTTTGAATGCATCTTTTCAAATTCATAACATTATTCCAGAGACAACAGAAGCTAAAATGGAAGATTTCAATTTATCTTCTATCTGCTGCTCATATCACAAGTTCTTGATATAAAAAGTTAAAGCCAAAAATCAAGAAGTCTATGCACAGATTCAGGAGAGCACTATTACTTATAAACAAGATGGCTCAACCACAGCATATTATAACAGGACACAGACTACTGATCAGATGGCTTTTTTGGTTGTCTGTACTAGACATAAAACCAGAGTTTATGAAAACATTGTACACAGATAACGAAGGATTTGTCTTTTACAAAGACATAGGTTACAGAATTGGCTTAAATCTGATTGTTCTAATTTACAGCTGCCATGCTCCATTCATTGGGGGGAATTTTCTTATCCTCATTCTATAGACAGTTTTATATCAGAACTGCCTCAGGTTTTTAAGAGTCAAACAAGAGATAAGTGAACTCATTTTAGAAACTTGCCTTTGGAAATAGGAAGCATAATTTCAAAACTTAACAAAGCTATTTGTGGTAAAAGGAGAGGATTACAGTTTCTTTGGCTCATCAGGGATGAATAATGAATACATGATCCTAACTCTTCTTGAGGTCTACTGTGGGAAAAAAGCTTTTCCACAGTGGCAGAAATTTGTCTTACAAGTGGCAACTCTGTCCATAGAACTGTTTAATTTCTGGCTGAAACACTAAGTGGCACATTAGGGGGAATTCCTTAAAAGAAATTTACTCTTCTGAAAACTTTCTCAACTGAAGTATACTGCATGGTTTCTGCAATTCCTCTTGAGCTGCAAGGAAGACTACCACAGATTAGAATCTTGTCAGTGTTCCAATGTCAGCTAAACGAAACTTGGGTGTGTGTGGGAAATACCAAATACAGAACTGTAGAAGAGTTAACCAACATATAAAAATGTCCATGACTGCTTGACGTGACTTCATTTACCAGGTGAATGAAATGACATGAAATGGGACAGATTATGAAGGGAAATGAGTTTTCTGGAAATAGCACAGTGAGACATTTGGGGTGAAGAAGCATTTTTTTAGTGTTCTGGAACATGAAACATTAATCTATGTCATCCTTTCACTCCTTTAAGCATATTTTCACTAATTGAAAGCAATACTCCATTAAGGAATATTTTATTAATGTATGCAAATCTGGACATGGAGCAAAAGACCCTCCAACCCTTCCCCAGCCCTCAGAAAGAAAGATCTCCATAATTTTCAATCAGTCTTCATTACTGTCTTCACTTGTGATTGTCCCAAGGCAGAGTTGAAGCTCACAATAACTGCCAGTTGAATCCAAATAACATCTGATTAGTTTCCTGGCTCCTAGCAATCTCTTCTATAATGCAGTGCTGTTGCCACACCAAATGGAGCTTCCGATACCGTTCACGAGATAAATGAAGGGGATTGCCCCTCCTTCAGGAAAACAAAAAACACCAACATGTAAGTTCGAATCAAATAACTGCCCATATCTTTATTGCCTAAATTAGTTCAAACTTAAAAAAAAATTTTTTTGGGGGGGTGGGGGGCTCCTGGGTGGCTCAGTCAGTTAAGCATCCAACTTTGGCTCAGGTCATGATCACAGTTTGTAGGCTTGAGCCCCACACTGGGCTCCGTGCTGAAAGCTCAGAGCCTGGAGTCTGCTTCAGAGTCTGTGTCTCCCTCTCCCTCTTTGCCCCTTTCCCGCTTGTGCTTTCTCTCTCTCTCTCTCTCTCAAAAATAAATAAAAACATAAAAATAAATAAATAAATAAATTTTTTTAGAAATAAAAAAATTTTAATGCTTATTTATTTTTGAGAGAGAGGGGGAGAGACAGACAGATAGAGCACAAGCAGGGGAGGGGCAGAGAGACAGGCAGACAGAATCTAAAGCAGGCTCCAGGTTCTGAGCTGTCAGCATAAAGCCCATTGTGGGGCTCGAGCTCACAAGCTGTGAGATCATGACCTGAGCCGAAATCAGTTGCTTAACTGATTGAGCCACCCAGGCGAGATATTCTTAGAGCAGGGGGGTAATTACCAAGAGGGTTTCAAAAGGGATATTCTCCCTTCACTACTGATCACCATGAACTTAATACGTTACTTAGCTGATGAAGCAGAAATTTACTCCTTGATTACTCAGAAAATAGGCAAAGTATATCATGGGCATTATTAGGCCTTATTTATTTATTTATTTAATTTATTTTCAATATATGAAATTTATTGTCAAATTGGTTTCCATACAACACCCAGTGCTCATCCCCAAAGGTGCCCTCCTCAATACACATCACCCACCCTCCCCTCCCTCCCACCCCCCATCAACCCTCAGTTTGTTCTCAGTTTTTAACAGTCTCTTATGCTTTGGCTCTCTCCCACTCTAACCTCTTTTTTTTTTTTTTCCTTCCCCTACCCCATGGGTTTCTGTTAAGTTTCTCAGGATCCACATAAGAGTGAAAACATATGGTATCTGTCTTTCTCTGTATGGCTTATTTCACTTAGCATCACACTCTCCAGTTCCATCCATGTTGCTACAAAGGGCCATATTTCGTTCTTTCTCATTGCCATGTAGTACTCTGGAAAGCAGTGTGGAGGTTCCTCAGAAAATTAAAAATAGACCTACCCTATGACCCAGCAATAGCACTGCTAGGAATTTACCCAAGGGATACAGGAGTACTGATGCATAGGGGCACTTGTACCCCAATGTTTATAGCAGCACTCTCAACAATAGCCAAATTGTGGAAAGAGCCTTAATGTCCATCAACTGATGAATGGATAAAGAAATTGTGGTTTATTAGACCTCATTTAAATGGACAATGAGATTTATAACCTGAAGCAGCTTTATTCTTTTTTTTGGGTACTTAGTCTGATAGAGCTTTAATGGCTTTTCAGCTTCATACAGTGTATTTAGCTTTAATTTCTGGTTTTTGTATAGTACAGATTAAGTCTGAGGTGTAGAATACTAAGCCCTCAAATTATATTCTGCTTCTCAGAAATATTTGCTTATTGTTGTCTTTATGACACAAAAAAAACTTGCTGGTGATTAGCAAATATTTAAATAAAACCACTCCCCATCAATTCTAAGGTTGTACAGTTTGTAACACTGTAGAGCAGCTAATCCAAAATGACTAAAATTTGGCCGTTGCCAGTAATGGAGAACTGTGAGATTCTCATTCTGGAGGCACTCAAGTGTCTCAGCTGATTGGGGATTTTCAAATTGCCTGATTAATTCAAAAATTCTGCTTCTTTGTACCTTTCTGGAACGACTCAGATTTCTTATCCTCAGTCATTAACTACTTTGAACCACTCAGCCTTTTTCTCCCTTAATCCAAAATCTACCTCCATACATAATTCTGTAGAAAGGTTGCTTAAAAATAACATAACATTCAAACATTAGAACAGCTGGGTGTCTTTAATTTTGGAAAAGTATTACCTTCACATTCTAAAGCAGCACAAAGCTGTTCAAAATTATGTGCTCCTCAGGGTCATATCATATTTAATATTTTTAATTTGCAACTATTTAAAAATATCTTTCAATATTTAGCATTAGTTTCTGTGTTTAAAGAACTGTTACCATCCATATACAATAATGTGACTACAATGAAACAAACAAGAACGAATCTTACTTCAGGCCAGGGTCTGTTTCTCCATATTCATCCAAATAAGGGGCTGGATAGGCACAGCCTCTGGCTTTACCTTCAACCAGAACTACTCTGCATTCTCGGATTCTGAAGGACAAAAGAACCAAGAGGAAATATTATTAACTGCATGAGTGCAAATGATAGGCACTGCATCAAAGTTAATCTAGAGAAAAGATATGGCCAGTATCTGTCAGGAATTCAGTATAAAGACAGTAAACATAGACAAATAGACTAAACTGTGTTTTGTCTAAAAAAAGACAGTGAATATTGTTATTTTTATTGACATTATGGGAAAAATCAATGGATTTAGGGAAACGGGACCATTAATACTGACTGAATATACTGAAGAGAGGAAGGAAGCTGTCCTACTTGAACCACAGATACCATGGAAAATGATGGCCAGTGTTGTTTCTGTTCTGTTTCCTGACCCACGATCTGGAGTGGGAGGGAGCTAAACAGAAGCAGAGAACAATATCTGATAACTTTGGGCCAGAAAAGAACGTCAGCTAGGCAAGTGTTAATTAAGCCTTTTCTGGTCAGAGCCAGCCTCCAATAGTGCAAATTATAAAGAATCACTGCCACTTTGAAGGTACTTGGGACTCTTACAGTAGAGAAATGAAGACATACAAATAATGTTTGGGTATGTGTATACAGAAGGGATAGGTACTATAGAGTGACATTACAAAATAAGCAGTTGGAATAGGTAGTGGGTTTATTTGCTATAGGTTCCCTAAAAGAAGAAAATAGGTATTTGGATGTGGCTTCCATGCATTCATTCACATTTTCCAACAGATGCCTACAGGCAATGGTTAGGGAGACGTGGGCTTACATAAACAGAAACTACAGTACATGGGGAGATGGAAAGAAAAAGCACACGCATCCACTTTGAATTTTCTCTCAGGCAACTTGCACTCTTTCATAAACATGAAATAACTATGTTCCACTCTCAGTCTTTTGCAGAGAGACCAGGGAAAACAACAGTTGCTTTGATAGAGGAAATGAAGAAAATGAAAATATTCAAAGGACAACTTAAAATAGCAATGTACAGGTACTTTTTAAATATACTTGTTTTTAGGACTCCAAGCCCTTTCATTGTACCTGAGTGTTCTGTAACACCAGAGTAATCAATGCAAAGTCTATCATGCTTAAGACATTTCACAAAAAAATTAACATGTGGACAGAATCCTATGGGTTTTTTTGTTTGTCTGTTTTGATTTGTTTTTTTTGTTTTTGTTTTTGTTTTTTACTTATTCTGTAATATCTTCTCTAATGCAATTTCATGTGATCATTTCCTATCAACACACTATCCTACCATAATAGCTTCCAGATTGGATCTAGATTCCCTAAATTCATTATGAAGATTCCAAAACACTCACTACTCACTTTAGGAAAATGCAGACTCCAGCTCCACAGTGAAGTGCATGAAAAATGCAAGCTCCAACCTCTTCCCCATTCACAATTTCTTGGCAGCAAATGTTCTGAGAACACAGTATGGCTCCACAGAAAAGACAGAGGACAGGGTGCTTTCGTTCATCATCTGCAGACCGTGGGCACCTCAAAGGGAAAGAAAACAATCAGTGTGGTGGATAAACAATAAAAGCATGACATATCCAGTTAGCAATGAAATGTGTTTATCACTGGCTGCTTTGTAGCAAACAAAGATCCTAAAATACAAGAAAACATTTAATTAGGTGATTCTTCTTTAATAAGGACGTAACAAAACAATCTCCTGATTAAGAAGATTTACTATTAAGTATATAGTGTCCTGATAATTCCATAGTTTGGCCATTAAATATGCCTCACTGACATTGTGATACATTTATAGAATCCAGTCTTCATCTGACATGACCAACTTATAGTCAGCTCCCTCCCCTGGATTGGTTTAGTCAAACTTATGTCCTCAATATCAGAGGAATATGACCTTTTTAGGTGTACAATTTTTTTTTTTTTAATCACAATGTGCAGTAAGAGTTCAGACACATTTCCTGTCCATTTAAGTATTGAGATCTTTAGGGCTGAAATGAGAGACTGTAGTCTTAAAGTTGATATACCCTCCATCTGGGAAACAAAGCAAGTCTTTAGGAAGGAAAAAGTGACAGAGTTGACTTGCTTGAACCAAGCAGTACTTTGAGATCTGCCATTTTATGTAGTAGTATGCTATAGCCTTGCTACAATGCCCCCAAAGGAGGCGGATCATTCTCTGAATTAAAGTGATAATGGCCACCCTGGAAAAAAGGAGCTTTCCACCCCTATCTCTGCCTTACAATGGACATAACAGAAACATCCAGAATTCCTTTATTTGGGCAGTAAAAAAATAAATGCAACCACTAAGCTGAGATCCAATGAGGTCAGAATAAAGAACACCAAAATAATCTCCAATAGGGCATTAACAGTTTATTCTCTGATCCCTTGTTTTTCAGCGAAGATAAGAAAACCACCACCACTGTCTACTAGGAGCAGAAAGACTCTGTGCATAGATATTCCACCCATCTTCTGTAGATGAGGGGACTATTTCACTTCTAGGGGAAAGAATATAATTATAGCTGTTTTTGGATAAAGCTAGTATCTTTCACCTTTAGTTAAGGATGGCTGAGTCCTAGTCTCTAGTATCCTACAGAGGAAAATAAAGGTGATACCTAAAGTATAGTAACCAAGCAGCTTACCCTCCTATGGCAGAAATAGCTCAGTCTTTTTTTTTTTTTTTTTTTTTTTTGAGAGAGGGCGCAAGTGAGTGAGGGGCAGAGAGAGAGAGAGAGGGAGGGAGAGGGAGGGAGAGAGTGGGGGGAGAGAGAGAGAGAGACAGAGGGAGAGAGAAGAGGAGCTCACCTGACAGGGCTCGAGCTCACCAGAAGTTGGGCTCAAACTCAGGAACCACAAGATCATGCCCTGAGCCGAAGTCAGATGCTTAACCAACTGAGCCACCCATGTGACCCAGTCTTTTATTTATTTTTTAGGTTTATTTACTTATTTTCAGAGACAGTTTATGTCCTCAATATGACCTTGTTAGGTATACAATTTAAAAAAAATTTTTTTAATGTTTACTATTGTGAGAGAGAGAGACAGAGAGACAGAGCACAAGTAGGTGAGGGGGCAGAGAGAGGGAGACACAGAATTCAAATCAGGCTTCAGATCTGTAGCTGTCAGCACAGAGCCTGATGTGGGGCTCAAACCCATGAACTGTGAGATCATGACCTTAGTCAAAGCGAGATACTTAACTGACTGAGCCACTCAGGTGCCCCCAATTTTTTTTGTTTTATCATGATGTGCAGCAAGGGTTCAGACACATTTCCCATCCATTTTGTTGAATGTGGGTAGAGAATACAAGTGGGGGGGGGGGGAGAGTGGGAGAGAGAATCTCAATCAGGCTCCACGTGGAGCCTGACACAGGGCTCAATCTCACGACAGTGAGACCATGACCAGAGCCAAAATCAAGAGTGGGACACTTAACCGACTGAGCCATCCAGGTGCCCCCAAATGGCTCAGTCTTAACAGAAACTGATGGTGACAATAAAACTGGAGGAGATCATCAGATTTACTTTCATTTTTACTTGAAACCAGTAAGTAGTAATATCATCCAGGGGGATCTTCACTGTGATTAATGACTAACACTTTTCTCACATCCTCCTAAGAGCCAACAGTGATACTCTTTAATGCCAGGAAGATAATACTTATTCACTGGGATTCTGTGGTAGCAATACAGCCCTAAGATTAGGGGAATCACTGAATTTAGAGCTGGATGCAATCTCTGACATCACCTAGCTAATTTTTTGAGGGCTGGGAGGTAAATGATGCAACCATTTCTTTAGGTGGCTGAACTTAACCTGCATGAGACAAGCAGCAAGGTAGCTAATACCAAGGTGAGTTCTATCTAGTAACAGAGACTGGAGAATGGGCTGCCCAAGGCCCTGCTGGGCCAGTTAAACTCCCTGGCTTCAGGGTTCAAAGCAGGGGTTATAACTGAATATGAGAATTTCCTCAGTCATGCTGTAGGGTAGTGATTCTCAGAGTAGGCCACCGTTGGGTTCTTCAAGCCCTAAAAATGATGATACACTGCAATCCCTATTTTTGGCCCCTTCAAATGACAGCAAGTTATTAAACTTATGATTAAGGACTATAATAGTCACTTTGCACACCAAGGCAGTTCATTAGAATTATTGATATCCTTAAAACAAAATTTAAGAATTCTTTGTGTTTTCTGAGAACTCCAATTAAAGTTTACTAAGAAGTTTGGCAGCTGTGCAATGCTTACTTAATATTACATAACTCCTAACTGAGCTTAGGAATCCCTGTAGTTTAGGAAAAAGATGCTGTGTTACTGGTACATCAGCAATGAATTCTCGAATAGGTTTTGATTTTCAGACTGCTGACATTCTTGCCTTCTAATTACAAGTTACTGCTCATTTCATGTCATCATTATTAATCTGATTTGCTATGGGTGATGGTGTGATGCCACCTGAGTGTCAAGGATACATAATTGCATCAATTATGGCCTATTGGAATTTTGGCCTATTATTTCCAAGACATGATGCATTGTGATTCAAATATGAAATATTCACACACCAATGGTTAAGGCAGATATCAACAGAATTTCTATAGGGACATTACATCGGTGGTACGTAGCTCATGAATTTATGCTATTTGAATAACTTACGTCATATTTAGCAAGTGTAAACTGTTACTTTATAGGATATTATTTTATCATACAGAATAAGGTATTTAAGGTCATGCTATTTTCTTACAAAGGTAACTAATGGGTAATTCATACATGATATTAGTAATGAGTATAATGTAACTAGTGTATTTTACTTCTCACCAGTCTTTATCATCCAGATTTTTTTTTTTGGAAAATAATCAGTGAAAAGGAAGAGGAAGATAAAAGAAGGTCTAAGAAACACTGTTTTACATTAGGTTTTAATCTGATTGAGGTGTGTGTGTGGCGGGGGGCATGGTGCCACACAAAGCTAAGGAGGTTTACTCCTCTCTCTAGTATCAGGCTTAAACCTGAGCCACAGTGCTATTATTTGTTTTACTGTAATAATGGGCTTCCATATAAGATTTTGCTTGGAAAAAAAAAGTGGGGGTTCTTCAGTGTTATTTCAGTGAGGATGTGGTCAGCTCACTGTAATGCACATAAAACAGTGCTTAAAGACACACATATAAAAGATATTTCTTTTTTTTTTTTTTTTTTTTTTTTAGAAGAGCATCTCTTTTTTTTTTTTTTTCATCGTTTTTATTTATTTTTGGGACAGAGAGAGACAGAGCATGAACGGGGGAGGGGCAGAGAGAGAGGGAGACACAGAATCGGAAACAGGCTCCAGGCTCCGAGCCATCAGCCCAGAGCCTGACGCGGGGCTCGAACTCACGGACCGCGAGATCGTGACCTGGCTGAAGCTGGACACTTAACCGACTGCGCCACCCAGGCGCCCCTATAAAAGATATTTCTAAGAGAACTACTTGTTTGTGAAGTTGAAAACAGGGTTATTTCAGTGGATGGATGTGTTGACCACACTTGTACATGTAAAGATACATGAATAAATGATTCTTCAAGTGCTTAAAAAAACACAAAAGGCTCCTGTAGCTTTAAAAAAAAAATTGAGGAGGGGCGCCTGGGTGGCGCAGTCGGTTAAGCGTCCGACTTCAGCCAGGTCACGATCTTGCGGTCCGTGAGTTCGAGCCCCGCGTCGGGCTCTGGGCTGAGGGCTCAGAGCCTGGAGCCTGTTTCCGATTCTGTGTCTTCCTCTCTCTCTGCCCCTCCCCCGTTCATGCTCTGTCTCTCTCTGTCCCAAAAATAAATAAACGTTGAAAAAAAAATAAAAAAAATAAAAATAAAAAAAATAAAAAAATTGAGGAGAGATGTCATAGAAGATGGTGGAGTAAGGAGCTCCAGGAATTGGTTCCTCTACCAATAAAACTGTTGATCTGGCAAAAACTGTCTGAAGCAACTATTTTGGAACTTGGAATCTAGGTGATCATTGCAGCATCCACAGGAGTGCTTAACAAAGAAAGAGGCTGGTAAATTTTAGTAAATTTTGGCTTTTTGTGTAGTGGCTACCACCCCCTCAAAAAAATGAGGGTTGTCCTCAAAACTCAGGGTTGTTTACTTCTTCCTGGCAGTTCACTCAGGGGCTGACACACACACTGGCTATTGTTTCAACTTCTATGGGCTGAAGGGACTTCCTTGGTGGTGATGGCAGAGGGGACTTAAAGAGACAGAATATTCTTTATATTTTTTCTTATTGGATCCAGAAATTTAAGGAAATCTGTCAGTTCACTGGCTGACGGCAGCAAAAATGGAACAGAGACTTCAGTGAACACATAATAAGGAATACAGTCTCTGCAAAAACCAGTTTGGTCACTAAACAAACAGACAACTACAGCCTTCATCAAGTAACAGTGGCAATTCCAGGGGAGGGGGTAGAATCTGATTTCCAGAGCTACTACATTACAATATTCAAAACGTCCAGTTCTCACCAAAACTCACAAAGCTTACAAAGAAACAGAAATGATGGCCTATTCACAGGAAAAAAAGAAACTGACAGAAATCATCCCTGAGGAAGCCCAGACATGACACTTGTTAATAATCAAAGATTCTAAATTAACTCTTAAATGAGTTCAAAGAGCTGATGGAAACCATTGACAAAGAACTAAAGGAAATTAGGAAAACACATGAAAGAGTAGGAAATACCAGCAAAGAGAAATTATAAAAAAAAGAAACAAATAGAAAAGTACAACAGCTGAAATAAAAAACCTACTAAAGGAGTTTAACTGCATATCTGAGCTGGCAGAAGAATCAGTGAATTTTAAGATGGGATAGTTACAATTACTGAGGAAGAGGAGCAGAAAGAAATAAGAATGAATAAAAAGGAACAGAGGGATTTATGGGGCACCATCAAGCATACCAACATACACACATATTATGAGAGTCACAGAAGGAGAAGCAAGTGAAAAAATATTTTTTTGAAGAAATAATGGCCCAAACTCCTCAAATTTGTTGAAAAACATGAATTTACATGTCAGGAGTGAAACTGAACTACAAACAGGACAAATTCAAAGAGATTCACACAGAAGACATATTATGATCAAGCCGTCAAAAGTCAGAGACAAAGAAAGAAGCTTGAAAGCAGCAAGAAAAGCAATTCATCACATACAAGGAATCCTCAATAAAATTAACAGCTGAAACCATGGAGGCTAGAAGGCAGTAGGATACATGTAATGTCCTCAAAGAAAAAAAGCTGTCAACTAAGAATTCTACATCTGCCAAAACTATCTTTTAAAAACAAAGGAGAAATGAAGACATTCCCAGACCAACAAATGCTAAGGAAGTTCATCGCTGCTAGGCCTGTCTTACAAGAAGTAATAAAGGGAGTCCTTCAAGCCAAAACAGAAAAACACCAATGGCAACTTGCAGCCATATAAAAAAAATATAGATAACTGGTAAAACTAACTACACATGTAAGTATAAAAGCTAGTATTATTAGAACTTTGGAAAAATGACTCCTCTTTTTTTGTTTACTATATTATTTAAAAGACAAATGAACAAACGATCATTATAAATCTACATTAACATGCACAGAACGCATAAAAATGTAATCTGTGACCTCAACGACATAAAGAAGGGAGAAAAAATTAGAAAGGAACAGTTAATTATGCAGCTGAAACTATGATGTTGTCAAGTCAAACTAAATTTAGAATGTTAAAAAAATAAATAAATTTAGGATGTTAACTGTAATCCCTATGGATACCCAGGTAAGTTGTAGGGTGCACACAAAAATCAACTGTGTTTCAATACACCAGCAATGGAACAATCCAAAAAGGAAATTAAGAAAAATAATTGCAGGGGCGCCTGGGTGGCTCTGTTGGTTAAGTGTCTGACTCTTGGTTTTGGCTCAGGTCATGATCTCACGGTTTCATGAGTTTGAGCCCCATGTTGGGCCCCATGCTGACACTGCGGAGTCTGCTTGGGATTCTTTGTCTTCCTGTCCCTCTGCCACTCCCCCACTTGCATGGTCTCTCTCTCAAAATAAATAAATAAACTTAAAAAAAAAGATAAATAATTTCATTCACAATAGCATCCAAAATACTAAAATATCCAGGAATAAATTTAACCAAAGAGGGCAAGACTTGTACACTGGAAACTACAAAATACTGCAGAAAGAAATTAAAGAAGGTCTAAATATGGGAAGGCATCCATGTTCATGGACTGGAGTACTTAATGTTATTAAGATGGCAATACTCCCCAAAGTAATCTATAGGATTAATTTAATCTCTATTAAAATTCTAACTGCCTTTTTGCAGAAATGGAAAAGCCAATCCTCATATTTGTATGTAACTTCAAGGGGCCCCAAATAATTAAAACAACACTGAAAAAGAAAAAGTTGGAAGGCTCACATGTAACAATTTTAAAACTTCTTTTACAAAGCTATAGTAACTTAAAAGTGTGGTACTAGCATAAGGATAGACAGACATAGAGACCAATGGAACAGACTTTAGGATTTAGAAAGAAACCCAAACATCACTGACCAACTGATTTTCAACGTGGGTGCCAAGACTATCCAATAAGGGAAGAATAGTCTCTTAAAAAATGGTGCTGTGATAAGTGGAAACCACATGAAAAAAAAAAAAAAAGAATGAAGCCGGACTTCCTGCTTTATTCCAAAAATTAACTCAAAACAGATCCACAGCTTAAATACAGAACTAAACTATAAAACTATTAAGAATAGACTGAAAGAGAACAGAATAGGCCACCCCAAAGTATGCTGCTTTGGCATAATGATTATTTTGAATTAAAGTTACTTAAGAAACAGCAGATGCAAAAAGGACACTCTGACACCTCTTTTGTTCTCCTGAAAGCAGGAAATAAATCTCCCATGTGAAGGTATCCTCCCTATACCAGAAGGATAGAAAATACCCTTACTGCCAAAGTTAGGGAAATCAAAGTCAAGAAGGCTGTATATATAAACTCTCTTACTTCTTCATTAATTTGGTACTCTAAGTGTAAACTCCTTTGTTTTATCAAATCTTCACAAATAATTGTTTCTTTAACTATAAAGTATAAATCTAGTTTCTTCTTTGAGTCACGTATCTCTGTGATCTCAGAGATCAATATATGAAATTAAATTGGTTTTTCTCCTATTAATCTGAGAGAGAGAATCCCAAGCAGGCTCCACACTGTCAGCATGGAGCCTGATGCAGGGTTCAAACTCATAAACTGAGATTGTGACTCGAGCTGAAGTCAAATGCTTAACCAACTGAGCTGCCCAGGCATCCCTCTCATATTATTCTGTGTTATGTCAATTTAATTATTTGACTAGAGGGAAGAACAGAGAGGGAGGAACAGAGAGGGAAGAAAGGAAGAGTCTCCTTCCCCTTCAGTATAAAGAAATCTTACAACTCAACAACAAAACAGACAGTCCAATTACAAGATGGGCAAAGGGCTTGAACAGGCATTTCTCCAAAGAACATACACAAATGTCCAAAAAGCACATAAAAAGATGTTCAACATCAGTGGTCATTTAGAAAATGTGTATTAGGGCACCTGGGTGGCTCAGTTGGTTAAGCATCCAACTTGATTTCAGCTCAGGTCATGATCTCATGGTTCATGAGTTTACGCCCCATGTCGAGCTGTGCACTGACAGAGCAGAGCCTGCTTGATAGTCTCTCTCTCTCTCTCTCTCTCTCTCTCTCCCTCTCTGCCCCTCATGTGCTCTCTCTCTCAAAACTTACACTGCTGATGGAAATGTAAAATGGGACAGCCATTTATGGAAAACTGCTTACTGGCAACTCAAAGAGTTAAACATAGAATTACCATAATGACCCAATAATTCTACTCCTAGGAATATATATAAGAAAAATGAAAATATATGCCCACATAGAAACTTGTACATGAATGTTTACAGTAGCATTATTCATAATAATCAAAAGAGGGAAACAACCTAAGTGCTCATCAATGGATAAATGCATAAACAAACTCTGTATATGCATACAATGGAATATTTAAGATTTTATTTTTAAGTAATAGCTATACCTAACAGGGGGCTCAAATTCCATCGACTAAGCCAGCCAGGCACCCCTACAGTAGAATATTATTTAGCCAAGAAAGGGCCAAATACATGCTACAACTTGGATGGACTTCAAAAACTATACTATGTGAAAGCAGCAAGACACAAAAAATCATATGATACCTTTTATATGATATATAGAGAGTAGTCAAATTCATAGAGACAGAAAGCAGATTATTGATTACCAGGGGACTGGGAAAGAGGGAAATGGGGTGTGATTACTTAGTGGATACAAGGTGTTTCTCCAGGATGATGAAAAAGTTTTCAAACTAGAGAGAGGTGGTGGTTGCACAACATTGTGCAGACACTAAATTGTATTGAATTGTATACTTTGTCATCATTAACTGTATGTTTTGTGGATCTCACCTCAATAATAAAAAAGAAATCAGCAATCACTGTTATAAAAGATGCTAAGTGGTCAATTTTTAAAAAGTTAGCTAGTGGTGGTGCATACCAATTACAAGCTTAAAATTTTTTAAAAAAATATTTCTTCTTACCTGAAATGAGAAGCTTGATTTAGGAGGCAGCTATAGTCATCAGGTAGCTCTATCAAACTATTTCTTTTTCTAGGGTATCTAGAAATATAATTTAAATGACAATTTTACTTAAGAGTAAACAAACCCATGTCAAAAACCAACTAAGTAACAGAAAGAAGAATGTCTTAAAAATAACAAAAGAACCCATACTTGCACCCCATAGTAATTCCCCCTGTTGACAACATTAAATCCAAGCATCTGAGCCTAAAATTCCAAATCTTTCATCAGCTGGTTTCCTTTCCAAACTCAACCTCCACTATTCCTAAAGACTAAATTGTTCTAGCTAGATTTCCATAATGGCTAGGAAGGTAATATAAAAAAGTTAAGGATACACAGGCTTTGTAATCAGACGCAGCTACAAATCCTAAATTCTCTAGTATCTAACAAGTCACTGAACCCAAGCCTGTATTTCATGGTCTATAAACTAGAGGATGAATATATTATACTTTCTCAAGTCATAAGGCACACTATCAATTTAATAATAAATTTTTGAGGTGGGGGGAAGAAATATAAAAGACTCATGCTGATTTAAGAAATGTCAAATATAAATAATCAAGGAAACTCATAGAGCTGTTGAGGACTCAATAAGATACTGAAGTGGAACATAATGTACTTAGTACTTGATACATGTCTGTAAATGTTATTCATTCTTACAATATAATATGATAAAAGCCTTGCATGAATGCCATGAAGAAGAATATCTGAATAACATGGACATTCTATCCTCAAACCACAATCAACTTAAATTCTGTAATTCCTTCTATGTTCAGCTAAAAATTATCTTCTCCAAGAGTAACCTGGCAGGACGCCTGGGTGGCGCAGTCGGTTAAGCGTCCGACTTCAGCCAGGTCACAATCTCGCGGTCCGTGAGCTCGAGCCCCGCGTCAGGCTCTGGGCTGATGGCTCAGAGCCTGGAGCCTGTTTCCGATTCTGTGTCTCCCTCTCTCTCTGCCCCTCCCCCGTTCATGCTCTGTCTCTCTCTATCCCAAAAATAAATAAACGTTGAAAAAAAAAAAAATTAAAAAAAAAAAAAAAAAGAGTAACCTGGCATCATTAAAAATCTTCTACTGTTTAAATTTCTATAGCATTAACAGTACATTCCATATACTATTACACTTTATGTTTTTAGTTTATGTACATAATTTGATTATAAATTACCCATGACCAAAAAGCTGTATGTGTTAGGTCTTTTAATTCTCCCCAAGTATTTTAGAACCATGCTGGGGAAATAGTAGGTGTCTAAAAGGCACATGAGGTGCGCCTGGGTGGCTCAGTCAGTTGAGCGTCGGACTTTGGCTCAGGTCATCATCTTGCAGTTCGTGAGTTCAAGCCCCACGTCGGGCTCTGTGCTGACAGCTCAGAGCCTGGAGTCTGCTTCAGATTCTGTGTCTCCCTCTTTCTCTGCCCATTCCCCGCTCATACTCTGTCTCTGTCTCTCAAAAATGAATAAATGTTAAAAAAATTTTTTTAAATAAAATAAATAAAAGGCACATAATGAACTGAAATAAAGGAAAAATTGTGTGAGAGTAACAGTCCTAAAATATGTACTCATCTTTTAAACTTTTCTCTCTACTCTTTCTTTTCTTGGTGATGTGAATACTACTCTATCTAAGTTATAAAAGCTGCTCTATAATCTCTAAACCACTAAAGTGGGGTTAAGGGGTAGGCAGCATATGCACATTTACAGTGAAGGCTAAAGAATTTGAAAGAGTGAGAAAAGACGAGAATAGAAGGTGGCATATGCACTTTGTGTCACAATGTTTGCTTTGGCCATGGAAAAATGGTACTACTGATGTTAGCATTTAAGGCTAGGGGTCAATTACTCTGCTTGTTTACTGAAGCAATTCAATTTGAATAAAAATTAGACACATATAACATAAAGCAGGCCCTGGTGGGATACAAAGAAAACAAGCATGCAATCTGGCCTTATTGAACTTATTGTTGAGTGCTTTATGGTGCTGGCAGGTACGCATGCACACACACATATGAGAGGGTGTATTAGGACAGACTTGTGGGATGAGGTCAGATTTGAATTGGTCCTTGAGGAAGAGGTGGATTATGACTGAGCCATAACTTAAAGAACACAGGAGGGCTGAAGAAAATTTTGTTGGGTAGTCTCTAAGTATAAAGATAGGAAGGGAAGGGGTAAAGGGAATAGTTCTATTTATATCTTACTCTATTCTCAAAAGGAAAAAAATGTTGTACAGGAATACTGTCACTACCCTCTGATTGTAATATACCAGCAGCTCCAAGATGCCATCTCCTCCTGTGCCTTTTAATATGCATGTACACGTTTAAGAAAGAGGAGCTGGTGGAGTTAAACAATTTAAGAGGGAAAGGACAGTCCCTCCAAGAAAAAAATCAATTGCAGGAAGAATCTGAATTCTGGCAAAGACCTAAGAGAAACGCAGGAAACAATGTACTGAGTAAGAATGAAGAAGACAGACTAGAAATCATATTCAGCAAACCAATTATTTTTGGAAACACAACCTGTAGGAAAGGACTAAGAAGTAAAACCAACCTGACTATGGTGCTTTTCTGCTTCAAACAGTTTAGTAAGGCAGGATCTGCACACCACCTATATGGAGAGCCAAGAGAAAAGCAAACAGGTCATCAAAACTTTAGCAAAGTGTTCATGAGTGAGCCACCCTCTCCAAATCTGTCCTTTCTTTCCATGTTCCCTCCACTAGACTTCTACAATCTTGCTCCTTTGCTTTCCTTCTCTTTGTTTTTGTGTCTGCCTATTTATTTTGTCCCCTTTCTGTTATTGATTTCTTTTTTTAAGGGCTTATCAATCAAGGTCTTACTACAAAAACAGAAACCATTCTGAAGAGGAAATTTAATACCAGGAATTGGTAACAAAGATGACAGAAGGGCTGCAAAGCCAACCAGGAGATAAAAACACAAGGTGACCCAAAGATTAGCCAGTAACAGGAAGCCACCGCCTCTCCCAGGATGGAGGAACGAAAGGAAATTGTGGTATTACTAGAAACGAGGGGCTAGGGTCACTGATGGATACTGGAACTACTGGAGACTTGGCTGATGGGAACTAGAGCCAGAGAAGAGCTACAGTCACTGGCCAGACATACCCCACAAAGCAGAGAGAGGTGGCCTGAACACTCAGGCTTCTCTCTTCCTCCTCGCTTCCAATACCCTATTACTGCCTCCCCCAGCTGAATACAGGCAGATGCCAACTGACAAGAAAGACTAGGCAATACGGCTTGCAAGTCTCAGTCCCCTGTACTTCTGAGCAGAGGATAAGGGGAGGCTCTGCAGGAATGGTACAAAGTGCAAGGACATTCTGTTACAAAGTTTGAATTTTTGTCATTAACCTAGAAGAGTAAGTTTAAAATGTATTGACTCCAACAACATACAAGTAAAGTCAGTATAACCTACTGTGATTGTACTCAACACAAAGCATGATGCTGATTTTTAAAGATCTGTTTTAATTCATTTTTAATCACACTGGAGATTAGAACCCCTCATAAGAAATGAAGATACACAAAAAAGAACCTAACAGAAGAGATGAGAGCACAGAAAATGTGGCAGGAGACAAGCAGACATTCACACAAATCCTGACATGGACACGGAGAAAGAAACACTAATGAAAGAAAAAGGAGAAAGGTAAAGGCAGAAAATTGAAAAAATAAAGGAAATCATGCGTGTGATCATGTGATTTATAATAGTAAGTATGTATATTTAGTCTTCAACCCAGTTCCCAGCACAGGGAATTTCCTAAGTGATGACAGCAACAAAGGTGTGTTTTAGGATCCCTCCTAGGGATGGGGGCTGGGTACTGGGAGAATCAAACATGCGACAGAAGATTGGAACTTTCAGCTCTGCTACTTCAACCACCATGGATGAAAGAGGGACTGGAGGTTGAATCAGTCACTAATGGCCACTGATTTAATCAACCATGCCTATGTAATATAGCCTCCAAAATCACCAACAGGACAGGATTTGGAGAACTTCCACATTGGTGAACACGTGGTGATTTGGGGAGGGTGGTGTGTTTAGGGAGTATGCAATCTTGGCTCCCTTTCCCTGTGCATCTCTTCCACCTGGCTGTTCCTGAGTAAACTGGTGATCTAGTAAGTAAAATGTTTCTCTGAGTTCTGTGAGCTGCTCTAGCAAATTAACTGAACCCAAGGAGGGGTCAGTGGAGCCTCTGTTCTATAGCCATTGGGTCAGGAGCACAGGTGACAACCTTGGACTTGCTAGTAGAAGCTGTCTGAAATGTGTCTGTATGTAGGCATGCCAGTCTATAGCAATGAGCCCTTAACCTGTGGGATCTGATGCTATCTCCAGGTAGACAGTGTAGGATTGAGGTGAATTGTAGGATACCCAGCCAGTGTCAGAGAAATGCCTGTTGGATATGTGGCCAAGACATCCTCCCCAAACACCCCAAACACTGGGTGTCAGAATCTGTAATGGAGGAAATAAAGTAAGAGTAACAGTGAGAATTAATTATTAAAACAATGCTACATGTCAATTATATCTCAAAAAAAAAAAAAAGATGGAAATTGTGGAAGCAAAGATAGGGAAGGACACTAGAGGTTAGGAGGGTAGACAGTGATCAGGAGGGCCAGAAATGATGAGGTAGAAAGAAAGTTTTTCTCAAAAAAAGACCCACCTCTCTCAGGGAAATTTAACTGATACATTTTGATTCACCAAATGACTTTTTTAATCCCCCTCAGGCACCCTCCTGAGATGTGCGCTACCATGTGAGATATGCTACTGTTTTAGACAGAGCCCCAATTTTGTTTCTTTTGATATTTAGTTGTGACTATGTGGCTGCTGACAACATGACCACCTCCCCCTGCTGCCCAGCCTGCCTGATGATTTATAGGAAACGGCAGCTTTAGGGAAGAGTAGTACAAGGAACGGTAATTATGGTGGGACAAGCGGAAATTCCAGCTGCCCATGGCTGCTGGACTTGTCTCCAATTCCTTGAGTGTGTGAATTAGGAACACAACAGTATAATAACCCAACAGTCACATTTTGCCCTCATAGTACCTCTGGAGGAGGGGTCTTACAGTATCCCAATATTCCTGGAAAAGCAGGAACAAATTTGTGGGTAAAGATAGATAGCTACAGAGTGCACTGTATTCTCCTTCTGCAGGATCTGCAAGAGAATAACAATACATTTAGTAAGCACATTATTCTTACCTGGTATTACAGCACCATCTAGATAAATTAATACATGATTTTTTAAAAATGCAAAAAAACAACTACGTGGGAAGTAGCACCCGATTTACAGGCATACCAGTTCAGTTCTAGACCACCACAATAAAGCGAGTATTGCAATGAAGCAAGTCAAGTGAATTTTTGGCTTCCCAGTGATTATTAAAGTTACGCTTCTACTATTTGTAGTCTATTTAGTGTGCAACAGAATTATGCCTAAAACAAAAATGTACATACCTTAATTAAAAAATATTTTATTGCTAAAAACTGCGAACCATCATCTGGCCTTTCAGCCAGTCATAATCAATCACCACAGGTCACCCTAACAAATATAATAATAATGAAAAAGTTTGAAATATTGCAAGAATAATCAAAATGTGACACAAACATGAAGTGAGCAAATGCTGTGGGAAAAATGGCACTGGCAGACTTCCTTGACGCAGGGTTGCCACAAACCTTCAATTTGTAAAAAATGCAGTATCCGCAAAGTGCAATAAGGCAATGCGCAATATGACAAGGTATGCCTGTGTACAGAATCACAACAAACTAGATCAAATAAACCCTGCTGAACTGAGTTCAAGATACAGAAGCTGAAAGCCAATAAAGCTGACCTGTTCAGCTTAATCTCAAAGGACAAAAGCAAGAATCTCTAAACAATTTTGGTGATGCTTCCAAAATCATACAAATGTTCTGATTTTTACCCATACAAAAGAACAAGAAAGCCTTGTCTACTTTGATCTAGATTTAAGGCAAGTAAAGAAGAAAGGAAATGACTGGTACTCAAACATACATATCCTCACTTTGTTACAACAGGCCTTTCCTAGCAGCATTTTACCTCTTTTGTAGTAGTTATATGTTCAAAAGTCAAATAAGGAGTATAAAATATCATTTTCCTCCTACTTAACCAAATTGTTCTCTTCCCTAAATGCAACCAATGTTCCTAATTTTTTGCATATCCTAACAGTTATATTCTGTGTGTAGACATTTTATAAGCTCAAGTACATCAACTATACATAGATAGGAGTCCTGAGTAGGTTTTGCATATTATGAAGCTAATCTCATTTTTGGTCTCACCTTCAGCCCATACCACAGCAGGGGCACACATGTTGACAGTGAACATTGATGAAAGAGGCAGAGAACAGAAAAGTAGTTTTGCCCTCACCTTGTATTTTTGAGGTTGAAGGTAAGAAAAAATATCTATTATATCCTATTCTGAGATTTCACTTTCCTACTTACTTGTCAGCAGTTCATCAGGTGGAGTTACTCCAAGTAAATAGTGGAAAAACAAGGCAGCACAGCGAAGGTAAGGGGTGATACCATTCTTCAATGAGACCCACAAATACCAGCCAGGAATACCACACCCAATGCAGCTAAGAGGCAATAATTCCAGAACAGAACAGAATACTGATCAGACTAAACCCCTAGACTTTAAACACATCCTCATTTAAAAACATAGCTAAGTATTTAAATAATTTTTTATCCATTAATTTTTAAACATTTAAAACATAATATTTAACTGGCAATAGCTTCTATATTTAAATCTTCTGAAAGTTTCCTAAATAAAACCACAAATCTTGTATCTTTTACCATGTAGGTTTTTATTTTATTTAATTAAAAAATAAATCAATTATTTATATTAGGATTAGCAATATGTAATAATTATTAATAATATTAATAATCATTAATTAATTTTTAAATGAGGGGCAGGCAAAAGTTTATTAGAGTATGAGAGTAAGAATAGTATGAAAGCTCCTTACAGAGAGGGGGCATATGAAAGTGAATGCCCCTACCATGTAAAGTTTTAAAGCAAATAACTATTTTCTTCTTTATCCTAACCCTTATGATGAAATGTGAATCAGATATATTTATCAATAACTAACCAAAGCAGTTAAGTTAGCTAAAAAAAATTAATACTTTCTTGATTTCTGTATTAAAGTTGGTGATTCATAGAGCAGTGAAAAGTACTCTATATCATACTTGCAATGTTACAACACAAAGAGTGAACCCTAATGTAAACTATGGACTTTAGTTAACAACAATGTATTGATACTGTTTTATCATCTTTAACAAATCTACCACACTGAAGGCTGGATGTTAATTACAGGAGAAACTGGTGAGGGGAGGGAGTATACAGGAACGTTATGTACTTTCTGTTTAAATTTTCTGTAAGCCTAAGCCTAATAAAACAGCTCTAAAAAATAAAGTCTAGTAACACACACACACACACACACACACACACACACACACACACTGTCTGTCTGTCTGTCTGTCTGTCTCTCTCTCTCCTTTTCCCTCCCTCCCTCTTCCTCTCTCTTCAGTACCTAACTAAAAAACAAAACAAAACAGAAAACCTAAATAAAAATTGATGAAGAAGATGAAAGCACAGAGGGGAGAGTTTGGCAGCATGTAGAGCTCAGTGGGGCACTCTTATTATACTTTTGATTTTAGCCTTTGCATCGCCAATATATTTCACATGTTACATAAAAGCCATAAAAAAAAAATCTCTAGTTAGTTAAGCGTATCAACTGTATAGATTGCTTTAAATGGATGACCTATTTTCTATTTTGTACATTTATTTAAATTCTAAATGCTGCCATTTGTTAAAATTTTATTATCTTTGGCCTATGTTCCCAGAACAGTTTTACAGAAGTAAAGATGTATCAAAACTGTTCTTTATAATAAGAGTAAAGAACAGTTTATAAGAGTAAAGATGTATCAAAACTTGTTTCAGTCTCAGAAACAAACAAATGGGTAGCTGTAACTCCAAAAGCTCTTAACTGATTTTTAAAAACTGGAATTAAAATGGTTCAAAAGTTATTGTGCCAAACAAATGAACAAAGTGGTGGAATTATTAAAACAATACTGAAATAGGTTGAACTAATGAACTGCTACTCACCCATTTGTATATTGAGAAACTTCTGCCAAGAAAGAAGATGCAGAACGAGCCTCTTCACTCTCTTCTTGAACCTGAGCAAGGGGGAGGTCTGAAAAAGAAATTCTGAAAGATAAATCTATGAGTTTGCTATTCAGTGTATTAATTACACCTCAATATCATGGTGTCAGGATAATAAACAATGTCAACTCAACTGAGGCTCTTTTCCTTTTTCTCAATCTAAATAGTTGATTCTAAATATTAAAACTGTTGGGTAAGGGGCGCCCGGGTGGCTCAGTCAGTTAAGGGTCCAACTTCAGCTTAGGACATGATCTCATGGTTCGTGAGTTTGAGCCCTGTGTCAGGCTCTGTACTGATAGCTCAGAGCTTGGAGCTTGCCTCAGATTCTGTGTCTCCCTCTCTCTGCCCCTCCTCCGCTTGCGTGCACTTACTCACTCGCTCTCTCTCTCTCTCAAAAATAAACATTAAAAAAAAACCTCTTAGGTAAACTTTATCAGTATATTAGATGAAGAAACAAATAGGGCAGAAGCACATGGATGTTTAATAAATGCTTATCTCACTGTAATATGACCAGGTAAACAAATTAGTGGTCATCTATCTGCTTTGCATTCCTAGGAGTCTTAGCTAACAGGTAGAAATTCAGCTTCTAGAAAAGGAAGTAGGTTGTTGTCCTGCCTTTACTCTCAAGCAACACATTAAGAAGAACATCGTAAGGTAATTTCCTTCATTAATCTATCCTTAAGGAGGACCATCCTAAACCTTTCCACCAATTTGCTAACTCACTCACTTAGGTTAAAGTTCTGGATAAGACACTTAAGTTCTCTGAACTTCAGTTTTATCATATTAAAATGGGTATAAAAATGCCAACATTGTAGTTCAATGTGATGGATGGTTACATCCTATTTGAATAGTGCTCTCTTGTTTTAAAAATACTTAAAATATATATATACATTAATTCATCTGAAAGACAATTAAAATTACCCTGTGTCTCTTACTTTGGTTGGATATTGCTAGTTCTTCTCCTTTCAGTTAAGATCTCTTTAGGAAAAACACACTTTTTTAAAAAAAAGGAAAATATGTCATGGATTCATACTGATATTTCCAATTTAAATATGTTTAATATTTGCACAACTGAAGTGAATTTTACATGCAGTGAAATACACAAACAATAAATGTACCATTTGATGAGTTTTGACAAATGCACACACCCATGTAACAAGATTTTAAAAAATGAAACTTTATTTCTTAAAGCAGTTTTAGGTTCATTACAAAATTGAGAGGAAAGCACTGAGTTTCCAGATACCTGCCCTACTATCAACAGCTTGCACTAGAGTGGTACATTTGTTACAATCAATGAACCTATACTGACACATCATTATCATTCAAAGTCCACAGTTTACATTAGGGTTCATCCTGGTATTGTACATTCTGTAGGTCTTCACAAACGAAATGTAGCCACTGTTACAGTATCATACAGAGTAGTTTCACTGCCCTCAAAATCCTCTGTGCTCTCCAAATTCACCACTCTTTCCCCGCCCTCCCCCCCCCCCAACCTCTGGTAATCACTGATATACTGTCTCCATAGCTTTGCCTTTTCCAGAATGTCATATACAGTTGACCCTTGGACAACATGGGGGTTAAGGGTGCCCACATCCTGCATAGCCAAAAATCTACCTATACATTTTGACTCTCCAGTAACTAACAGGCTACTGTTGACTGAAAGCCTTACTGATAAGATATTGAGTCACTTAACATGCATTTAAAAAAAAAATTTTTTTTAAGTTTATTCATTTTTGAGAGAGGGAGACACAGAATCTGAAGCAGGCTCCAGGCTCTGAGCTGTCAGCACAGAGCCCGATGCGGGGCTCAAACTCACTAACCGTGAGATCATGACCTGAGCTGAAGTCGAACACTTAACCAACTGAGCCACCCAGACGCCCCAACACGTATTTTGTATAACATTATATATGTATGTTACATGTTATATATTTTGTGTGTTATATACTGTATTCTTACAATAAAGTAAGTTAGAGAAAAGAACAATTATTAAGAAAATCATATGAGAAAATCAGGCAACAACAGATGTTAGCGAGGATGCAGAGAAAGAGGATCTCTTTTACATTGTTGGTGGGAATGCAAGCTGGTGCAGCCACTCTGGAGAACAGTATGGAGGTTCCTCAAAAAATTAAAAATAGAACTACCCTACGACCCAGCAAATGCACTACTAGGTACTTATCCCAGGGATACAAATGTGCAATTTCAAAAGGACAAATGCACCCCAATGTTTAGAGCAGCACTATCAACAATAGCCAAAGTACAGAAAGAGCCCAAATGTCCATCGATGGATGAATGGATAAGAAGATGTGGTATATATATACAATGGAGTATTACCTGGCAATCAAAAAGTATGAAATCTTGCCATTTGCAACTACGTGGATGGAACTGGAGGGTATTATGCTAAGTGAAATTAGTCAGTCAGAGAAAGACAATAATCATATGACTTCACTCATATGAGGACTTTAAGAGACAAAACACATGAACATAAGGGAAGGGAAACAAAAATGATATTAAAAACAGGGAGGGGGACAAAACAGAAAAGACTCATAATTATGGAGAACAAAGTGAGGGTTACTGGAGAGGTGGTTGGAGGGGGGACGGGCTAGATGGGTAAAGGGCACTAAGGAACCTACTCCTGAAATCATTGTTGCACTATATGCTAACTAATTTGGAATTTAAAAAATTTAAAATTTTAATTTAATTTAATTTAAAATTTAAATTTAAAAAAATAAAAAAACACAACATCCATAAATAAATAAATGATCATTCAACAAGAGAAATAACATAGAACTTTGAAATATGTGATATGACTAATTGCATGCATAATTAATTTTGCCAATAAACCATGGGCAAATGTTATTTATTTTATAGTTAACTGATGTGAGCTTTACCTGCGTCTATGGTAAGAAGGATCTGAAGCATGTGTGCCATGGTGATCAAATGGAAGAGATAAAGGTGGTTATACGAGGAACTAATTGATGAAGGCTGCAGATCAACAGTGTCATCCCAATACAAGGATGGAAATGCTAACACAGCACCAACCTATAAGAGAAAACAGATATCAACATGAGTGACGACAAAGACCAGTGCAAGCTAATCTCATATCTCAAAGTACAGAGCATCAGATGCTCTGTGCTCGTGTGTGGGGTTTTTTTGTTCTTGTTTTTTATATATTTTATTTTTAAGGAATCTCTGCACCCAATGTGGGGCTTGAACTCATGACCCTGAGATCAAGAGTTACATGCTCTACTGACTGAGCCAGCCAGGTGCCCCTGTGTGGGTTTCTTTTTATAACTAGCCACAACATTTTCCCTAATTATTCAATAGAATATCTTAGAATATAGTGTACCATAAATGGAGAACAAAAGTCATCACCTAACAGGTTATCCCTTTGCTGAAACTTCTTTTTCTAGGCAGTGGTCTCAATCCTGTGGTTGAGAAGATTCAATATTACAATAACATGGGGAGCTCTTAAAAGAACACCGATACACAGACTAGTCCAATCAAATTAGAATCTCAGGGTATAGAGCCTATTTACCAGCATTCCTTCCAAAGTTTCCCCAAAAGGTTCCAAAAGATGGGAGTGACAACCACTGGGCATAGTCCTGAACAATGAGGTATGGGGGACACTGACTAATCTTGTATCCATAGATTCCATACTCCCAACCGCACCAACAATCTCTCTAGGGGACTCATTTTGAAGGAATGGAATCATAGTAGGGCTGGAAAAGCTCTGCAAGAAACTCATAAAACAGTTGCCACCTATCCATAGGTGTTTGGGAGAAGCCCAGATATGTCAATGGCCTGGTACCCATCACCAAATGATCAATGATTTTAATTTAAGACAGCTCATACTGTCATTTACTGCTTATAATATAAACAAGTTAAGAAAAGGGGGGAGGAAGAAAGCACAATATAAGCGTTTGACTTGGGCCCAGATCATAATCTCACAGATTGTGAGTTTGAGCCCTGCATCGTGCTCTGTGCTGACAGTTCAGAGCCTGGAGCCTGCTGTGGATTATGTGTGTCTCTCTCTCTGTCCCTCCCCTGCTCGTGCTCTCTCTCTCTCAAAAATAAATAAACATTAAAAAAAAAAAGTGGTTTTGATGGTCTCATTCAAATCCCTATTTTAAACAGAATGGAGAAGAGACTAAATTTCATAATCTGAACACCAATAATTTATAATCTTGAATAAAGAACATGAACTTGAATGAGGAAAACAAATGAAATTATAAACTTGAGAGACTTTAAGAAATTTTATTGAATACTTACCAAAACATGAAATAGGTCTATAGAAAGAAGGCAAGGTGTATCTTCTGATTTTAGGTTAGGAAGAACAACTAAAAAATACCAAACAACAGTGCAATTCATTAAGATAGCAATGTGGTTATAAATATAATGCAAAACACCTAAAACAAACATACAACAGGGATATAAAATACAGAAACTGGTAAAATGGCATATCACACTTTTATGAATGGGGACCATAATTAAAAATAAACTACACTGGGGCGCCTGGGTGGCGCAGTCGGTTAAGCGTCCGACTTCAGTCAGGTCACGATCTCGCGGTCCGTGAGTTCGAGCCCCGCGTCAGGCTCTGGACTGATGGCTCAGAGCCTGGAGCCTGTTTCCGATTCTGTGTCTCCCTCTCTCTCTGCCCCTCGCCCGTTCATGCTCTGTCTCTCTCTGTCCCAAAATAAATAAACGTTGAAAAAAAAAATTAAAAAAATAAAATAAAATAAAATAAACTACACTGAGAAAAACTTCCTAGAAAGCCTTGGATATAATTTAAGTGTTAAAAGAGAAGATCCAGGAAGAAAAGGTAAAGAGCATAAATGAAATAGAGGTTGTTCAATAAATATTTGCTCCATGAATAAGAAAAATTACTTTTATACAATGTTCCTTAATACTTTTTTCCTAACTATACATTTCTAAGTGTTTTGTGACACATTAAATATGCGAACAATTTGGAGGGGAGCAGAGAGAGCATGCAAAGCAGTGTAAGTACAATGAGGATGAAGAACATCCCCTTGAACCAGCAAAGTTAAACCTATTTTTAAATGATCTTTCCATGTCATTGCTCCCTTTTCTTACCAGATGAGGACAAAAATATGTTAGTGGTTGTGGATGTTGATTCAATAAAGCCTCTAGGTGGGAACAAGGGACATAACTTGAAAACATTTGGAAAATACCTGAGTTTTAAAATAAGACTACAGTTATTGTACGGGCATCTATGTCTTTGTTTTTTCTTTTATAAAGCTGCTATAGTAGTGTTCAATATTAGTTCAGTGTGTTGTTTCCAAATGATATACACTGCCAGAAATGCAAAGGAAAAAGACATATAATAATATTCAGAGAAGAGTCTACCTGATAGGAGACGAATCAGATGTTTCTGTATCAGGACCTGAGGACACGTAATCTTCTGTGCAATGGCAAACTGCATTAATGCTTTCAGACCATTATGCTAGATTGTAAGAGAGGGGAAGAGAAAAAGGGCAGATGACAGACCTAAGTCATTCACTATAAAAATCATTCCCAGTCTGCAAGTATTAGTCGTAGCCTTATTATAAACTTTACATTCTTGCAAATAAAGCATAATATTTATATTTTTAATACTTTCAGGAAGTTTTATGAACTTATCAAATTTTAATAGATTTTCCCATGACCAAGAGATATTAAAGCTATAATTATTTCAATTCTCATTTAGACACTCATTTTCCCCAGAGTCAATTTCTTAAATTTACTGGATTAATTTACTCTGAGGCCTGGGCAAAAAAATTTATAAAAATTCTAAAATCATGGCCAGAAAAACCCCACTAAATGCAGGGAATAGATCTGCCTTCCAAACAGGCAGCCAGGAAGTGTAGGGAAGCACATTGTATATTAAAAGTCCCCTGTGCCTTGGGAAAATAAGAGGAAAATGGCTAGGAGCAGGGGTGCTCTACGGAATCCTTGGTTGCCCACCCTGTTTTCAAGGGGCTATTTCTTGAGCTTAGGCCTGGAGATGGGTATAGTCCTGTAGTGTTAAGATCTGCCCATCAAGGAGCCATGGCTTAGTTTTATTCTTGAATTCACTATGATGATTTATGTAGAGTTAAGCCAGCATTAGTACTTAATGTTACATGATGGCACAAAATTAGCGAAGAAGGAAAATGTAGGGGACACTGAATTTCTGACTTGGCAATAAGCAGAGAAGGGGAGAAAAAAGGGACAAAGTATCATCTGAAATCTATGAATTACATTTAACCACCGAGATTGAGTAAGCTCTCTAAAGTGCACAATGCTGGACATTTTGTCTCCTGTGAGACTGAGGTAGCTTTGTAAAAAAGAAAAAAAAAAATAGAATTCCGCTAATTTTTACAGAAAAAGGAGTGAATTAAAAAAATGATTTTAAAAACTAATAAATTAACTGTAGATTATACCAAAAAAGCCTACTATGAGTTACACATACCTTGCTGGAATATACATACCTGTCTATTTTGAAGTGCTCCAAACAGAGGTTTTCCTTCATCTCCCAAGAGGTTTTCTCAAAGAGTAAGAAAAACAAAAATAATAAATCCTGAATATTGCTACAATTACTTGGTTTCTATCAGATGTTCTTTAATTATATTTTTGACCAGATGATTTGCACTTTTCCCCTTCAAAGTTTCATGTTTAAGTCTACACCAAAATTTCCAAATTTTTGAGTGAGAAGATATTATAGAAGCAAACTGTCGCTACACATAATAAAGTCCCTGCAGCTCTCTACAGAGAGTACCTGGAAAAAACAAAGCAGCCTGGTTTATTTTTTGTCCTTTTAACCTCTCTTCTACGCAAAAAAATTTTCAGCAAGTAATTTTATGTACAGTCACAACGTATTTTGTTTTAAAATACATAAGGCAATGCAGGTAACTATTGCTCTTATGCATACTTTTAAAAAATAATTACATTACAGGAAAAAAAAATTGAAAATTCAAAAAACCCCACGGATTCAGATACATTTTGCCTTGTTGGCTAGGGCATTTATTGCTAAATTACTCTTACTTTCATTGATCTTTGGCAGCAGATACACCTATGAGTTAGGAAGGTTTACTTCCTATTTTCTTTTTCCATCTTTGAATGGACAGTAATAAAAGACCCTGTATATTGATTCTTCAACTGTAGTTCCTAACTATGCCAACATGTCCTGTGTATGTCTTGCCACACCCATAGGGAATGAAGTAAGTCAGATGCTTATGCACTAGGAATAAAGTACAGCACTATGTCCTGGGATGGAAAAAGCACTGAAGTGAAAACAGTATAATACTGTATTAATAAAATAAAACCCAATTCCTAGGTTACAGAACCACATAGGAACCACTGGACCACTGGAAGTCCTCCAGTGAACTTCTTATCACTTTTCTGACAAAAACTGTGACCTTTTTTTATGTTAACTATCTAAACTCCCGATTCCTAATGTTTGTCTTGCCAAGGATAGTAAAGTGTAAAATATCTTCACTGAAACTGTCAAGAGACTTAGTAGTAGATCATGACTCCAAAAGAATGCTTTACATTTCTTACCGATTTGTTCAGATTCTATTCTGTTTAAATCTCATTCTTCCTATTTCTCATTTTATTCAACCACAGGAAAAATAAACCTGTTTGTAATCTTTTATCCATGATTTAAGTCTGACAGGTTTGGATGTGACTCCTAAAATCTGTTCAGGAGGCTGAAGCTCGTGTGCAGGAAGGTTTTGTGGCTTCGCGCTACTTAATTCAAATCATGAAATGGTGTCTTGTTACAAAAATATATGTAAATGAAGAAAAGATGGTATACTCCATTGGAAGCAACTACCAAAAATGTATATTGGAAAGGGAGACTGAAACCATCTTGGATAAAGAGGACATAAAAGAATTACAGTTCTTACTCTTTTTTAGATAGTATTCTATCTCATGACTGTAATAAGCAAATATGCTGATTTCAAAAACTAAGAAATCCTTCACTACTACACTCTTCTTCCCCCCATCCCAATTTACACTGTGTAAATTTAAGGTGTACAACATTTTGATTTGATTGCTGCATTCTTCTATAAGAAGTTTAAATTTTGGCAGAGAATTTGACGGTGGGCTTCCATTATGACCTGGTGAGTTCCTGCCTGCTAGTCTGTCTCTCACAACTACCTCAGTCTTCTTTTCCCTTTTCTGATAATGTTTTAGGTGACTTTGGTTTCCCTTTCTTTTTTCTCTCAAGGTGTAAAAGAAACAAAAATTACTGACCATTTCTGGCTTGATTCTTGTTCCTTTGCCTTTTTTTCCCTTGATTTTCCTAGTGTTATAAATCTGCCAGCTTTTGAATATAGCTTGCTTCATGCTATACGTTTCAAATATTTTGAGCTTATGTTGCATATGACCAATACTGTAGTTAAAAAGGGATCAATACAAAAATTCTCAGACTAAATGGCATCAGGCTACACTAATCTACTGAGATACCAATAGTCCTCAAAAAATTCAAACTATTTTAAGACATCAGGGAAAAGGAAACATTTTTGGTCAATCAATGTTAATTCTTTTTCTATGAACCCTCCGAAGCAGTCTCTCATAGGCATTACCAATTGCCTGGACAGTGAAAGCACATGTGCTCCAGGTCATCATGGGGACTCGAGGATCCGTTTCATCAGGAGGTACTTTTAGTCCAATTCTGTAAATTGTTGTAGCAAAGAGAATGACCATTTCCTTGATGCTATTAGAATATTTTATCCTAAAAGTAAAACAAGAAAATTTTATATAGTGATTTAATAAAAGGGGTTACCTACAGAGTAAGGTACAGAAACAAAAATTTAACAATTTAGGTACTGAAACAACAATTTAACTCTTTTGACAAAGTAAAATGCTCTTTGTCAAATTGGAGATTAGAGCCTCTGAAGAAAAAATGGGACTGTAGCTCTTATAGGTAGAAAAATATCTCTTACAAAATGATAATGGCTCATATAACTTTACTTCATATAAAAGATGTAGTACAGGATCACAGAAAGGATCCAGGTCCAAATTAAGGACAGACTGGAGAGAAGGAATAAAATTCAAAGCAAACAGATCTGACCTAACAAGTTTTAATGTGTGGAAAGGGACTAAGAGGAACTTCAGTATTAACAGGGTGTGTGTGAGACAGAGAGAGAATGAATACACCATGTACTTGGGAGTGATAAGTTCTGATTTCCTGAACTTCCTTTTGTAACAAGTATTTTGTTTTTTTAAGTTTATTTATTTTGAGAGAGAGGGAGAGAGAGAGAGAGAGAGAGCGCGCGCGCACACGTGAGCATGTGAGAGCGCGTGAGTGTGAGTGGGGGAGGGGCAGACAGAAAGGGAGAGAGAGAATCCCAAGCGGGCTCTGCACTGTTAGCAAGATCTCATGAACCATGAGATCATGACCTGAGATGAAATCAAGAGCCGGACGCTAACCAACTGAGCCATCCTAGCGCCCTGTAACAAGTATTTTCAACAGCAACAGGATTCAAAATATAAACAAGAATCACAACTAAAAAAGTATACATCAGAAAATATTTATTAAATAATAATGATAATAATAATAATACCTGACTTGGATACATTATATTTTTCAAAGTGTTTTCACATAAGTATTTTTCCAATAACCTTATGATGTAAGATAAGAAGCTACTGTTTCAATTTTACAAACAAGAAAATGAATGGGGGTGAGGGTTGACCTGAGACTTTACAGAAATCAGAGTCAGATAGGACTTTAATTGAAATCTCTTAAATTCTGCTCTTATTGTAGGTTGGACTATATAGAAATGGCATTTTTGTTGGTCAAAAATGGTTAATTACAGGCAGGATTCACTCTAATACATATTATTCTAATACCTCAAACCACTTAATTTTATTATACAAATAAAACTCCAGGGAGAAACAAGATAAAAACGGGATAAAGAAACAATTTTGCAAATAAGGCAGGAAGGAAGAAGGATTGTTCTTCACCCTTATTTTCACAGCCATTTACAAACTACTCTTAACTACTTGGATACTTACGAAGGCTGAATTCCAAAACTCAGGATGGAATGGAACTCAAAAGTGGAATCACCCATTCCTTGATCAACTAAGACTGGAATTGGTGGGTTTTCTCCTTATAAATGAAAAGGAAAAAGAATGAAAAATCACAAGGGTTTAGTGTGACACACACTTTTCTAGCTGTTTAAAATTATATATGAGCATTTTAGAAAACTTAGAAAATGTTAATAGACAATAAACTATCGCTCAAAATTTCTCTACTCAAATAACATTTGGGTGATATTCTTCTATTCTCCATATAAATGTTGCCAATACAGATTCTTTTTAAAAAGACAAAATCTATAGTAGTACTCTGTATCTTGTTTGTCACCAACAGATCATAAATGTCTTTCCACATCAGTAACTGTCCCTCTATATTTCCATTTTTAATGGATGCATAGTATTCTATTAGTAAGGCAGCATACAATAGTGAGTAAGAGCCAAGGATCTGCAGCCAAGCTGCCTGGGTTGGCATCCTAACTCTGCTCCTATTACTAAGACCTTGAGTGAATACCAACGTCTTTGTGGCTCCATTTTCCATTTCCTTATCAAATTAGAATTGTTGTTCCCCTATGTGAAATGAGTTGTCTTTTCCTGCTTGCTCTTCAGACTTTTTTCCTTCATCTTTGGTTTTCAGCAGTTTAGGTATTATCTATATGGGTGTGATTTTTCTTTTAGTTTACCTTTGAGTTTCACTGAACTTCTTAAATCTGTAAATTTATGTGTTTCACCAAATTTTGGAGGTTTTCAGTCATCAGTTCTTCAACTATTTTTTGGACCATCTTTTTTTCTTTTCAGGACTTGTATGACATAAATATTGGATTTAAAAATTGGGTCCATGTGTCTCTAAAGCTATTTTTCTTTTTTCTTCAGCACTTTCTGTCTATTCTTCAGACTGGGTAATTTCTACTGATCAGATTTCAAGTCCACTAACTCTTATCCTTCCCATCTCCATTCCACTAGTGAGCCCATCCAGTTAATTTTTATTTCATATAGTATTTTTTCAATTCTATCATCTCCATTTGGTTCTTTATTTTTAATAGTTTCTACTTTTTTTCTGCTGAGAACTCGTATTTTTTCCATTCATTTCAAAAGTGTTCACCTTTACCTTATGTTTAATTATTGATGCTTTAAATTTTTTGTCTAAAAAGTTCAATGTTAAAACATCTCAAGATTGGCATCTTATTGTTTTTTGTTTTGTTTTTTTTTTTCCCTTGAGATTGGTCAGATTCTCCTGGTTCTCTGTATGTTGAGTAATTTTGGATTGTACCTTAGATATTTTGAATATTACATTGTGAGGTTTTGGTTCTTCTTAAAATTCTGTGGAAAAAATGTACCTTTCTTTTTGTTTCAGTAGGCAATCAATACAATTAGTTTCAACAATTTCTGTCCCACTGTCTGTGTATGGTGGTTCCAATGTTAGTCTCCGAGCCTTTGCTAGACTGTTTGGGTCTGCCTATACATGTACTACTCAGGTGTTAGTCTGGGACTTAAGTGATGGTTTTAATGCAGTTTCATTCTCAAACCTGTTGCTGTTTCTCTGGGCCTGTTCTGCACATGTGCAGCTTGGAGGCAAGCCTAGGATCTGCGCTGTTCTCAAAAATAGGAGATTCCCCTTCTATGCTCTCTTCTCTCTGGGATTTCCCCCATTTCTCTAGCTCCAAGGGACCCTTTTCCCTAGTTCCTCTGGCCATAATGACATGTTTCTCTCAGTTTTAGTCCCTTCTGTTGTCAAGTAGATTCAGGTGACTGGGGCTACCCTTGGGATACAACTGTGAGGCAAAGACAGAAAAAAAATAATGAGGATTCACCCTGCATTCTATGGAACACAGAGGTCCCTTTTTTTTCCAGTTCCTCCAGCCAGAGAGACTGGTTTTCTCTTGGGATTTTACATATCTATGTGGCTGCCACGGCATTGCAGCTCCAGCTCCCTGACTGGGGCTGGCATCAGGAGAGGGTCAGAAGAGGAAAAAACAAACAAACAAAAAAAACCAAAACAAAACAGGAATTCCCTTTACACTTTCCAGTTCTGAGGGACTTTTTTTCCTGGTCCTCTGGCCAGAAAGAGGGCATCTCTCTTGAACTTTTTGCTATTCATGTCCATTGCAAAGCTCTGTGACTCAGGCTATGCTGAGTTCAAAGCTGGGTAATAAAGGAGGAAAAAAACCCAGGAAACTCATTGCCTCTACCATTCTTCAAATTTTGACTTCCCTCCTTCATTTGCCTACCATTGTTTACTTCTCAGAGTCTTTAGACTTTTTAGTCTTATCCCTCAATTGTAAAGAATATATAAATGAGGTAACAGTTTAAAAATGTTGTTTTTTTATTATTAAGATTAATGACAACATATTAACAAAATTAGTGATAGTAATGGCTAATGCTCATACAGTATTTACTATGTACCATGCATTGTTCTACTTTACACAAGATACCTCAATTCTTAAGTCAGTGAGATAGGTGCTATTATTATTCTCACCCTGCAAATAAGAAAGCTGAGGCACAAACAGGTTAAAAAACTTGTCCAAGATCACAGAGACAGTAAGCAATGGATCTAAGATTTAACTCCAAGCAGTGTGACTCCAGATTAATCACTGCCTATATTGCTTGCCAGTATGAAAACTATTTAAGTGATTTAAGTCAAACTTAATTTTGGCTTTGAAACCTTTAGTTCCTGATAGTCGACAAATCTATATCTGCAAACCATATTTTAGAGCAGTAAGTACTTCAGAAAAATATTAAAGACTCTGACACTTAAATCTCAAACAGCAAAATATAAAATAATTTTGAGCAAACCTTTAGCGTGTTTCATATTATAACCTGATATTCTGGCCAGAACAGTCTGTATCCATTGTGCCAGCGTCAAAAGTTGAGCAAGAGCCTCTGCATTCTCACTGAAAAATGATATTTAAAAATTATTAAGCCATTGGCACAAAGTCAAACTGAAAAGCTGAACTTGTAGAGTCTTTCTATGGATAATTGGCTGTATGAAAACATCAAGCTCCTTCATTTTTTTTTTTTTTGATGTTTATTTTTGAGACAGAGAGAGATGGAGCATGAAGAGGGGAGGGTCAGAGAGAGAGGGAGACACAGAATCCAAGGCAGGCTCCAGGCTCTGAGCTGTCAGCACAGAGCCCGATGCGGGGCTTGAACTCACGGGCCGTGAGATCATGACCTGAGCCGAAGTCGGACGCCCAACTGACTGAGCCACCCAGGCGCCCCCATCAAGCTCCTTCAGATTAACTACGTAGGTCATAGAAGCACATACGTCTAAAAATGTAGTTTCAGCATCATTTGCAACAGCCGCAATATGGAAGCAACCTAAGTGCCCACTGATAGATGAATGGATAAAGATGTAGTATCCCACACAATGGGATAGTACTCAGCCATAAAAAAGGATGAGATCTTGCCATTTGTGACAATATAGATGGGACTAGAGGGTATTATGCTAAGTGAAGAAGTCAGAGAAAGACAAATACCATGTGATTTCACTTGTATATGGAATCTAAAAAACCAAATAAATGAACACACAACACAGAAAGAGACCCATAAATACAAAGAACAAATTGATGGTTGCCAGAAAGGGGGGTGGGGTGTGGGAATGGGCAAAAGGGGGTGAAGGAGAGAGGGAGATACAGGTTTTTAGTTATGGAATGAATAAGTTATGGGCATGGAGGTACAGCATAGGGAATATAGACAATGGTACTGTAATAATGTTGTATGTGACTGATGGGAGCTACACCTGTGGTGAGCACAGCACAGTACAGAGTTACTGAATCACTATACTGGACACCTGAAACTATGGTAACATTGTCAACTATATTTCAATAAAATAAATAAATAAAGTAAAAATGTAGTTTTGGGTAGGAGGGGAATTTTAAAAGTACAAGGAGTAAGATACCATTCATAGGCCCATCACCTAGAAGTAACAAATATCAATAAATGGAATCACCATTCTAGTCACTCAAATAAAAAACCGGGTGTCATCACTGATTTCTCAGATTCTCTCACAATCCACATTCGAAGCCAGCAGCTAGTCTTGCTGGTTTTACCTTCTAAATATATCCCAAGCTGAGCACTTTTTTCTACTTCCATTGTTACTACCCTAATCAAAGTTACTTCATCCCTCACTGGAACTATTTCAATACATTAACTGTTCTTCCTGTTTCCACAACAGTGCTTCATTATCATCTATATTCAATGCAGAACAGCCAGGGGGATCTTCTAAAATGTAGATCTGATCATATCACTCCCCTGTTCAAAGTTTTCCAATGGTTTCCCATCACACGCATAAAATATTTCATGTTTTTAATACTAAAAATAAAATTCTAATTTCCAATCTTATAAGCCCTTTTATGATCTTGTTCTTTGCTCCATTCCAAGCATGCTGCCTTTCTGCTGTGCCTCAAACATGCTGATGGTATTCCTATTTCAAGGGTGTTCATTCTGTTTTAAAATTTTTTATTATTTTATTCTTGAGAGACAGAGTGAGACAGAGCGTGAGTGGGGGGAGGGGCAGAGAGAAAGGGAGAGAGAATCCTAAGCAGGCTCTGTGCTGCCAGTGTCTACCCAGACGTGGGGTTCGATCCCACGAATTGTGAGATCATGACCTGAGCCAAAATCAAAAGTTGGATGCTCAACCTACTGAGCCAGCCAGGTACCCCCAGATCAGGTTTTCTAATGACAAGGAACAGTAGAGATAGAGCAACTAACTTATTGACCCTGATTGCCAAGCCTATCACCTTTGAACACTTTTGTTGTGGAAACATGTTAAGTGTTTTTATCAACGAAATTATTTTCTATAGCAAAACTTAGGTCAATCATTACAAATTCACTGAGTTTTAAGAAAATGAACAACAATGAAGAATACGGTTATTAGGTACAACAGTGACAACACAGAAATATACAATTATATGCTATAGCTATCATAAAAAATGAATAAATTTGCTACTGAGTTCCATTCACAGATGGTCAGAATAGAAAAGTTTAAAAACTTGGTCTAAAAATTTAGAAATTATTCAAAGATATATGATTAATCTACTGTTTTTCTTTACTTTTATTGTTAACATTTTGTCCACATCTTTACAACTATGGCGATTGGCTCTTCAGGGAAAAAAAAAACAGAATTAGAAATAATAATACAAAGACATTTAGAGAAACCAAATTTCAAACATTAACTCTAATGGTGCAAAAAGTACTATTTGAAAGGATAAATCTTCTCAGCATCTTTTCCCTTTTTGTGAATGCTAAGGTAGAGATTCATGTTCTACTGTTTTCATGGCTGTTAGAAGATACACACACAACATACAGATTTGAGTTAATGAACATTCCAGTTATTTTAGAAACCAAAAATTGGAGCTTTTCATCATATTTTAAAGACAGAATACAGCTTATGGAAAGAAAAAGTATTAATTACTTCAAACAACAAAAAAACTAGCGATCTAATCAAAACAGGCACAAACGAAAGGATTAAATATAGCTTTTAAAAATTCAACCCAAACATGAATTAAAACATACCTGTTTATCCTTTGAGGTTGCAAAGGAATAATGGGGATCACAGTATTGCACAGAGACTTGCAAAGTGGGCAAAGATATTCTCCACTCTCTAAGTCGAAAAGGTCAACATGAATGCGCTGCTGAGAGCTCAGTTGTACAGCTTCAAAATACCTGCAAAATTTTAAGACATGGGTCCCTTCAGAATGATACATGTATCTTCACTCTAATCCAAGTGACAAAAGTCTGGAATTTTTGCTTTAATAAATGTCTTTAGAATCTACATGCCCAAATACCAAAGTTGCAATTATACAAGAAATAGGATGCCCATTCTTTTGGGGGCAAACAAGACACATCAGGGCAGAAACAAACTTAAAATAATTTTACTGAATCATAACTTGGCTCCTAACTCAGCAGCATGGAGATAAAATGCAGACACTACTTCCTTCAGTTTCCAATGGCCAGCTGATGTTGTAAAGGCTATTCAGGAAGATTATGTACTCTAACCCAATGCCAAAAGAATGAATCCTATACAAAAGATTTCCCAGGAATTATATTTCTGAATTTTTCTCTTCCAAAGGTGGAACTAGAATTTCCTGTCTTATTCTATCTCAAAGGTACTTTTCACTCTACATTATCAGGGAAATGAGATTTTTTTTTTTAATGTTTATTTATTCCTGAGAGAGACAGAGCATGAGTGGGGGAGAGGGAGAGAGAGGGAGACACAGAATCTGAAGCAGGCTCCAGGCTCTGAGCTGTCAGCACAGGGCCAGATGCAGGGCTCGAACCCACGAACCGTGAGATCATGACCTGAGCTACGTCAGACACTTAACTGACTGAGCCACCCAGGCACCCCATGGGAAATGAGATTTTTAAAAAAAAAATTTTTTTTTCAACGTTTATTTATTTTTGGGACAGAGAGAGACAGAGCATGAACGGGGGAGGGGCAGAGAGAGAGGGAGACACAGCATCGGAAACAGGCTCCAGGCTCTGAGCCATCAGCCCAGAGCCTGACGCGGGGCTCGAACTCCCGGACCGCGAGATCGTGACCTGGCTGAAGTCGGACGCTTAACCGACTGCGCCACCCAGGCGCCCCGGAAATGAGATTTTTTAAGAAAGATTATAGCTTTCTTTTACACAAATACTGATCAAGAGCAACCAACTAGCTCGTGGAAAGGAAGTACAAAGGAGTAGTGAAAATTTTAAGTTGATAGTTTATTACATCCATTTCTTTTTTTTTTTTTTAACGTTTATTTATTATTAAGAGACAGAGAGACAGAGCATGAGCATGGGAGGGGCAGAGAGAGAGGAGGAAACACAGAATCCGAAGCAGGCTCCAGGCTCTGAGCTGTCAGCACAGAGCCTGACACGGGGCTCGAACTCACAAATGTTGAGATTATGACCTGAGCTGAAGTCGGCCGCTTAACCGACTAAGCCACCCAGGCGCCCCTATTACATCCATTTCTGAAGGTGATAAGATAATGAATATCATGCAAACAAAATTAGTAATTAAAACTGCTTCAATTATTCAGATAAGGAAGGAAAGAAGACATGAGAAAACATGCCTTTTTGTGGCCTTTAATGCACTTCAGTATTCCTAGTTTCTTTCAAGAACATGTCAGAAGGACAACTTACTTCTGCCAGCACACCGCATGCATCACATGACCACAGCTTCCTGTGTAAGTTCCATATGCCAAGTCTGGATCCATGAAGAGCGGGTCCAGGGTTTCTGGTACAGGAAGACAAAAATAGGAGGCAGGTATTCATCTCCCCCCATGGTTATAAAATGGGGGAAAAAAAAGAGATTATCAAGGTCTAAAATTCTAATCATGAACCTTCTTAGGAATGTCCAAGTAAAGTGTCACAGTATCATGGTAACAGGATATATATTCTTAGTAGTAAGCAAAAGGAGAAAAATATAAAGCTAGACTTCCAGGTAGGATTTAAAATTAGTGTGAATTAATGACAACTTCTATTTTTGATTTGTATTTTTTATTCTGAACATTAGGTTTAAGTTGCCTTATCTTGGTTGTTGAAGTGATTTTTCTATGATTGAAGCACAATTTGCTCTTCTAATTTTAAGAGTAATTTGAATTACTTTCTAAGGTATACTTAGGGCATTATAATATGGATAAAAGCAAAGACGTAGTGGTTAAAAATCTGGTTTCATTACATATAACTTGTGGCCTTGGGTAAGTTATTTAACTTCTCCGTGCCTCAGTTCCTTCATCTGTAAATGGAGCCAATATAGGTACCAAACTCATTGGGTTGCTGTGCGGATTAAGCGAGTAAATACACATAAAGCACTTAATCAGTGCCTGGCATACAGTAAGTATTCAGTTAATGTTAGCCTTTTTTATCATCATCATTATTATTATCCCAAGGGTATTTTATAAAGCAGTAGCTCTGATGTGACATAAAAAAAAATACATTATTTATTTAGTATTCCTGCCAAGAAAATACTTAACATGAACCTAATTTTGAGGCAATAGACAGATCCACAATGTAAGACATGTACAAAACAACTGGTCTACATTCTTCTAAGAAGTTATTACCATGGAAAAAAAACAACAAGTGACTATTCTAGATTAATATAGATTTAAAAGGACATAATAAAAGCAAGGCACGAAATATGTCTAGACCCTAAATGAGAAAAAAAAAAAGTCTAGCTAAAAACGTCTAGTTGAGGACAGTTTGGGAACATCCAAATGTGGATTCTATATTAGGTAATATTCCTGAATTATTATTCATTTTCTTGAATGTTATAATGGTATGATAGACATATAATAGACTATCCTTAGTTTTAGAACATGCATGTGTAAATATTTAGGGATGAAATGTATATGCCTGCATCCTACTTTCAAAAGGTTCAGCATAGAAAAATGGGGGTAGATAGGCAGATAGAGACAGAGGCTGAGCAATGTGGCCAAGTGTAACAAAAATTAAAATTAAAAAATAAAACAAAGGAGCCAACATGGTATGTAAATATCTAGAGACCATTCTACATATGGGTAAAATATGATCTGACTAAATAAGGCTAAATATAGTCTCACTCCCAAACTTCTTCCAATATTTTTTTCTCATTATATAAGTATGAAAAGAAATGCTCAAAAGGATATTTATTAAACAATACATACCCCCTGAGAGTTCTATGGGTTTTCCCCTGTGCTGGGTTAAGGCGGTGGATTTCTGGACACAGGCCGATAATACCATGGCATTATTTTCTATTTTCACCTCTTGTTCTTCTTGGCAGAGGATGCATGTCAGCACCTCCTTTTCAGTAACAGTCGGACCCCGTTTAGGACCCAAAGCAATTCTAGAGTAGTCACTGACTGCTGGGGCACTACCAAGAGAAACGACCAGAAATGAGGACACATGTTTTGGTCACTTGTCTTTATATTTTGGTAGATTTTAAGTAACTGTAGTGCAAGAACTTTAAGAACAAAAATAGTAAAATAAAAATGATATTCAGCAATATTAGCTTAAAATCTTCCCCCTTGATTTTTCTGGCTCTTACCAGTTAATTTGCTTATTCAAAAATACATTTTGTGTTGCTAAGTGCAAAAAAAGCAGATCACAAAGTACAGTGTATATTAGAATTATACTTAATTTTCATACCAGGAAGCAGGGTTATCTGTTTTTTTTCTGATTAGAAAAGCAATACATGCTTAAGAAAATTTGGAAAATCTATAAAAGTATAAAGAAGAAAATAAAAAGCATTATACACTCACAAACTAGAGATAACCATTTGTATATTCCCGTCCAGTCCACTTTGTTTATACCATTCTTTTTACATAATTAAGATCATATATACAGATTTGCACCTGCTTTATTCACTTATATCTTATTTGTTTTCTTGTGTCATTAAAGTTTATTCAGAAACATTGTTTTTAAATGGCTACACAATACTCTTTCTATACGTGCCTGTAAGAGTTTTATCCTTTCCCTCTTCTTAGGCATTTAAGTTCTATTCTATTTTGATAGACTTTAAAATAAAAACTTACATCTTAATGATTTAGCAATCCTTACATGTACTCAATGTGTATACTAATAATATAATAATAGCAAATATTTGTAAAGCACTGATTGTGATGTGAGGCACTGTTTCAAATACTTTACATTAATTCATTTAATCTTTCCAACAAATCTTATGAGGTAGGTACTAAGATTACCCTCCATTGTTAAGATGAAGACACTGAGGCCTAGAGACAGTAAGAGACTTACCTAATGACTCATCACTACATAGTAGCAGAGCCTGGATCTAACCCATGTGATCTGACTTCACAGGCCATGCTCTGAACTGCTTTGCAATACTGCCTCTTTACCTGTGCAAGAAAGTCCCTGAATTGCCACAGATTATTCAACAAACTGGAAATAACTTAAATGTTCATCATCAATGTAAGTGAAATTACACCATACAGAATACTAAGCAATATTAAAAGGTGCAGTTTGAATGCTAGATGGGGTACCACCTCATAGGAGGCATTCAGCAATAGGTAAGGTTTACCTTTTGGTACCATAAGGACTACAGGACGCTACTGGAATTTAGTGAATGAGGAGCCAGAGACGTGCTCCTGCAATTCATGGAGCACAAAAAAGAACTGCTGCCCAAATACCAAGACTGAGAAATACTGAGCTCGTTTGGTACATAAGAACATAGAGCATAGATTTCCAAGTGAATATGACAAGTTGCAGAAGGACACCTAATACCATTGATGCAAATAAAACAAAAGACTGAATGATACTATGTAATTTCTATAGTTACATATATTTACAGGTAATAGCACAGGAGAAATTCTGACAGGAGATACATAAAATTTATAACCAGAATATATTCTGAGGAAGGGCAGAAAGGAGTCCCAGATTTAGGCCAGTGCTCAAACAGAAGTAGCTTTATCTCTGACATTTGATTTTTAAAAGGAAAATGTGTCAGTATAACTGTGTAATTAAAATGTTTTCGGGGGCATCTGGGTGACTCAGTCAGTTAAGCGTTCGACTTCAGCTCAGGTCAGGATCTCACCGTTTGTGAGTTCGAGCCCTATATTGGGCTCTCTGGGGTAAGTGTGGAGCTCGCTTTGGATCCTATGTTCCCCCCTCTCTCTGCCCCTCCCTCACTAGTTCATTCTCTCTCTCTCTCTCTGTCTCTCTCTCTCTCAAACATTTTAAAGAATTTAGTGAACAATCATATGAAAAGATGCTCAACCTAGTACTAACTAGTAATAGGGAAATTCAGCCTGGCAGAGATGTATAATGTTGACTATCAAATATTTTCAAGTACTGATGATAATAATAAGCATTGATGAAAATGAAGAAAATAGGAACTCTCAAACATTGTTGGGAGTAGGAATTGGTAAAACTACATTGGAGTTTTATTGTGATAGTATCTATTAAAATTTAAAATAATGATGACCCAGTACTTTCACATATTAGATTCTACTCTTGAGAAGTACTTATACAATTGTACAAGGGAGCAAATATACAAAAATATTCTGACACATAGTTTATATTAAGGGAAAATTAGAAAATAAGGGAAAACCAACTTAAATGCCCAAAATCTAACAAATAAAATAGTGCATATTCACACATAAAGAATCATGTAAAATCTAACAGACCTATATGGAATGACATGAAGAGATTTATAAAACACTGAGTAAAAAACCAAGCTGCAGAACCAAAGGTCTGGTAAAATAAACTATTAAAAAACACAAACCAATACTCATTTATGCATATATGTTAATAAATGCATAGAAGAGGCCTAGAACAATAGTTATTTATTAACAATGGTTATCTGTGCAGAAAGATCAGGAACGCAGAGGATGGTCTAAGGGATCTAACTGTGTTATTTGAATTGTTTTCAACTAGAACACAATAATTTATGTGTGCAATCAGTCAATAAAAATAAATAAAAAGCATTGAGGCCATTAATTAACTCTGAGCACATTTTTGCTTCTATCCTCTTGTTTGGCTAAACATACAGTAGTCTCTTTTTCATAAAGAGCATGTTGCTAATATAAAGTATCTCCAGGGTTGGAACTTCTGTGAATTGTTTATAAAGTTTTATATTAATTTCTAGTTCTATTACTATTGTCAGCTAAGGATAGCTTACCTTCAAATATATATGTATATATGTATATTTACGTGTGTGTGTATGTGTATATATATATATATATATATATATATATATACACACTTTTTTTTAATCTTTAAAATATATAGTCTTTATTCTTTGTGGTCCTTGTTAACATACCCTGCTTCAAGATGACAGATAAATTATGTCTGTTTCTAATGTTATTGCAAAAGCACAATTTTTTAAAACTATCCAAAACACACATTATTTAAAGAGCAGTGAAAGCTTATTTTTAAAAATAAGCATAGGATGGGAGAGAGGGGAAAATGGGTGATGGGCATTGAGGAGGGCACTTGTTGGGATGAGCACTGGGTGTTGTGCATGAGTGATGAATCATGGGCATCTACCCCCAAAACCAAGAGCACACTGTATACACTGTATGTTAGCCAACCTGATGATAAATTATATTAAAAAAAAAAAAGCATAGGAGGTATTTACATTTTAAATTGGAGTGCTTTTAAAAGTATCCTTATTTTCCCTCCTTTTCACACTGTAACCATATAAGAGCTCACAAAGTGTGGCTCTCAGAAGGTTAACTGATTTCCCCAAGAGCACACCACAGTAGGACTCAGAAAATCAGATTTATTGATTCTCATTGTAATGTGCTGTCCATGACTACAATTACAGGCACTGTCTTCTTTCTCTTCAAGAAAAAAAGAAAAAGAAATATAAACTACCTTTTTCAGGTGAAAGATTTTTTTTCAACCCGTAGTAACTACACTCATTTTTACCAGAAATTATAAAAACGGTGGAATGTATGAATTGATATATAAATGTGTACCTAAAGGGGCTCCCATTTATACAAGATAACAGAAGCTGATTTCGATTTTTACCATTTCCATTTTCCTTTTTGTACATAAAGGCTTTTAACAAACTATTGTGCACTTGAACTGTTCATCAACACAAACTTACATTCAATAATACCTTAGAGTTCTCACTGTGCTTTTGCTAATTTAAACACAGTATAATTTCTCTTACTACAAAATATATTTTGGAAAGATTTTATTTAAAGTGAATATGTCATTTTCCCTCAAAAAAACTGAGTTGCTAATTTTTAGTTTTGCTAGGTTTTACCTCTCTTCCTCCATAATGGAGTCTTCTTTCCCAGACATTTCTGAGGTGCTGTCATACATCAGTTTGTGAGTTTCAATAAAGTTTTTCTGTAAGGCAGACATCTGAGCCATGATCTTCTGGCGGTGCAGTCTAGCAGCTTCAGCTTTTCTTTTCCGTTCTGCTTTTTCCTTATCATGAGTAATCTGGGTATTAAAAAAACCACAAAAATTAGGTAGGATCCATTGTTAAAATTGACATATGCTATTCAGTCAAGCAAAACTTCCCAGAGTAAGAGTCTGATAAAACTTGATTTCCCCTTAAGCCTAGATTCAATCTGATGTCTCAGAACTAGCATATAGGCTCCATCCTATCATACAACTAATTGCTCTTTTGGTTATTTCAATAATTTAATCTAAAAGCCCCAAGTACTTTAAATATCTAATAAATGGTCTTTTATACTCAATGCAGGTAGATTAAGAAAATTAAATGAAACAAAATTTTTAAATCATGTTAATTGTTTAATCACTGACATTTAATCAATTTTGACCAACCTGACACTATCTAACAGTTACTACTAGATGCATTGCTAAAACTGAGAACTTTAACAATATTACTGACATGTATGGTGTCTTTTTATTGTTTATTCTAACTTAAGTCCAGTGTTATTCTTTTAGGAGGAATAGTTAAAAACTATAATAAAAAAATCATAAGTAATAAATAGTATTCTAATAATTTTAAGATTAGAATCATCATAACCTGAATATTACTACATTTCATTGAATCTAAGATGTACCATTTTCTTATGTTCCACTAAGAATGCTGACTAAATTATAAGAAGTCATTGATTATAGGATATATCCCAATTTCAGATATTAAAATATTTTAAAAATTAATAAAATATGGTATTTCCGACAGAGCTCCACGTACATCAATTTCCTCTGATTTTTTAAAATACATATATTATACTGGACAACTATGTGTCAAGCAGCACTAATCCCTGTGGTACAGAAACACAATGAACAAAAGAAGATGGTACATCTCACAAACTTTACAACAAACAGCTTCCTTCTAATAAAAAAGCAGCAGCTACCTTAAACCGGTAAAGTTCAAAGACCAAGAACATCACCATTAATTTAATGTTATTACCTCATCATTCTTAATAGATTCTGATCCTGATGTAGTTGCTACAATTAAACAAGATTTTTCTCTTAATCGCTTCACTGTGTCAAACATCTATGAAAAACAGATGAAATGTTAAAAAAAAAGATTTGGTTAGACTGATAAGAAACAGAAAAATTCATTAATTTGATTTTGTCATCACGTCATCAAATGTCTGACTTAAACTTTACACACACACACAGTCACGCATATAAATAGTTATATAAGTAGTTTTAAGTATATAAAAAGTGACTCCTGACTGTGACAAACACCTGCCCTAGTTGACTAGCAATACAGCTAAGCAGGAGGCTGCAGGCAACAAAATTAGCTAATTCCATCTGTAGGTATTAGCATTTCTCTGCTTTTGCTAGGGAAAAAAATTTTTTTTAGATTATAAATTACTTATTTTAATGCAAAGGCATATAAACACAAGAATACAAAATGGAAAATGAAACCCTCTCCCTGATCAAGTCCCTCTCCCCCAAATCAACTAAATTAAAGATTATTAGTATTTGTTTGCATGAAAAAATTATCAGAATATATATTTCTTTATATTTACACATATTCTCATCAAAAGCAATCCTACCATATACATTGTTTCCTATCTTCCATTTTCACTTAATCATTTATCTGTGAAGATGTTTCCATAATAGCTTGCATAGATCAGTCTCATTGTTTTTAACAAAAAACAATGTTTCAGCAATAGGATGGTACATCCATCCACAAAATGTTTGTATTTGAAGGAGTCTCAGTCTCATGTGTAAATACCTCCCACTAGGAACTTACAACTTTATATTGAACATTTGAGGAAAATTCATAATGATTTTAACAGTGGACACTTGTACTTTTGTATATTTTGACGATAAACTTTGGTATTCTAAAAGAAAATCAATTTTCAGGAATAGATCTCTAATATACAACACTGTGTCTGCAAGACATACATGTTGAAATAAATGACAGTTCAATTTATTTTCTTAATAAAAGTTGAAAACTTATCTACTTTGTTTTGTTTTTGTATTTTAAAGTAATTATATTGGCAAATTTAACACAAATACTAAATTTCTTTGTGAATTCTGCTTCAAGAGAAACCTTAGTAATAACATTACCTTATAGCCACAAACCTAATTATATCAAACATGTTTAGTGACTTACTCTAAGGAATAAAAAAAGCCAACTTCTTGAAGTACAAATCAGTACAAAGATCTCCAATTGATATGAATATGGAAATTAATCAATCCATATTCTAGTTATCAAAACAATATCTAGCTGATAACATCAGAATCTTTTAATAAGTCCAGTGAGGTGAAGCTCCATAACCTTCGCTTCATGTTTCCATGTGGAGGATTCCCATTAAAGTAATATTTCCAGCTTCTCTCCCTACCCCTTCCTTACTCACTCCTCCCCAAAGGCACTGCCATCCACCCAACAGTTCAAGCTCCAAATGCAGGAGTCATTTTTGACTCCTTGATCTCCCTCATCCACCATATCTATCAGCAAGTTCTACAGATTCTACTACCAAATTACACCTTAATCAGTCCAGCTTCTCGCCATCTGCATCCGAGCCCTGGTCATGCTTATCTCTCACCAGGATTTCTGCAACAGTTTTCTAATAGTTTCCCTGCTTTTACTCTTATACCCTATAATCCACTTACCCCACAGCAGCCAGAGTGATCTTACAAAAGTACAGACAATACTATGTCACTTAAAATCCTTCAGTGGTTTCCCACTGTTCTCAAAAATAAAATCCACCTTTTTACCTTCACCTGGAAAGTTCTATATGATCTGGCCCCTGGCTGTCCCTCTGACCTTGTTGCCTACCTTTTTCTCCTTCTCTCATTGTGCTTCAGTCATACTGGCCTTCTTTCTGGCCTCCTTAGAGCTTTTGCAGTGCTGTTCCCTCTGTGTGGAATATTCTTCCAGATTTTTCTAAGACTGGCTCCATGTCATTCAGTTTCAATGTCACCTCCTAAGAAAGGCCTTTCTGGTTACCCATCTGAAGTTACCCTCTATTCATCTACTGAACTATCCTTTCCTTTCTTTCTTTTTTTTTGAATTATCCTTTTCTTGTTTATTGCCTGTAACTGAACTAGTATATGCTCCACAACAGCAAGCACCTTATCTATCTTGTTCAGTGTCTAGAAATGACCATGGCACATAAAAGGCAATCAATAGATACCAACTAAATAATGATATAAATGAATAAATTTTAATTTATTAAAAAAAAATCCTTTCAGGGGCGCCTGGGTGGCTCAATCGGTTGAGCGTCCGACTTCGGCTCAGGTCATGATCTCACAGTCTGTGAGTTCGAGCCCCACATCAGGCTCTGTGCTGATGGCTCAGAGCCTGGAGCCTGCTTCCGATTCTGTGTCTCCCTCTCTCTCTGCCCCTTCCCTGCTCATGCTCTGTCTCTGTCTCAAAAATAAATAAAAACATTAAGAAAAAAAAATTAAAAAAAAAATCCTTTCACTAAAATAGGAAAACATGTGAGTGACCACAAAATCAATAGTAAATGACTTTACAGTTAGAGAACAGTAGTTTAACATTACAGGCAAACAGAGGATTCTTAAATATATAAACCAAGATATGATTAGTTTATCAGGTTCACCTGGAGTATCCATGTTATCATGTCTTTCTGGCCTTCTAACTGGGGAATTCCTTTGAGTTTTTCCAAAAGCATCTGTATATTCTGAGCATTCATGGCTGAACTTCCCAATCCTTTTTTAAAACACAAAAGTTACAAATCATAAATGAGTATCTTCATAATTATGTATAAATTATAATTTATAGTTAATGTTATTCACATTGATAGCCAAAGTTCACAATCACTTCCTTAAATACACTAATTTTTCAATGGAAGAATCTGCAATGACATGAAGTACTCAGTACTAAATTAAACTTGAAAAACTTGAATTACTTTAAAATTCTTAATACATTTTCCACTGGGGCTAAGTGAAAGCTACTTTTAATGATCTGTGCCTCACCTTTCCTCCACTTGGTTCATTGCCTAATAAAAGTAGTTAATTAGAACCAAACCTCCCCAAAATATGAACGTGGGGGCTGTTTATGACCATAAACTGAATATGTTTATGATGTCTTCAAGGATCAAAAAAACTCAGTTTATAAATAGAAAAGGAGAAGCTTTTCTCCTTTTGGTCTCCTAATCAATGTCCCTGGAATATGCTTTGATGAAAACTATCTTAATCTAATAAATATCTAAATAAAACTTAAAAATCTAATCTAAACCTATCCTGTTCTGCCAGGTAAAAAACAGTGCCAAACACACACATTATCATTCACTCAGATGTCTGCAATCAGTTTACATTCAGGAACATTAATAACTTCCATAGATGGGTAGTGTGAATGTTATGGTTGATGAAGCAGCAAATATTTGGTAATACTAGACAAAGAAGGCAAGAAACCATCAATATATTTATCTCCCATTCAAAGAAAGGGGGGGATCATGCAGTAAAAAGATACAGTAGAGAATTAAAAAAACACTTTTATTTTTGAAAACATTAGTTAAGAACTAAAGATGCTAGGAAACGTCTTAAACAATTTCAGAATTGTCTATGCTTTAATGAGTGGCAGATTAACACTCTGTAAGAGCTAAACTTTCACTTGGTAATTAGCTGAAACTATACTGAAAATTAATATTAAAACATACTTGAAGCCTTATGGTAAAAGTCAAATGTCACTTCTTCTTCAGGAGCTTTTTCAAGCTGTTGCTTTTCTTCTAGTAAACCCAATGCCAGAATATGAAATGCCTGAAAGAGGAATATGAAAAAAAACCTGTATTAAAAAAGTATTTTTTAATGTTTATTTATTTTTGAGACAGAGCGTGAGCAAGCACAGGGGAGGGGCAGAGAGAGAGGGAGACACAGAATCTGCAGCAGGTTCCAGGCTCTGAACTGCCAGCACACAGCCCAACACAGGGCTCAAACTCATGGACTATGAGATCATGACCTGAGCCGAAGTTGGATGCTTAACCAACTGAGCCACCCAGGCACCAATGAAAAGTGGAAGAGGAAGAGGAAAGAGGAAACTATGATTCCTCAAGTAAATATATTTGAAATGAAGGTATAAAAATAAGCAATCTTATGCATAAAAATGGGCAAAGGTTATGAACGAGCAGCTCACAGAGAGAAATGATAAATACACATATGAAAAATGGTCAATCTCACTAAAATGAAAGAAATGTGAACTGAAGTAAGACCACCCTGTTTTCCATCTTTTAAAGTGGCAAAAATTTTACAGTTAAGTAAAATACAGAGTTGGCTGAGGTGCTGGGAAACAGATACTTTTCACCACACTGGTGATGGGAAAGTAAACTGATACACATTTTTGAAGGACAATTTGACGATATCTATCCAAAATATAAAGGTACAGACTTAGTATTAAGAATCAGTCTCAAGTATGCAAAGATATTTGTAAAAGGATGTACAAATTTCATTGTTATACAAAGACCTAAAAACAACCTAAGAATGTCTATAAATAGGAGACTGGTTAAATGCACTACTGATATCCAAACAATGGAATATGCATCTATCAAGAATAAGATAGGCCCATGGGACGCCTGGGTGGCTCAGTTGGTTGAGCGTCCGACTTCGGCTCAGGTCATGATCTCACGGTTCGTGAGTTCGAGCCCCGCATCGGGCTCTGTGCTGACAGCTCGGAGCCCGGAGCCTGCTTCAGATTCTGTGTCTCCCTCTCTCTCTGTGCCTCCCCCACTCACACTCTGTCTGTCTCTCCTTCAAAAATAAATAAACATTAAAATAAATAAATAAATAAATAAGAATAAGATAGGCCTATATTTGCTAATGTGGAATGATTTCCAGAAGATACAACCTTTTAAGGTTTATTTATTTATTTTGAGAGAGAGAGAGAGAGAGAGCGAGCAAGCATGCACATGAGCAGGGCAGGGATAGAGAAAGGGAGAGAGAGAGAATCCCAAGCAGATTGAACTGTGAGATCATGAGCTGAGCTGAAATCCAGAGTTTGACACTTAAACCGACTGAGCCATCAAGGCACCCCAGGAAGATGATAAACATGTAACAGTGTTTATCTTCTAGGCAGGACACTAGGAGGTAGGCAAAGATATTTTAATTTTTGATTTCAAATATATCTCCATGGTTTGAAATTTTTTACTCATGTATTTACCACTGCTAGAACAAAAATTGAGATACACATACAGGTATGACAGCATTTAGAGACTCCATACCAACAACAGCCACGGAAGAAAGAAAATTAATTAAATTAAATTAATTAAATTTTAAATTAAGTTAAATAAATATCCAGTTACAGCTACCAAAGGTGACATTAAGTAATTTATAATTGTATTAAGAAAAATAGCTGCTTCCACTTAATGAGCTAATTCTCATAAAAACTCTATGAACTAATTATACTTACACCACTTACCAACAGGGAAATTATTCTTTACTCCTAAATAAAAAGTGGTGTAACCAAATCTGTCTTCAAATCTTTATTATACTGCTCATAATTCAAGTGAAATAAGAAATATAGAAAATTATGATGCAAAAAAGATATGACAATTTACTATTAGCAGGCAGGATTTTTTAAAAAAACTTTTTTTTTAAAGTGTTTTTTAACATTTATTTATTTTTGAGACACAGAGCATGAGCAGGGGAGGGGTGGAGAGAGACGGGGATACAGAATCCGAAGCAGGCTCCAGGCCCTGAGCTGTCAGCAAAGAGCCTGATGTGGGGCTTGAACCCACAAACTGCGAGATTGTGACCTGAGCCAAAGTCCAATGCTTAACTGACTGAGCCACCCAGGGGTCCCCCTTCCCAATTTTTTTTAAGTTTACTCATTTATTTTGAGAGAGAGAGAAAGTATGGGTGGGGGAGAGGCAGAGAGAGAGAGAGGGAGGGAGAGAGAGGGGGAGGGGGGGAGGGGAGGAGAGAGAGAGAGAGAGAG
>NW_024412415.1:9745979-9865177 GCF_014898765.1 Herpailurus yagouaroundi
AGAGAGAGGGAGAGAGAGGGAGAGAGAGGGAGAGAGGGAGAGAGAGGAAGGGAGGGAGAGAGAATCCCAAAAGGGCTCCACAATGTCAGCATGGAGCCCAATGAGGGGCTTGAACTCACGTACTGTAAGGTCATGACCTGAGTGGAAGTAGGATGCTTAACCAACTGACCCACCCAGATGCCCCCCACTTTTTTTGTAATATAAATGGTCCCCAAGAGTAAGGATACTAAAAAACATGACAATGTGTGTCACTAAGAAAGTCTGTGCCACATCTAAACTCTTTTTAATGACCCCTAGGACTAAAGTTAAAAAGACCAAAAACATTCTCCCTGGATCCTCAAGAACTCTATGAAGTAGAGACAATATTCGAAGTAGAGAAAATATTTCAGGTATACATACCATCTGAAGCATCCCTTCAGTCCACAAGTTAGAATCTGTGTCAACTGCCCGCTCAAATATGGTCCTGAGAATGTACATCATGATATCACAATTGAGAAGGTTAACCACTTTGCTGAAAGCAGGGCAGAATTCAGGAGGTGGTGGTGGTGGTAATGCTAAAGTGAGTGGGAGATGGATGGCAGAAGAGACAAACAAGTACATTTTTATTTGGGTTATCCTACACGCGAAATTGCATATATCAAAATCATGGATTACATGCAAAACAACACATGATTTTTGTTACTTTTAAAGCACTGAATGCATCAATGTCAAGGGAAATATAAGTCACTATATCAGTCACCCAAAGTAAACTCCATTTGCTATAAATTTAAAAATTGTATCACCACTGATGTAAGCCATATCTTAATATGAGGACAAGAAATAAAGGGGTCTATGCACTTTCATTAGTTGCCCACTCTTAAAAAACAACAAAAACAAAAGTGAAAAACACTATACACTAGGCTGATACAAAACCACAGAAAATAGTCAAAATGAGTCAAATCAGAATCTCACTTTTTACCTTCATCTTTGTTTTCTTGTTTTCTCCTTTTCTTCTGCATATGTTCTGCCTATGTGTATATATATAAAAAAAAAAAAGTCTATCTTTAAATATACTGCTTGGCAAGCATGAAACAAATGGAATACTTTGAAGCAGGCAGGAAAGATCCAGGAGCCTACCAAAATATCTTATATACTGATGTATTAAAAATGTTACCTGGTGCCAGAAATAAAATGACTGTCCTAGGAAAAGCCACTGCAAAACAGATGAGTAACATCCCTCCTCAAGATTTTAGTTCCCATTCTTTCAGTCAACAATATTCATCTCGTGCCTATTATATTCAGGGCATTGTACTGCGGCCTGGAAATTATTCATTTTGTAAGGACGAGTCCAGACATCACCGTAAGTGGTCAAACTTAACATCACCCTTAATGGGACAAATACACATCATGTACCTGATTTGATACAATGTATTTTACCCCAAAACATTTAATTTGAATCTAATCATGAGAATACAATCGGATACATTCAGAATGCAGGATATTCTAAAAGACCACTAGCCTGTACTCTACCTGGCAATGGCATATTATAAAATGTCAATATTATGAGAGACAAAAAGGCAAAAACATCATCCTAAATTAAAGGAGATTACAGAAACATGACACCAAATAAAGTGCATGATCCTTGACTGAATCCTCCTCCCCATGAGACCGGGATAAAGGATATTTTTGGTAAATGAGAAAAATTTAAATACTGCCTGTATACTAGGTAACATTACTGATTCAATTTTAATTTCTTGGGTGAGATAATGGTCTCTATTAATGAGAAACAGTATAAAACTATAGAAAAAAAAAAAACGGGAAATTTCCGGCAGAGTTAGAAAGCATAAAGCATTTTAGGCTTATTTACTGAAGAGGATATCCTTTCCTACCTTGCTATGTTGCGTTTTGGAATAATGATAAAAGTACATATTGAAGTCTTTCAATGATTCATCTTTCAGTTCATAAACTCCATGGCCTGATACACCTGGTTTCCTAAACAGACAGAAAATACAGAGATGAACTGCAGGGTTCCTACAGTATACAATACTGACAAAATAAGAACCTAAACAGTAATTAAAACTCAAACTCTAGAAGAAATAATCATATCTCAATCAGCTTGCTTAAACTGAAATGAGAAATTTCATTCCAATAGTAAAACTAAAACCCTATACGGCAAGCTCAAAGTCCTGATAACAGCTCAGTTGTATTTCATAATTAAGAAATTTAAACAAATTTGAGCAAGTTTATTTGATATTTTACAGACCTGATCTCTGACTTATTTCGCTTAGCCTTATACTCTCTAGCTCCATCTATACTGTTGCAAATGTCAAGATTTCATTCTTTCTTAGGACTGAATCATGTTCCAGTGTATAATATATACCATGTCTTCTTCATCCATTCATCTGTCTATGGACACTTGGACTGCTTCCATAATTTGTCTACTGTAAATAATGCTGCAAGAAACATAGGGGTGCACGTATCCATTTGAATTAGTGTTTTTGTACTTTTTGGTAAATACCCAGTGTGCAATTACTAATTGTAGCATAGTTCTACTTTTAACCTTTTGAGGGACCTCCATACTGTTTACACAGTGGCTGTACCAGTTTGCATTGCTACCAACAGTGCAAGAGGGTTCCTTTTTCTCCATAACCTCACCAACACTTGCTGTTTCATCTGTTTTTTATGTTGGTCATTCTGACCATACTGTTTGATTACTATAGCTTTGTAGTATATCTTGAAATCAGGAATCAGGACACCTTCAGCTTTGTTTTTCTTTCTCAAGATTGCTCTGGGTATTTGGGGTCTTTTGTGGTTCCATACAACTTTTAGTATTATTTGCTCTAGTTTTGTGGAAAATGCTGTTGGTATTTTGACAGGGATTGCATTGAATCTATAGATTGGTTTGGATAATATGGAGATTTTAATAATATTAACTCTTTTAATCCATGAGCATGGAATATTTATTTGTTCATCTTCTATTTATTTCATCAGTCAAAAACTTAACTATTAATAGCCCACTACTGGCTAGGAACCTTACTAATAGCATAAATAGTCAATACATATTTTGTATGTTAAATGTATCATACACTGTATTCTCACAAAAAGCAAGCTAGCAAAAAGAAAATGTTAAGAAAACCATAAATGAGAAACTACATTAACAGTACTATACTGTACAAACTCCACGTGTAAGTGGACTCATGCTATTTGAACATGTTGAAGGGCCAAGTATACTTACTATTTAAGTCACTTAATATCATGAATGAGTATTTCTCATATACTTTCCAAAAATACTCATTTTTTAAAATTAACTAATTTTAATATAATTTATTGTCAAATTGGCTAACAAACAGTGTGTAAAGTGGGCTCTTGGTTTTTGGGATAGATTCCCATGGTTCACCGCTTACAGACAACACCCAGTACTCATCCTAACAAGTGCCCTGCTCAATGCCCATCACCCATTTCCCCTCTCCCCCACCCCAACCCACCCACAGTTTGTTCTCTGTATTTAAGAGTCTCTTATTGTTTGCCTCCCTTCCCCCATGGTCTTCTAGTAAGTTTCTTAACATCCACATATGCAAAAATACTCATTTTTTTCAACAAACACATTACTCAGTGCTTAACCATGTGCCCCTCATTTTCACCCTTTTTCATCTGTACTCCATTCTTGTTCTTAGAAGTTCAGGCAAGGACTTCAGAGCTTCTACAAATATCCAACGTACAATAGCAAAGATTGGTCTACTTCCCAAAATAAGCATAAATATTAAGTACTTACTTAAATGTGGCCACTTTGTTTATGACATTCTCTAAGCCAGTTTCATTATTTTCCTGTTGAAACAATATTTTTGTCATTTTTACCTTCATGCAATGACTTTTCCTTCTCTTACTGTGAACTGCAATACATTTCAAGAGCATTCCTGAAGTACTTTGTAAACAATAAAAAAAGATTAACTTCCAGTATAAAAATATTGGGTCTGAAACCAATTGTTTTGAGGAACCAATTTCTTAACAGAAATAAGATCTATAAATAAACTACTTAAGGAAGAAATTTTATCTAAATTTGCCCTCATATACATTTATGTATATAAACACACAAACACACACCCAGTAGTTCAAAGAAAAAGAGCTCAGGGTGCCTGGCTGGCTCAGTCAGTGAAGCATGTGACTCTTGATCTAGGGGTTGTGAATTCGAGCCCCAGGCTAGGTGTGGACATTACTTAAAAAAAAAGAAAAAGAGTTTTCCTTATTTATTATGTTCATCACCCACATCATTTAAGGACATGTCCATGCTGTACCAATACCTAAAACCAAGGTTATAAAATAAATGGAATCTACAGCCAAACACATGTAGATGTCCAAATGTAGTCTGGCTTCTGCATTATAATAATTTTCTGATTGGCCAGAACTTTTCCTTGATCGGGGAATTTTTTTTTTAATAAAGTCATTTAAAATCAGGATAAGAACATAGTTGAGATACAAAAGTAAGCATATAATAGTTTCGCAAAAATTGAGGCATTGAACCTCCTTTTAAAATAATGCACATAGTAGGGGGACTAGGTGGCTCTGTCACTTAAGCGTCTGACTCTTGATTCTGGCTCAGGTCATGATCCGATTTGTGAGTTCGGGCCCCGCATCTGGCTCTGTGCTGACACTGCAGAGCCTGCTTGAGATTCTTTCTCTCTCTGCCCCTCCTCCTGCTTGTGCTCCCTCTTTCTCTCTCTCAAAATAAATAAAATAAAATAAAATAATACACTTGGGATAAGCAATGAAGTTAGGGTATGCCTTAAAGCATTCTTCTTGCAAAGTATGATATATATATCACTAGTGCTGTATGAAATTATTTTACGTTATATAGTTATATATTTTTAAAATTGTGAATAGTCACTTATTTTAATACATATTAGAAAAAAAATCCAGAAACTAAACCTATTTCACTGATAGTATTGCTTAGAAAGATGCCAATAAAAATGTAAATTAATCTTAACATGTATTAATAATTATAAAATGGGTAGATGGATATGTAGAAATTATGAAGGTGATATGCCAAATGAGTCTGAGAATCAATTAACAATAAAACTGGAAAAAGGGGTACCTAAGTGGCTCAGTCAGTTAAACATCCACTTTAGCTCAGGTGATGATCTCGCAGTTTGTGAGTTCAAGCCCCACATCAGGCTCGACAGCTCAGAGCTTCGAACCTGCTTCACATTCTGTGTCTCCCTCTCTCTCTCTGCCCCTCCCTTGCTTGTACTTTCTCAAAAATAAACATTAAAAAAATTTAAAAACAAACAATAAAACTGGAAAAAGATACAATATTTTTTTAGGAAAACTGACCAACAGTCAAAATTTATCTCTATTCTATTTCTCTGGAAAACCTTGATAGATAAGTCCAATTCTCTTTTAAGAATCATTGTTCTAATTCATAATTAAATCTCAGAAGAAAAAATATGAGACCCATAATCTTTTTTATTTTTTTATTATCATTATTTTTTTAACATTTATTTTTGAGACAGAGAGAGACAGAGCATGAACGGGGAGGGTCAGAGAGAGGGAGACACAGAATCTGAAACAGGCTCCAGGCTCTGAGCTGTCAGCACAAAGCCCGACGCAGGGCTTGAACTCACGGACCGCGAGATCATGACCTGAGCCGAAATCGGACGCCCAACCGACTGAGCCAACCAGGCGCCCCGAGACCCATAATCTTTAGGACTATTACTTCAATCGTCAGCAAATACAAAAACTTAAATATCACCTGTGGCCATGAGACTGCACTCTGCAGACCTCCAGTTAGAGGCAACAGAGATACTAATGCAGGCTCACTGTGGGATAGAGGGGAAGACATCAAGCCTGGATGGGATTACCCAGCAGTCTAGAATGCTTCTATCTAACCTTCCTTTCTCCTTACTTTCACCTGGAATCAATTTTGCCTCACAGTCTGATGGCTCCCAAGCTTTTCCAAGCTTCCTCACCATTTTCTCTCATACGTACTGTTCCTAATAAATTCTTAAATGTTTTGTCTTAGACATCTGCTTCTCAGAAGATCCAGACTAATATACTACTCAAATAGTCTCAGTATTTCAAGGAGGCCCCTTTTCTCTGGAGAATTTTTATTTTGATGTAAGCAAAAGCCAAGAAGTTTCTTGCTCTAAGATGTTTTCCAAATAGCCATAATATTTCGAAAATGTTTCTTAATGCCCAGAAGTCCAGAATTATTAAAGTTTATACCACTAAAGAATGAATAGTTGTAGATCTGCAAAATTCATTAAATAAATTTTCCTAAAACTTCAAAGTAGTTTTGTTTCCAATTCCAAAAAAAGAAAAACAACAACAACAACAACAATGCTGGACTTACGTTCTCAGGTAAATTTTTGGCAATGGCACTATGTGGCATGGGTTCAATACAAAGCAAGTGAATAATTTCTCTCATTGTGACCTCTTCTTTGGTTACATTTCCCACGCCAGGTACATAACGCTCACCTAATACAAACAATGAAAAGAAAAAGTAAAACAATCAATTGTTTTCTATTTAAATCTCTTCTACCAGGAACACTTAATACACAGAATACTGCATTAACTCTATGAGAGAGGGACCAGAATTTGGACATATTCCTAAATCTGAACAAAAGTCTATTTGCTAAAAGACAGAGGAAGAAAAATGAAGAGATCCAAAGAACACAGGCCTTCTCTTAACCTACACACACACACACACACACACACACACACACACACACACACACACGTATACGTACACATACTCACACATTATAAACAAGGCCCCTCAATTAAATTAGCATGTGTTTCTAATACTAGAAAAAAGGCTGATGGCATTGAAAGACCACTGGCCATCAGTGAACAATAGCTTTTCTTTCAAGATCTTCCTTTATTTTGTCTATACTTGTTATTTAAGACAGAATAAGGTGAAAACCCACAAACAAGATATTAAATATGTTGTTATGGATTAAATGACAAAACAGTAATATGTATCAGGAATGACTGGTGTTGCTAAAATGCTCACATGACCATGTTTCCATTTTTCATCTCAATAAACTGCCAAACAGAGAGAGAAAATAGCTAAATCAACTATGGGAACTGGTGTTGAAAGCATCTAATTCCCATTGCCTTAAGAAGGCCTATGGTATCTGGCCTTATGTCACCACTGATTTGCAATATACAAACTCTTATGATATCTATAACAAAGTCATTACAAAGGCAGGAAACTTTTGCCTAAGAGATTTGATAAATTCTATAAATTAGCCAAAGAATGACTTTTGTGAAATGAATTCATTTCAAATAGATCATCCCTCTTAACATTTGTAAAGCACTTTATAACTTTCAATTTTTTCACCCTAAAACAGTATTCTCTAGAAATTTAGTGCTATAAGAAAGCTCAGAGATCACATAGATTACCTTCAAGTTTTACAAATCATGAATCTAAGACCCCAAAAATGTAAATGGCATGCTTCTGATAGTTAATATATTATAGATAATTCCTAAACAATCAATAATACAATATGTATTATAGACTATTATATAGTTAATATATAGTATTACATAGTTAACACTATATATTAACACATATATATTAATGATAATATATATTAAATATATATGATAGTATATATAAATAATATATACATTATATTAATGATTATACATATTAAATGATAATATATAAGTGATAATATATATCTAATTAATATATATTAATGATAATGAAAGTAATGAAGTTACTGTACTCAGGAATATAGCAGGTATTAACAAAAAATCAAATCACATAGGAGGAAAACCCAATAAATTTAAATAAACACAGTAATAGCAATAATAAAACAGTAAAAATATAAAATAGCAAAAATATAGTACTAGAAATTCTACACACACTATTCTAAGAACAAACATAAAAATTCTCAAGTTTTTATAATTTAATAAAGTATATCATCAATTTAAAAATCTTTTACACATTTACAACTCACTTTGCAATGGCAATGAAGTTCACCACACTTTCTGCTGAGACAAGCAGCCAGTCAGTAACTAACTTTCTGAAAACAAGTAAAATGAACCCATGTTTTCAGATTTAGCCAGGGGTAGAATCCTCACTAAGAACTAACAATAAAAAGCATGTTTGCTGCCATAAAGTAAGAAAAATAGCCAGAATGAGAAGTCAAGAACTTTTACTTAGCTCGTAAAATCAACAAAGTCTATAATACAGAACATTAAAAAAAAAAAAAACAACCAAAAAAGTATGGCCAATATTTACCCAAAGTAAAAAGAATGACACAATGAAAAAAAAATTTTTTTCTTACTAAGACCTATATTACTTTGAAATTTCACACATAAATACAATTTTTAGCACTCAATGTATAGGTATTTTTAATCTACATTTCTAACTAGGATAATTGTATTCCAGTAAAACAAGACCAAATAATTATAAATCAGGTATTGAAAAACAAAGATGTAACAGAACTGTGCTTTTTAAAAGCTAGGTTTCTAAACACATCAATCATATTAGTCACATTAATCTCTAATATTCTATGCTGTATTTGCGAGAAGAGTAAAATAATAAATTATAGTTTTTATTAATGCTCTCTCTGAAAACAACTCATAAGATTAATGTTTTAATCTTACCCACAATATAGATGAGGACTTGAAGCATTTCTTCTATTAATGTATTATATTGTTTAATCAAATCCTATTGAATCAAAAAAGAAAAAATTAGTTACAAAAGAACCAAAAGCCTTTATAAAACATACATTTCTGGATCAGACTCATGGTTCATGCAGTCCAGTACTTTCCTTCAGACTGCAGCAGAAAATCAGGTGAATAATTCCCTTTACTGACATCAAATTCCATAAGGTTCACAATACCTACCATATAATAAGAACTCAATACAAATATTATTTTCATTATCATTACCATATAGCCTTAAGTCAACAAACTAATTCTTATGACTTCCTTCTTACCTGGGTTGGTGGGACAGTGGCTTCAAATAACAGATACCAGTTCGTGAGAATACTCTTCCTTAACACCCCTCTTACTTAAGCAATGTATAGCAAAATGAGATACTCATTTTTCACCAAGTATAAAACATGACTAAAAATTAGCTTTGTATTTTGTATCCTATTCTTTGGTCCTTTGCAAGTAACTTCTAATTTGAAAGAATAAAATAACATGATTCATAAATTTAAAGTTCGTAGCAAATATGAAAGCAATGAAGATGTGACAAAACTACAAAGTACAACAAATTATAAGCTATGAAAAATGTAACAAATACAACAAGTGAAAAATATCCTTATTAAATAAGGAACTTTAACAGAAACTGAAAAAGGGGAAAGGGTTGGAAAGATAATTTACTATCAGAAAGGGGGAAAAAAGGCCAATAATCATGAAAACATGGTCAACCTCAATGCTCATTAAAGAACTACACCTACAAATAAAAGACCACCTTTCACCTATCACATCAACAAAGAGTAAAGATACTAGTGCCACTACAGAGGTACACACTGCTAAGGAGTGTAAATCTGAGTACCTCTTCTGAGAGCAATGTGACAATATGTATTAAGAGTCTTAAGAAAAAGCATACTGTTTTCTCCAGGTAATCCTCTTCTAAAAATTTATCTTAACAAAATAATTAGGCAAGTGTTTAAACCCTGAGGTACAGAGATGTTTATAAGACCAAAAAACTAGAAAACCTCTTCAGCAATTAGGGGATCAAAGTATAATGCAATTGTACAGCGCAATACTATATAGCCTTTAAAAATTATGATATAAAAAAAAGTGGTGGTATATTTATTTAAAACTATCACAACATCTCATTAAGCACAGAAAGCAAATAACCAAATAGCACATACAAAATGATCCAATTTTTGTTTTAAAAACAAACAAGACACCAAAACTTAGAAGGTGATCATTTCTAGGAGGCAGTCTTTCATGTGATTTTTCTTCTTTTATTAATCTAAACATTCTAACTTTTTGTAGAGTAAAAAGAATGTGCATATGTAGATATATGTGCATGTTATGTGTATATGTGTGATTTTTGGAAATACACATAAAGAAATAAAAATCCTAAATATGATTAAAATTGTTAACAAAAATACTTCCTTTGGAATTGATACACATGTCAGTTTCTGTTGCGTACCTGGTCTTTTGGGGATATAGTCTTGTTAAAAGCATCAGCAAGTTCATACCTCTGAAGTACCAGTAACAAGAACCTGTTGGGATCCATTAAAGATGCACCAATCTGTGGAAGAAACGCAGCATGACAGTTCCATGTGTATTAAATGAACAAACATTTGTCTCCAGTAGGACTGTCAGAAAGAGTATAAAGTAAGTCTGCAAAAGATAATGTAGTAATCCCTTCCATTTTTTATGATACCCTATTAAGTTTTAACGTGAGAAAAATTTAAGTAAATAAAGTTAAAAATAATTACTGTATCTTTTCTCTCCCTCTACAAGGGATCAAAGAAGGTTAAGACATAAGTATCCAAAGTAATTTCAATAGGTACCTGAAGCATAATGATATCTTTATCATACATTTCTTCTCTGCACTTAACATCTTGGTAGTAAAACACCTGTAAAATAAAAGATTGAAGTGGCATGAATTGTTTTATTTCAAACAGAATTCTTAACAAACACTATTCCTAAAACTTTCTCTAAACCAGAAACTCCAAGAACTCCTTAGTGGCAAAAAAAAAAAAAAAAAAAAAAAAGCTGTAAATCTATGAATCACTAAGGGATTCGTGAGATTTTAAAGTAAGGAAATATGGCATGAAAATACTTCCAAGTTTAAAATGCTCTATATTATTACTCTCTCAACATGTGCAACAAAAGAATTTATTTCCTCTGATTTAAAAATCCCCACTTCTATAAAAGTAAACTAATTTCTACAATCAATCATAACACGATTTTTCTCCCAAGTGGTATCTTTACAAGTCCAGTTTCCCCATCTTTTAGGAAAAGCACTTCTCTTTATTTGCTCTAGAACAGAGGGAAAAATTGTTAAAGTGGCCTTCTATTAAGAAAGGTGATGGGAAGACTATAGGTCTCCAGGTAAGGAAATCCTCATAATGTTAATGGGCACATTTCTACTGGCTATCACCTAATCTATCTACTCACTAGGAGAAATATCTACATGGTTACTAGAACTTTCATTTCTGAGTTCATATAAGAAAACATAAAGCAAATAGCAAAATCCAGAGACATAAGGCTAAATTATATAAGAGAAAAAAACCATCAGAAAATTAACACACTCACATTCACATGAATGTGAATAGGCCTTGCCATACCTGGCTAATGAGAGAGAGTCCATTTCTTCGCCACATTTCAGCAACAACCTGGGCAACCAACACCAGACAACGCAAAGGATATTCCACTAGTACCTCTACTTGAAAGTCCTCCTGAAAGAGATGAACAATTTCATTATTTTTCAGAGGGCTTGGATGTGTCTCAAAGTCATGACACTAGACATTCTTCAGTTTTCTCATCTGTAAAACGGATGGGCTTGAACGAGTTAACTCCAAGTTTTGGTGATTTAGATTTCAATGTACTTATATAGAAACCTAAAATTACTAAATGGGAATTATCCAGGTAGGTTTCAAAATTTTTCTTCCCTCTCATCAACCAAGAGGTGTTTAGAAATAGGGTATAAGTAAATCAGCCCTTAATAGAGTCACTTACAAAAGGCACAAATTCATGTAGTCTTGAAACGGCACCCAGCCTGCTTAAACGCACATGAAGACCTAAAGGTTAAAAAAAAAAAAAGAGAGAGAGAGAGAGAGAGAGAGAGAAATGAAAAAGCAATAAACCCAGTTAATTTATCCCTCATTAACTCAAGTTCAGAAACTTATGGTTTAAATACATATTTACTGAGTTTAGAAATGCAAACTTTTGACTTCTAATTTTAAAATACAGTATTAATGTATTTAAGATCCTACATAGTGCAAGGTGTGTTTACCCGTTATATAAAAATACTATGCTGCCTCTCAAGACATCCTTATTCTGTTCTTAACTAATCAAAAGAAATGAAAACTAATTTAAGTATTTCTTTTTGTAAAAATAGAAGTGATGTAAAATTACATCAATTATACCATGTGCAAAAACTAAAAATGAATAAAAAACCTAAACATAGGAGCTAAAACTGTAAAACTCTTAGAAAACAGGGAATAGACTTCATGACATTGGATTTGGCAATAATTTCAAAGGATACTATCAACAGAGTGAAAAGGCAATCCAAAGAATGGGAGAAAATATTTGCAGATCATATGTTTGATACATAGCTAATATCCAGAACATACAGAAAGCTCCAACAACTCAACAACAAAATATCTGATTAAAAAATACACAAAGGACTTGAATAGACATTTCTTCAAAGAAGATATAAACATGACTGGCAAGCACAGGAAAAGATGCTCAATAATCACTAATCATTGGAGAAATGCAAATCAAAACCACAATGAACTGGGGTGCCTGGGTGGCTCAGGTGGTTAAGCACCTGACTCTTAGCTTTGGCTCAGGTCATGATCTCATGGTTCATGGGTTCAAGCCCCACATCAGGTTCTGTGCTAACAGTGTGGAGCCTGCTTGGGATTCTCTCTCTCATTGTCCGTCCCTCCCAGGATTATGCTGTCTCTCTCAAAATAAATAAATGAACTTAAAACAACAACAACAACAACAAAAACAATGAACTACCACTTCACTCATTAGGATGGCTATTAAAAAAAACATACAGGAAAGAAGATGTGTTGGTGAGGATGCAGAAAAAAACAGAACCCTTGTACACTGCTGGTGGGAATGTAAAACGGTGCAGTTGCTATGAAAAAGAGTTTGGTGGTTCCTCAAAAAATTAAAAAGTAGAATTACTTTATGAACCAGCAATTGCACTTACGGTACATACATCAAAGAACTAAGAACAAGGACTCAAACAGATACCTGTACACTCATACTCACAAGCAACATTATTCACAACAGCCAAAAGGTAGAAGGAACCCAAGCATCCATTCGTAGGCAAATGGATAAGCAAAAGGTGGTATATACAAACTATGGAATATTATTCAGTCTTAACTAGGAGGGAAATTCTGACACATGCTACAATATGGGTAAACTAAGGATAGTGCACTAAGTGAAATAAGCCAGTTATAAAGGATATGTATATGATTTCAGTTAAGTGAGGTACTTATAGGGGTCAAGCATAGAGGTGGAAAGTAGAATGATGACTTCCAAAGACCGCAGGGAGTGGGGGATTGAGGAGTTATGCTGAACAGGTACAGAATTTCAGTTTGGGAAGATGAAACATATTCTGGAGATGGATGGTGGTTGATGACTGCAGAGCAATATGAATGTACTTAATGCCAGTGAACTATACATTTTAAAATGGTTCAAATGATAAATTTTGTTATATGTATATTTACCACAATTAAAAATATAAACGTAGAGGCATCTGGCTAGCTCAGTCAATAGAGCATGCAACTCTTGATCTCAGGGTTATGAGTTCAAGGAAGCATGGAGCTTCCTTATTTTCTAACTAACTAACCAAATAGAAATCTGCTATCAGCATTCTTCAAAAATAAATAAATACATACATACACTTACATACATAAAGTTATTTAAAAAAAAACCTGACAGGACCAATTTACATGGAAATGCAAATCAAAGAATGATTAAAGAGAATCGTACTTCTTTCTTTTAGTGGTGAAAGGAATAACAACAAAGATAACACACTGGTGTAATCTCACAGAGAAGAGGTTTAAAAACCAGTAACAATGTGTGTTAACTATACTTCAGTGAAAAAAAACCCACAAAAACCAGCAACAAGATTTTACCATATTTAAATTGGGGTGGGAGATGAGTTACCAAGTTAATCCTTCAGTGTATATTAAAAGGATTCATTAGTTGACCCAAATAACAAAAGGCCCAGGTAAACAAGCATCCCGAGATCAATGTTCTGGTGACAACTCTTTGAAGGACAGTGACAGTTCTTAACTGCAGTGTGATATGAATATGTTTGTACATAATGAGTACAGAACAAAAACAGAAATAGTTCTACTACTCTGAATATCTAAAAAACAAAGCTAATAGAAAGATGCAAAAAACAAACACTCACCAGCAAGAGTCCTGGAGAGTGGCAGATGTATGCTTACAAGATCTTCAGATACCTTGTATGACTTAGTTTCCAGAGTATGACCCCACAATTGTACTACTGTCTTGCTACTAGATATAAAACTTGTACTGCACCGCATCACAGCTTTGTGACACTCTTTATAAGCCACCAGTAAGAGTTCTTCCTAAAAGGAAATTAAAAATGTACACAGATTAACAAGTTATTTACTTTACCACACCATTCGATAAATATTTAGTAAATATAAGCACAAAATTGTTCCATGTATAGCACAGTTACTTCCACAGCATCTGCAAACTAGTTGGAAATATAAGACAGAGAGACAGACACACACACACACACACACACACACAATATCAAAGTAAAACATTTTAAGTACTATGTAAATTGTACAAACGAATTACTCTAAGAGGGAGGAAAAAGAATTACAAACAAATGGGAAGACATTATTTGTGAAAGCAGTTTTGAGTGGGGTCTAAAAGAATATGCAGAATTTATGGGGAAAAATGAGGTGACAGTGGTATAATAAGCAGAGATACAAGAGTAAACAGAGAAAAAAGGGGAAGTACAACTCTTGTGCAAGCAGTGTAAAGGAATAAACACTAGATAAATGAAAGGCTTTATGGATGAAATTAATGAGCAGTGCAGCTGGAAATATGCCTTGCCATCAGTATGGGAATATACTGATGGTGTCTGAAGTGTAACAATGTCAACATGCTGCTTCAAGAATAATTAATGGGTGTCAATGAAGATGACAGACTGGAGAGAGTGATGTTAGGAAACAAGGGAACCAACAGGAAGATTACTATGAAGTCTAAGTCTAAGGTGATAAGGGTCTTAACTAGGATGGGGGCAGTCAGGGAAAAAGAGAATGAACTCACAGGAAATAAGTTAGAATTGTAAAATAAACTTAGGCTAAGGAAAACTCACATCAGGGAGAGAGGAGTCAAACTCACTTTTCAAGACAGTGTTTTTCACAGTGATTTTATCCTGAGAAACAAATGCTATGGTCCAATAAATTTTGGGAATATTCCACTTAGAAATTAGCACACTGAATAATTTAAAGGGCTTGAGGGGCGCCTGGGTGGCTCAGTCAGTTAGGCATCCGACTTCAGTTCAGGTCATGATCTCGCAGTTCACAAGTCCAAGCCCCATGTCGGGCTCTGTGCTGACAGCTCAGAGCCTGGAGCCTGCTTCGGATTCTGTGTCTCCCCTTGTCTCTACTCCTCCCCTGCTGGCACTCTGTCTCTCTCCTCTCTCAAAAATAAATAACAACATTAAAAAAATTTTTTTTAACCATAAAGGGTTGGAAAAGTTCAGTGGCATTAGAAAGAAAAATCATACTTGATTTTGTTCAACCTAACATTTCTCAATCTTATGTGAACATAGAACTTTTTCCCCCTGAAAACTCTAACATCTAACACAGAGAATGCAGTGGCTCTGAGATTTTCTGTGTGGATGAATGTATGAATCATAGTGTCATTGTCTTGATATGGCATGAATCACAGCCATACGACTCTGAACGTACCCAATCTCATCTGAATCAGTGTCATTAATTGAAAAATGGAAGTCAAGAAGGGAAAATGTTAAGTTGAAGTAGAAAGAAATGATGACAAACCAATTTAATATATTCTGAATTTGAAATGTAAGTGTAAGATCTAAGCAGGAATGTCTAGCACACAAATAGAATACAATAGCTCCACAGTTTTAAATGAGGTGGTAGAAATGAAAGACCTGTAAGAAAGAGAATATTCAGAATGTATCATTTAGTAGTCAGAAGGAATTGGGAAAAAAAAAAAAAAGGCAATCAATGATTGAAATGTTGAATCAGTAACAGAAGTATTATAATAATGTAGACTTGTAAAAATCAAAGGGAAAGAAAGTTTCAAAAAGATTAGGTATTCAAGAGAAAACAATGCTACAGACATTTGCAGGAAAATGGGGACTTAGAGAAGACCCTCTGAATTTGGTTACTATAAAGATCCTCTGAATTTTTTTCAAAAAGCAGTTCCAATCAATTTGTAAGGGCAGAAGCCAGACCCTAAAGAAGTTTCAGAAGCTAGAGAGATGACAGCAAATATAGATGGCTGCAGAGGGTTTGGCAAATGTCAAGATGAGCAACACATACTCTGACCTCATCTCCAACAACTATGCATGCCTTCCATAAAGGTGATGGTTGCCAAAAAATATGTGCTCTGGCTAGTTGCTGGACAATATTTCCTGTCCTTATTGTTCCACAAAGCTACAGTGCTAGATTAAATTCTATCATGTCTGTATGACTGCCACTCTGAACCTGTGACCAACTGCTGGTGGGGAAGCAGAAGAGAGGAGGAAACAAGAGAGCTCACAGTTCACAGAGGTAGCAGAGACAAGGGGCTTTTACTCGTGTTGATGTTAAGGACAGGTGCGTCCTGTGTGTGTAGGCAAGTGAATCAAAGAATGGGAAATACCAGAGGAGACAACTGAGGAAGCCAACTCCAGGAAGAAGTAATGTAGCTCAGGACCAAGAGCCTAGGTAGAGACCCTAGTTTTAGAAAGAAAGGAATGAAAAGAAAGAGACCAATTGTGAAGACATAGAGAAACGTAGTGAATAGATTATGTCATGTCAGCAGCACAGAGAAACTAGGGAAAATGTAAGAATTTGACTCAGATAATGGTGATTTTCTCAAAACAGAAATAAATGAGGTCATCCTTCCCAAAAAGGGAATCTGGGGTAGGACTGTGTGTTTCAAGAGGATTATGGTCTCAAATTATTGTGTAAGGAGACACATTAGCTCTGTATTTGGAAATTAATATTCTTAATGGTTTAACATGTATAACAGAGCTCATGATTGCATAAATATCCACTATTCTCTACTACCAAAGTATTTTAAAGTCCATGTAGTCCTAATTTTCATATTATTAGTATTCATGTCCAAGGAAATAAATGAATACATAAATAAATAAATGTATTTTGTTGTATTGTTTTTAAACATTTTATTTATTTTTGAGAGAGAGAGTACCGGTTGGGGAGAGGCAGATAGAGAGGAATAGACACAGGATCCAAGGCAGGCTCTTCGTTGACAGCAGTGAGCCCAACGCGGGGCTCGAACTCACGAACTATGAGATCATGACCTGAGTCGAAGTTGGATGCTCAACCAAATGAGCCACCCAGGCACCTCTGTTGTATTTTTCAAACCCCACTATTCCCAGAGATAAATCAAACTACCATGGAGCACATTTTTAAATCAAACATAAAAAACTGGATTTTCTTCCTAAATTCAGTAAGACAAGTTCAAATACACAACTATTTAAATAATAAAATCTTATAGCAAGGAAGTCGCTACATAAAACCTTATTACTGATAATCATTAGAGCACCTAAAACCCACGGATCCTAGGGCACGTGGATGGCTTAGTCAATTGAGAGTCCAAGTCTTGATTTTGACTCAGGTCATGATCCCAGGGTCATGGGATCAAGCCCCATGTTGGGCTCCAAGATTTTCTCTCTCTCTCCCCTTTTCCCCAGCTCACACGCTCTCTCTTTCTAAAAAAAAAGCACTGATCTTACTAACAAATTTTACTTACATCACAAGCACACCACTCTTGGAACATGAGTAAAATATTCTTCAATTGCATCTGTATAGCAATGGCAGCCTCCCAGTCAGGATCCACTTCTATGTGTTGCCCAACCTGTCTTCTGATTTCTTCCATTCCCTATAAGAAAAGAGTGATTACACACACACACACACACACACACACACACACACACACACACACAAACTCTCCCTCTCTCTATATATATATATGCATATTACACACATAGGCCCTTTTTCTTTGCTCTTCTACTGTCAAAATATGAAATTGTCAGAATTTATAATCATATATGCATAGCTTTTTAACATGGCTATTATACAAGGTCAGAATGCATGGGTTCAAATCCCAGCTCTGTCACTTTCTAGCTGCGTGACCCTGGTCAAATTATTTCTAGACTTCAATTCCCTTATATGTAAAATGAAGATAATAACAGTAACTACCTCATAAGATTGCTACGATCTCAGGAGAGATAATGCATGTAAAGTGCTTACTACCATATCACAATCAATAAACATTACTGGTAATAGCAGTAGTTAACTGAAGTATATAGAATTATACCTATTAAATATCTATTAAAGCAGGATCAGTAAAGCAGTGTTTAAATTTTATTTCTACTTTGCTAGATATAGTCTTCCTTACATAACAACCACAATTTGCTTAAAAGAAACAAAAACTGGGGCTAAATTTTTAATATTTATCTTACTGATGAATAGAAATATCATACCTGCATACAGGTAAGAATCTTCAAAAAAGACCGAAAACCTTCAAGGAACTGCATTCTTAATCTTTCTGTCCATACTGTAGGTTTGCTGATCAGGATATACCTATCATTTCAAAAGACAAAGAAATATTTCACTTCCCCATTTTGTGATAATTTTAAGATTTTCAGGGCTAAAGACAATGTTGATTCATCAAAACTATGGATTCTGATTTCTTAAAGTAACAAGAAGCTCTGGGCAGAGCTAGAATTATACAGCAAAATGCGAAGGCTCTAGAGAGGCATATATCAAAGCTAAGCCTGACTTCTCAGAAGTTAGTCTACTTAAGTGAACTTAGAAGCAACCTAGCCTGTCACACCTGGACAGCCACAGTACAGATTTTCCAGGAGCTTAAAATGTGTTATTTTCCCCTTCTCCTTGTCATTATAGATTTCTTGACTTAAGTAAGGATGTTAAGAAGTTGTAATATGCATCAGAAGACTGGAAAACTTTAAAGTAAACTTTCAAACCAGCAACCCTAAAGTTTTAACATACGGCTAAGTATCTAGAGGTGTGTTAACTCTCAATTATTTATTGGAGAGAATAACTAGAGTCAGAAATCCATAAAACAAAATAAAATGTGATAAAACAATGAAGTGATTATGCACAACTTCCCTGGATAAAAAACATAAGTCAGCTACAAGAATATTTCACAGTATGAGAGCAGCAGTATAGAGACTTCACCTGTACAGTCAAAGAAGGAATAATGAATACTCTGATTTAACACTGATAATTTTAAGTACTGCCATTTGGAATTTTTGTGTATTTTTTGCTTGTTTGTTTTGCATACATGTAATTTATGCATAATTTGTGAAGCACACTGGTAAGTGATGATTCACTACTGAATTCATCTACCATCTCTGTACTGAAGTTGTGATGACATAACAATTTGCTGAACTTTAGAGAAAGATGTATAATCATATTTAAAAACTGAGAAATCTGAAAAAATCTGGAAACGTCTTCCTTAATAATATCAAGGATCCAATGCATAATTCTAGAAATCTATCAAGTGTATTTTTTAAGCAGACTATTTCTAGGTTGTTTGGAAGTATGTTTCCAACTCTCAATGCACTAAATGGTCACTAAAAGTAGACAAAATTAGGGGTGCCTGGGTGGCTCAGTTGGTTAAGCCCCTGACTCTTGATCTTGGCTAAGTCATAATCTCATAATTCTTGAGATCAAGCCCCGTATAGGGCTCTGCACTGACAGCACAGAACCTGCTTGGGATTCTCTCTCTCCCTCCCCCACTTGCATTCTCTTTCAAAATAATTAAATAAACTTAAAAAATTTTTTTTAAAAAGCAGAGAAATTTAGAATGATTTTTTCCCCTTGGAGATTAGAAACAATCATATATATCCCTTGGAGCACTTTATTTTAAACAATAAACTAAATGAAATGCTTTTGTTTTAATATATTCTTAAAATAAAAGATTTTAATATTTTTCTCAAAGTTTATTTATTTTGAGAGAGAGAGACACAGAGAGAGAGAGAGAGAGAGAGAGAGAGAGAGAGCGCACAAGCACGAACTTGAGCTGGGAAGGAAGAGAGAGGGAGAGAATCCCAGGCAGTCTCCTTTGTCAGCACAGAGTCCAATGTGGGGCTCAATCTCACAAATTGTGAGATCATGACCTGAGCTGAAATCAAGAGTTGAACCCTTAACCAACTGAACTTCCCAAGCACCCCAAGAAAAGAATTTTTTGAAGCTTATGATTTACTGAATACTTGAAATATCACAACTCTTATAATATTCACCAATTCTAAAATAAATGGAAACTTACTTCTTTTTTTTTTTAGTATTTATTTATTTTTGAGAGACAGACTGAGACTGCGCAAGCAGGGAAGAGGCAGAGAGAGGAGACACAGAAACCAAAGCAGGCTCCAGGCTCTGAGCAAGGTGTCAGCACAGAGGCCAACATGGAGCTCTAACCCACAAAGCGTAAGATCATGACCTGAGCTGAAGTCGGATGCTTAACCAACTGAGCCACCCAGACACCCTGAAACTTATTTCCTTTTAAGTCCAATGACCCCAAATGTGATGTTATGTGATTTCAACTTTAGTTTAAAAGGCAACTCTAGCCTCTTCAGCCAAAAAAAACAACAACAACAACAACAACAACAAAAAGTATCAATAACTTATTTGTATGTATGAAAGGAGTTAAAAAGAAACTCACATCAACAAGATTATCTGAAAACTATGCACAAAGAGACTACAGAAGAGGGACAGAACCAAAGTGCATGAATGAAAGTGAGTGAAAGACATGGTAATTACAATGGAGATACATTCAGTGACCCTGAGAGACCCTACGTTCCTGTAACAGGTCCCTCCTTAATACCTTCCTTATTAACGTGGTTTTAACTCTATAAAAACCGTTCACTTAAAACAATTATTAACATGACACATTAAAAGTTCTTTGTACTTGCCATAATTATAAGGAGAATTCTAGATAACCAAAAGGATCAGTAGTTTATTTATAAAACGGAATACAAAAGCACACTCACACTGTGATTAACAGGTAACTTTTGACTTGAACAACTTACTTTAGATCACATATTACTGCATATACTCTTCCCAATTTGTCCTGGCTATAACCCTGGAAGTTGAATTTATTGTTCCTGTCCAAGTATTCAGGCAAAACTTCTAGCAGAGTTTCAGTAATGACAGAGATAACATTCTGTTCTTCAATAAGATGTCGAGCCTGCAAATATTTCAAGAATATTGTCTTTATAATTAACTCATGATAGTATGGACTTAATTTACTCACGCATTTGGTTGGTCAGTGAGTCATTTTAACTAAATGTTTACTGAGTATCAAACATAACCCTTAGTCTCACAGAAGAGCTATTTCTGAGAAGTTATTTTCTAAAGGTAAAAATTCCTTACTCCCCACTAACTAGAAAACACCTGTTGGACACTCCAAGCCGATCACACAGATTGTCAACATAAATGTTTACCATCAATAATCACATGATGAGCAAAGCAGAACAAACATAGATATACGTCATGACTTCTATCATATTACTATCTATTCCCGCATCTCCCAGTCACTCCTAATCCACTGTCTCCTCTCTACCTTCTTCTCTAGCCTTTGAAATGAGAAGGTAAGAATAGTTAACCAAACCATCCAGAAGAAACAGGAAAAGAAGTAGTACCAAAAAAAAAAAAAAAAAAAAAGCAGAATTTTCCACTTTCCTCCCAAGCCTAAGCAGCACCATATCAGCACCTATCTCATGCAAATGCTTCACAGTCATACTTTCCCCTCCAGCTTTGTTTTATCTTCATCTATCTGCCCCTCCCCACCAAACAATAACTAAAGAACAAAAGAATAGCAAAAAAAAAGCAAAAAAAAAAAACAAACTCAAAAACAGTTTGGGTATTGAAAAGGCACTCCTCTTAAGTTAGCCTGGTTTCTGAGAAACCAGCTCTTGTCTCCTCTCACAGGGATCAGGACTTTTGGACAGCAGTCATGCTGTCACTCCCACTCCACAAACTACCTTGTCCTCAGGCCCCACTAAAGTATGCAGGTATCAATGAAGTATCATTCAATCTTCCGAATGAAATTAGCCCAAAATAGAGATTTTGACATCGTTTTAATTTGATTTGATTTGATACTAAACAGAGTTCTTAAAAAGCAAAACAGGTTTTACTTGGGAAGACTGCAAAGAAATGATCAATACATACCAGAGTAGGAACAGTAAACATCTGAACTGAGAGTGCAGTTACTGAGATACTTCTGTCATGATCATCACTAATATACTCTTTCTGCAGCTGTTTATAATACTGAAAAATATAATAAATGGAGAATCAATTCTAAATTACCGAAAACTTTTAAAATCCCAATTTTAATACATGCTATAGATGTTTCTATGTATATGTGTACTATAATTCCTATTTCTTTTTTTTTTTAAGATTTTTAAAAAAAAAAGTTATCACTACATCCAACATGGGGCTTGAACTTATAACCCCGAGATCAAGAGTTGCATACGCTACTAAGCCAGTCAGACACCCCTATAATTGCTATTTCTTAGAAAAAGACAATACAGTGAATGAAATATAATAATTTTTTTTTACATTTATTTTTGAGAGACAAAGAGACAGAGCATGAGCGGGGGAGGGGCAGAGAGAGAGGGAGACTCAGAATTCAAAGCAGGCTCCAGGCTCTGAGCTGTCAGCACAGAGCCCAACATGGGGCTCGAACTCACAAACCACAAGATCACAACCTGAGCCGAAGTCAGACGCTCAACCGACTGAGCCACCCAGGCTCCCTGAATGAAATATTATTAGAAAAATAACAAACAGGGGTGCCTGGGTGGCTCAGTTCGGTTAAGCATGTGTCTTCTGCTCAGGTCATGATCTCATGGTTCATGAGTCTGAACCCCACATCAGGCTCTGTACTGACAGCTTGGAGCCTGGGGCCTGCTTTGGATTCTCTGTCTCCCTCTCTCTGCCCCTCCCCTGCTTACGCTCTGTCTCTCCCCCATCTCTCTCAAAAACAAGTAACATTGAGGTGCCTGCGTGGCTCAGTTGGTTGGGCATCTGACTTCGGCTCAGGTCATGATCTCATGGTTTGTAGGTTCAAGCCCCACATCAGGCTGTGTGCTGGCAGCTCAGAGCCTGGAGCCTGCTTCAGATTGTGTCTCCTTCTTTCTCTGCCCCTCCCCAAGTCATGCCCTCTCCCTGTCTCTCTCAAAAATAAATAAACATTAAAAAAATAGTTTAAAAAATAAACATTAAAAACAATCTTTTAATATTAAAAAAAAAGAAAAATAACAAACAAAAGACCAAACATGAATTCAGTTACCCAATCTCGCAGAGCTGGAAGTGTTAACTATAAAATGTATAAAAAGCCAAAAACCAACACACACACACACACACACACACACACACACACACACACACACACGTTAAAAAAAAAAAACACAGAGAAGTGCAGTGGTACAGTATATCCTTTCTCTAAACAGAGCCTGGGACAACCTTTAACAGATTCTATCCCAATGGTATAGGGCAGAGGCAATATTCAAATTATTTAAAAACTGATATGACCTAGTAAACCCATCAGATTCATTCCAGCCTTAAGCAAAATGAATGCCAGCTGTAGATAACTTCTCAACTATACTAGCTGAAAATCAAACCTAATATACTGGGAGAACAAAAATAATACATCCAGTCATGTATCAAGCATCATGTTAGATCCTTGAACCACATATTTAATTTTATCCACTAGAATTTCTACAAAGAAGTAACTGTGGTCAAAAAAACAAAATTTAAATAGGAGAACTGTTTTCATATAAGAAAAAAAACTCATTTCAGATCACATATATGGTCCAATATTCTATCTCTTGAAGAGTTTTAGAAGAATAGAGTTAATAGCTTGAGTTGTTATCATCTTTCAGGAAATGGAATGTCTCAGTTACTTTTAACAATCTACTCATAAAATCCAGAGAGTGCAGGTCTCTTGTCCCACAGTATCATTTGCTTTCAACTGTCATTATTTCACTCTCTGCTTCTAGTTCCATCCTGGATCCAGCCTTTTAAGTTTTATAGAACTGCCTGCAACCCAAAATCAGAAGAAACCAACAAGTATTCACTGGATACTTTTTAAAAACTATTTTATTAATTATTATCATTTTTTAAAGTAGGTTTCACACCCAACATGGGACTTGAATTCACAACCCTAAGATCAAGAGTCACATGCTCTACTAACTGAGCCAGCCAGGTGCCCCTTGGATATACCTTTGTATGAGGCAAAGTGGAAGATTCAAAAAGTCTGTTATGTATTATCTTGCAATGCAACTTGAGAGATAGACCCCTCTGCCCAAAAATACATAAATAAAACAATGTAAGGGATATACAATAGATTAATAAAACAAAAAGCTGTAAGTTTTATCTTTATGTTTTAGCCTCATTAAGTATAACTCTTGCCTGTTTAATTCCCTTTAGCATGCATATCTGATCCTTTTCGATGCTGTGCCTTTCAGCTAGTCACTTCTTGTTATAATTTTATTTGTTATAAGACAGACAAATGATCAGGAAGAACGAATGCATGTGTAAATGTGGTAACCTCCAAATGCTCTGTCCAGGCAAATAATAGATCTTTTTCCACCTATCTCCTCTTCTAGACTACTGCTTCCATACTATCAAATGTGAAAAAAAAAAAAATGAGCCTTTGACAAATCACAAAATTAAATTCTAAATTCAAAATTATCCCCTTTGTTTCTACAACTCTCTTTACAAAATGTTTTTCTTTTTCTATTACTGATATGTATTTTAAAGACCAATTACCTTCACAAATTCCATAGCAAAGAATTTTTTGTATTCCATCTCCATAAAAAAACTGCTGAAGATCAATTCATGAAGTATCTTACGGGCACCTGCAGATAATTTTGGGGGGAAGTGTAAGAGAATCACCAAGGCAAAAAAAAAAAAATGCCAGCTATACGAGGTGGCAGAATATTATAAAAAAATTAACATACTAATAGACCTAAAGAAATCAAATATGAGTAGTATTTATTACATTAACATTTAATTATATTAATACTTAATACTTAAAATACTTACATATGTGCGTTTTCCCTCTCATTCTGCCCTTCCACTTTACCTTACTTCATTCTACCTCATCCAAACTTTCTCTATTCCTTTTTATTCGATTTCACTCAAAATTACTCTTACTCTGTGTCTTCCCTTCTCTATCCCCTTTAGCCTTCTTTCTCACCTTTCACTTTTTGTTCTACATTTGTATTGTAAAAATAAAAATGAACATAGCGTTAATAATGGCACCACTACATGAATATATACTCTTAAGTCTTCTTTATTGGCCCTGACTAAACAAAATGGCACTATAATTAAAAGGCAACATCCCCAGGTTTTAACACAGAAGAATACATACTGATTGGTTAACTTTCCTTTAAAATATAATATCTTATCAATCAAGATCACTGATTTAATAAACAAAAAAGATTATAGCTCTACTTTAAGGTCATGCTTCATGCCAAGCAGCATAAGCAAAGACCTACCTACCTTTATAAAGCTTTGCATCCCAAAGCATTAACCTGCTTATGAGACAGGGATTCTCAGAGCCAGGTTCTTCTCTAAGGCATGCTTGGCAAAAGATCTGTCTAAAGTCACCTATAAATGAAAGAAGTCAGGTAACTTTTATTCTCACAATATTTCTCCCACAAGTACATTTCCTACAATAACATGAAAAAAATTAACATTACTTTTCCCACAGTCTGATATCAAGAATTCTATCAATATAAAAGAATCGAAAGCTTTACAAAGTATTAGCTATGGCACTTGAAAAGCAATTCTGGGGGCGCCTGGGTGGCTCAGTTGGTTGAGCATCCGACTTCGGCTCAGGTCATGATCTCACAGTTCGTGAGTTCGAGCCCCGCGTTGGGCTCTGTGCTGACAGCTCAGAGCCTGGAGCCTGCTTCCGATTCTGTGCCTCCCCTCTCTCTGCCCCTCCCCTGCTCATGCTCTGTCTCTCTGTCTCAAAAATAAATAAAACATTTAAAAAAATTAAAAAAAAAAAAGAAAAGCAATTCTGAAAATTAATCAAAATGTAGAAGCCAAAAAAATTTTTTTATTTTATACTCAATGACATTTTTTTAAGTTTATTTATTTATTTTGAGAGAGAGAAAGTGGGAGAGGGGAAGTAGGAGAGAGGGATAGAGGATCCAAATCCATCAGGCTCTGTGCCAACAGCAAAGAGCACGATGCAGGGCTCAAACCCACAAATTGCAAGATGATGACCAGAGCCGAAGTCAGACGCCTAACTGACTGAGCCACCCAGGTGACCCGGTATACTCAAAGACATTTTAAACTTTGTGGCTATTTCAAAAACCAGTAGTTTATGAGAAATAAGAAAAACAGGTAATATGCTTACTTGAATAGCTCATAATTTTGTTCATCCAGGAGCCAAGACGCAAAGCAAATTTCTGGTGAGCCATAACCTCAGAGTGTAATACTTCTACGTGAAGTGGATGTTGAGAGACATTTTCTGAATGACTCTACAAATGAAAAAAGTATTTAAAACAAAACAAAAAACTAGTTTTAGAATTTTTATCTTGTTTTAACGAAGTAATCTATTTTTCAAAAAAAACATGACACTTATAGCTTCAAATCTCTGGGACTAAATGGCCCAATCCTATCTTTACTTAGGATGCCAAACCACTTCAACATTGTAATTGTTCTACTTTGGCTCTTGTAATGTGATTTCCTCTTAAAATTCTCCTTCATTCTAATTCAGAAAATTACCTTTATATCTTCCTTTGCTTCCTGACAAGCAGCAAAAGCACCTGCTTTGACAGCCCGACGACCCTAATTATAAACAAACATGAGAATTCAGTAGTAGAATGATAATCCCAATCAATAAGTAATGTATAGCCCAAAGGCCTAATGAGCTCTGAATTATTAATTATGTGCCAACTGCCTAAAAGTCGTAAGATGGACAATACTTGGATGATAAACCTAAATGTTTAACACATTTATGAAGCTTCAGAACTTTTGATACTGCTCGTAGAGAATATACTTTAGGATGCTGGATTTTCTCCTTGGCAATAGTATCAGTTCTTTACTTATTATAGTGTATTCCATTCCTATCCAAGAATAACTTAGGTTTTTACTGAACTCCTGCTATGTATTTTAAATACTTTTCATGAATGAACTTACAAATTCCTTAACAGGTGTTCCATAACACACTTGTGATCCACTAGTGGGTTACAGGTGTGACCAGGATATTGATTCCTCAAGCCCTAGATCACTACACTTACTAATGCCACACTGCTTCTTCCACTATATTACACTCCTCTCATGGACAGGGATTAGGTTAATAATACTTTTTTACTTGGAAAGACATTTTACTTTGGAAAGATATTTTTAAAAAGCAGAACCACAGAATCAGTATTACGCTATAAATAGTTGTAATAACATTAAAAAATGTCAAAATTCATACATTCATGCACTCCATAAATTATGGAATGCTATTTCAATAAATTATAGAAACAGACTAAAGCTGACAGTCCTAACTACTTTTTGCCAGAATATTCAATAACTTTCTAATTATTTAGAATGAAAGAGGAAAGGTAATAGTTATCTACAATTATGATACACAGAAAAATCAAGTTTTAACCAATTTACCAAGGACTTGATAAATAAAGAAAGGGGATGACTATTCCCAACACAATACTAAAGAGCACTCAGCAAGAGTTCAGTCAACACCTGATTCTCAGGAAGCTGACTTAAGAGAGCACAATTCAAATGAAGCTCACAAACCTCTTTGTCTATGGCAGTGGTGTGCAACTGGGCCTCTGCAAGCTCACAGTCAAGAGCCCTTTGTAGACTGTATATGACATGGTCATATGAATGGTGTTCATCATTGAAAAGGACACAATAGTATCTTTCATTTTTCTCCCTGTTAAAAAAAGAAAAAAGAAGATATATTCAAAAAAAAATTTTTTTTTACATTTTATTTATTTTTGATAGAGAGAGACAGAGCAGATGTGGGGGAGGGGCAGAGAGAGAGGGAGACATAGAATCCAAAGCAGGCTCCAGGCTCTGAGCTGTCAGCACAGAGCACAGAGCCCGATGCAGGGCTTGAACTCACAAACCGCGCTATCATGACCTGAGCCGAAGTTGGACGCTCAACTGACTGAGCCACCCAGGCACCCCCAAAAAATATATGTTCAGATACTGAAACAAATAAAGGAAGACGTGAAAAATAGGCTAAGGTAATATACAACATCTGTAACAAAGCACCACCATGTAGTTTATGTATGAGAAAGTACCACTGTAATAACTGATACAGGAGATTATTTCAAGTGGTACAGTGCCATGAAATTTTTAAAACCCTGAATAAAAGCACTACTGTCTCCATTTTTAAAAATTATTTCCAGGTGTGAATGATTACTTTCAGTTTAATACTGAAATTACTTTCAGTTAATACTACTTACTCTTAACTCTTGCTAATCTCCTACTGTGGCAAAGGGAGACAGCCTTGGGCTCGGGACCTTCAAGCAGGCAATGATAAATAGTAAATAACTAATACTTAGTTTTTATTGAATTTATTCTTACTTTTACCTTATATTTAATTAATAAATTAATTCATTTTTTAAAGTTTATTTTTATTTGGCGGGGGGGGGGGGGGCACAAAGTGAGGGAGAGAGAGAATCCCAAGCAGGCTCCCTGCTGTCAGCATGCTGACAAGACCTGAGCTGAAACCAAGAGTCGGATACTTAACTGACTGAGCCACCCAGGCGTCCCACCTTCTATTTAAGTGATACTGGTTTTATAGAACATTTAACAAAAATGTGAACAAAAAAAAAGGTGTATAGATTTAAAGTGCTAGCACTACCATTTGACTGAGGGACCTTAAGTTGCTTAAGCTTTTAATCTTGCTGAAATGACAAAGCCTCTTCTATCTTTAAAAGAATATTAACAGGGGAGCCTGGGTGGCTCAATCAGTTAAGTGTCACACTCTTGGTTTTGGCTCAGGTCATGATCTCACAGTTTCAGGAGTTCACGCCCCAAGTTTGGCTCTCCACTGGCAGTGTGGGGCCTGCTTGGAATTCTCTCTCCCTCTCTCTCTGCCCCTCCCATGCTCATGCTGTCTCTGTCTCTCTCAAAATAAATAAATAAAATTTAAGAAAAAAATTTAAAAAGAGTATAATAACCCATTTACAACAACATGGAAGGAACTAGAATGTATTATGCTAAGCGAAATAAGTCAGAGAAAGACAAATATATGATTTCATTCATGAAATTTAGGAAACAAAACAGATGAAAATAGGGGAAGGGAAGGAAAAATAAGATAAAAAGAGAGGCAAACCATAAGAAACTCTTAAATAGAACTGAGGGTTGCTGGAGGGGTGTGGGATAGGCTAAATGGGTGATGGGCATTAAGGAGGGCACTTGTTAGGATGACCACTGGGTGTAAGGGATGAATCTCTAAATTCTACTCCTTAAACCATTATTACACTGTATGTTAACTAACTTGGATTTAAATTTAAAAAATAAATTAATTTTAAAAAGACACACATTGCTACTCAAAAAAAAAGAAAAATCAGCAACAAAAATAAAAAGAGTATAATATCTACATTCAAGAATGGTGTAAGGATCTTATAAAAATGTGAAAACACAAATGTCAAATGTTATTATCAGTTTTAAACAGTTTATAATATGCTTTTACCATACACTCAATAGATTCCATAACTCTAAGAGGAAAATTTTCTCAGGCCTCTTAGAGCTCAGGAAACAAGTTCAAAAAGACTTCTCCAGGGGTGCCTGGCTGGATCAGTCAGTAGACTCTTGTCTCAGGGTCATGAGTTCAAGCCCTGAGTGTAGAGCTTACTTTAAAAATAAATAAATAAAAGACTTCTCTATGGTCACAATGCCAATAAAACCATGAGAAGGCCTCAAACTCAGGTCTATGAATCTAAAGTCTGGTGCTACACCATATACATACTAAAAGCTCATGCAACCCTCCCTTTTCAGGCAGGCAGAACACTAGTATTGTTTACCAACACAAAGTTTCTTAAAAGGTTTCACTGACATTATTACCTATCTGAAATTAAAGCCTTTGTGAATGCAATCTCTGATGACCTTTATTTCCCCAAGCATTTTATGGCCCAGCAAGAGTCAAAACAATATATGTAATGTCTTTATAAATTAGAATTTTTAGTTCTCTCTCCTCCTAAAATAAAACAAACAAACCCCAATAAACTCAAAGAACAATGGTATTTAAATTTATAATGCAATTTTGTGAAATCCCAGTATTACACAGGTAGAAAAATTCCCACAAGGCCCAAACCATATTTTCAATATCAGGTCTGGAATTCTCTTGTGGATTTGTAAGGTAAGAGCAAATATTACTGAGACTGAAAGACTCACCGCTGTTAGAAAGTGCTGGGGTTTAGTTTAAAAATCTTAAATCCTTCTAACTGAAATAATCCTAGGTATCAAAGCACATGGCAAAGAGCTATCTCCTCATTCCTACCACAAACCTCTAGGGAAATCTGGAGGTTGGTCTAGGGCAGGATCAAACTGGGCAATTTACTTCTCAGTTTAACTGGGATGAGAAGCTGCCAGATCATTTAGAATAAGACCCCCAAAATGCTTTTCCTTCTTTTGGTTTAACTTCTGTTTAGTGCTAAAACAGAACATCTCATATAAATGGAAATTTTGGAAGTATTCCCCATAAGATAATTTTCCACAAAATTTTCATAATGCTGATAAGCAGTAAATAACAGCAACAAAAACATTTTTCTAACATTTATTTTGCAGTATCAATAATCATTGCTAAAACTTCTCCCTTTTGAAAAATGTCCCTACCTTCTCTGGAGTTCAGGAGGCAGTTCTTTCTCCTCTTCCCATATAGTCATTTCTACAATGTATTTTATCACTGAAGGGAATATTTTCCGGGCTTGGGCAATTACCTCTTCATTCAATGGGCAACGTAAACTCTGTAAGAAAGTATAAAAAAAAAAAACAACACAAAAAAAAACCAGAATTACTAACACTGAGAAAATATTATTAATTTAGAAATATTTTAATGATTTCATTACACCATCCTTCAGGAATGAATTCAAGTTGAGCTCAAGAGGGTTGCTATTCACATCAGATTCACTTAATTCCTTGTGGCCAACTTAGTGCTACAGATAGAAAAGGAGGGGAGTGGGATCTTAAAAAAAGAAAAAGAAAAGGAGACAGAACCACAGAGTCCCCTTCTGAGGGATGCTCTCCCTTAGTTCTCTGCCTTTCTGAGTAGCCTAATTATGGTAATATCAAAGAACATTTGGTTATCTCTTAAAGCTCACAAAAAACATTTATTTCAACTGAACCTCATAGCCACTCTGTAAGACAGGCAGAGATAGGCATTGAAAGGATAAGGTGGGGCAGGGGGCGCCTGGGTGTCCCAGTCGCTTAAGCATCTGATTTCAGCATAGGTCATGATCTCGTGGTTCGTAGGTTCGAGCCCCACAATGGGCTCTGTGCTGAGCTCTCAGAACTTGGAGGCTGCTTCATGTGTCTCTCTCTCTCTGCCCCTTCCCCACTCATGCTCTGTCTGTCTCTCTCTCAAAAATAAATAAACATTAAAAAAAATGTTTAATAAAGGGTAAGGAACCCTTCTAAGGTAAAAGAGGCTATAAATAGCAGAAGACTAAAACCTGAGTCTTTGACTTCTAAAAAAAACAAGGTTCTTTTTATTACAGACCACCACCTCCTTAACAAAACGCTTGTTGAAACGAATCAGCTAAAAAATGCATTCAGATGCTCTGTATCACAAGCCATGACAGAAATACAAATCAAAACCACAATGAAGGGTGCCTGGGTGGATCAGTTGGTTAAGCACGGACTCCTGATTTAGGCTCAGGTCATGAGGTCATGGTTCGTGAGACTGAGCCCACATCAGGCTCTGCGCTGACAGTGCGGTGCCTGCTTGGGATTCTCTTCTCTCTGTCTCTCTCTGTCTCTCTCTCTCAAAATAACTAAATAAACATGAAAAAAAACCCCACAATGAGATACTTCTTCACACTGCTACAGTGACAATAATAAAAAAGACAGACAATAACAAGCGCTGGCTAGGATGTAGAGGAATTTGAACCCTTACACACTCCTGGAGGGAATGTGAAATGGTACAGTCAATTTGGAAAACAGTCTGACAGATGCTCAAAATATTTAGCATAGTTATATGACCCAGCAATTACATTCTACATATCTATCCAAGATAAACAAAAATATCTCTGGAATAAAAACGTATACACAAATATTCATAGCATCTTTATTCATAATAGCCAAAAAGTGGAAACAACCCCAATGTCCACCAACCGTTGAATGGATAAATAAAATGTGAATATTTATACAACATAATATAATTTGGCCATGAGAAGGAATGAAGTAAATGGTACAACATGGATGAACCTTGAAAACATTATGCTGGTGAAAAAAGCCAATCACAAAAGAACATATAGTGTATGATCACATTTATATAAAATGTCTAGAATAGGCAAATCTATAGAGACAGAAAGTACAACAGTGGTTGCCTAAAAGCTGATGAGTCTGGAAGAAATAGAGAGTGACTGCTGATGGGTACAGGGTTTCTTTTGGGGGTGATGAAAAGCTTCTATAATTGAGGTGATGGTTGAACAACTCTGTAAATATACCAAAAAGCGCTGAATTGTACACTTTAAATGGGTGAATCTTTAAATATGGCATGCAATTTTTAAATATGGCAACTCAACAGGCTGTTTAAACAAAAGAGTAAACAGGAAAAAATACAGGAGCTCTTTAAGACTAAAAAAAAAATCCCATAGAAATTCAGGATAAGATTTTAATATTAAATTTTAACCTATCTGCTGCTGACTGTTCTAATGAACTGTATTTTACTCTGTGTTCAGAATAAAATCTTAACCTATGCATTTTTACTCTTTTACACCAATTTTTTCTCACTCCCCAATGCTTTATAATTTCAATTTTTACCTTCTTTTCAATATGTCACCTTCTCTTAGGAGATTTTGCTCAGAATCATTTACCAGAGAGAGAAACAAAGAGAGTCAAAGTACTAAGACCAATATTGGTCCACTACATTCCTCTTTCTTATATTTTTTTTAGCTCAATATATCCTTCTGAATTCTTAAAAAAAAAAACAAAAAAAAAAAAAACCTAGTCTGAGGTGAACAGTTAAAAGAATCAACTCATGGGGTGCCTTGGTGGCTCGGTCAGTTAAGCGTCCTAGTCTTGATTTTGGCCCAGGTCATGATCTCACAGTTTGTGGATTTGGGCTCCATCTCTGTCAGGCTCTGCACTGATATCACAGAGCCTACCTGGGATTCTCTTGCTCTCCCTCTCTCTAACCCTTCCCTGCTTGCACATGTGCTCTCTCGCTCTCTCTCTCTCTTTCAAAATAAACAAATAATATATATTATATAATATATAATAATATGATAATATATTATTTATTATAATATATAATAATATATTAATATTTTATATATGTATATATATTATATATATGTTTACATATATATGTATAAACAACTCATTATTTCTATACCATATCATTCAGAGTTCTTTAGAAGAGGTCTGGTAAATATATAAGAAACTTTCAATCAAAGCATCTAAAGCTTAGAAAATAAGAAGGTCGGGGGGTGCCTGGGTGGCTCAGTCGGTTGAGCATCCAACTTCGGCTCAGGTCATGAACTCACAGTCTGTGAGTTCAAGCCCTGAGTCAGGCTCTGTGCTGACAACTCAGAGCATGGAGCCTGCTTCAGATTCTCTGTCTCCCTCTCTCTCTGCCTCTCCCTCACTCATGCTCTGTCTCTCTCTCTGCCAAAAATAAACAAACTTTTTTTTTAAATTTAAAAAAAAAGAAAGAAAATAAGAAGGTCAATGAGAGGAAACAAAAGGGCTGTAATGTAAACAGAAAGAAAAAAAAAACAAACCAACCTTAAGTGCAGGACTTGAGAGAAACTGCTTTCACATATACCAGAAAGCAGCTTCTCTTCAAAAGACATTGCCAAATGCTGGATGACTGACTGATTAGTATCAGCCAGATCTGATTACACTTGGTAAATCCCCACTATGGCTAGCACAATGCAATGCACCTGGTAGAGTACGGATTCCATTCACCAAAGCAGAGATGAAACAAAATGCTATGTACACAGGGCTGTTTGTGTTGAGTGAATTGATTAGTTATGTGCTAGTCATAGGTACCTTTCTCTCACCTCCAGATAATGACTTAGTTCCAAAATAACCAAATTTACCTTTAGGATAAGCCTAAATGACCAATCACCTTTTCAATCAAATTCTAAATCCAGAGAAATCCAAGATCAGTTTAGTTCATAACTAAATTCAGTATTCTGAGGCAATATGATTCAAGAAAACCCCAACAGACTGGAAATCCATGAGGCAGAGGAAGGGAAGCTAGTTTTGTAAACTCAGTGAGTCAACTTAACTCCCAAGGATTCTTTGGTATTTAAAAAGCAAAGACAGGAGTGCCTGGGTGGCTCAGTCAGTTAAGCATCCAACTTCAGTTCAGGTCATGATCTGGCAGTTCGTGAGTTCGAGCCTCACATTGGGCTCTGTGCTGACAGCTCAGAGCCTGGAGTCTGCTTCAGATTCTGTGTCTCCTTCTCTCTGCACCTCCCCCACTCATGCTCTGTCTCTCTCTCTCAAAAATAAATAAAAATGTTCAAACAAAACAAAACTTAAGGGGCACCTCAGTGGCTCAGTAAGTTAAGCATCTGACTTGAGCTCAGGTCATGATCTTGCAGTTCGTGAATTCAAGCCCTGCGTCGGGCTCTGTGCTGACAGCTCAGAGCCTAAACCTGCTTCAGATTCTGTGTCTCCCTCTCTCTCTCTGTCCCTCCTCCACTCACATTCTGTCTCTCAAAAATAAACATTAAAAATTTTTTTTTTAATTTAAAATGCAAAGACAGTTTTTCCAGAATAAAATTACTTTCTGACTTTATTTCAAGACATTTCAGTATTCTTTCAAAAATATTAGAAGAGGAAAGTGAAATAATCAGAATTAAGAATATCTGTTAAGGGGCACCTGGGTGGCACAGTCGGTTAAGCATCCGAATTCAGCCAGGTCACGATCTCGCGGCCCGTGAGTTCGAGCCCCGCATTGGGCTCTGGGCTGATGGCTCGGAGCCTGGAGCCTGTTTCCGATTCTGTGTCTCCCTCTCTCTCTGCCCCTCCCCCGTTCATGCTCTGTCTCTCTCTGTCCCAAAAATAAATAAAAAACGTTGAAAAAAAATTTTTTTAAAATAGAAGAAAAAAGAATATCTGTTAAAACAAAAATGAGAATAAATTTGAAAGAGTTAAATGGTATTTCAGGTAATAGACATTTGATAATATTTAATCAAGTAACAGGTACTTGATAAATATTTGTTAAATGAAGGAATGGCCATCTGAGATCAGGGCAAGTAAACGAGGAAGAGAGGAGAGGCAATCTAAACATCAAGTGCTGAATAATAAAGTAAATGGGGGAAAGTGGTAACAATTGGTGAATGGATATGAATGTTCTTTGTACTCTTTTTATTTTTATAGCTTTTCATAAATTTGAAATTAAATTCAAGGTTTTAAAAACCGTGCTGGATCCCAGAATCTAAAGATCTGAATTTTATGTCCAACTTTGCCACTGGCCAGATCTGCAAACCTGAGCAAGCCACTTAACTTTACTGAGGGTGTGTTTCTCCTTCCATAAAATGGAGCTACTATATAAGTACCTCATGAAGTAGTAATGGAAGATAAACTGATAATAATGCCTGTGAAAGATCTCTGTTAAATCTAAAATATACAAATGTGAGGTATTATTAGTATCAGAAGTAAGAACAGGTAATGGGAAAAGTAGTCGGAGCTGTAATAACACTAATGATGATGATAGCTAACATTTACTGGGCCCTTACAATATGCCAGGCATATTCTAAGGCTAAGCACTTTACCTGTATTATCTCATTTAATCCTCATAGCCCTGTGAGGCAGATGGTATTATCTCCCAGTTAGAGATAAACTGAAAGGCAGACAGGTTGAATAACTCTGCCAAAGTCACAGAGCTAATTAGTCAGGTTACAAAGCAAACCAAGGATACCTGTTCTAGAGCCCTTCACGTTGTGCTCTAATGCTTCTACTCAAGAGAAGAGAACACAGGGGCACCTGGGTGGCGCAGTCGGTTAAGCGTCCGACTTCAGCCAGGTCACGATCTCGCGGTCCGTGAGTTCGAGTCCCGCGTCAGGCTCTGGGCTGATGGCTCGGAGCCTGGAGCCTGTTTCCGATTCTGTGTCTCCCTCTCTCTCTGACCCTCCCCCGTTCATGCTCTGTCTCTCTCTGTCCCAAAAATAAATAAACGTTGAAAAAAAAAAAATTAAAAAAAAAAAAAAGAGAAGAGAACACATTTTATTTCTCAAGATATAATTCCATTTCTTTACATTTTGGGTTTCATAAAATAGGGTATACTACACACATGAGTGGTCAGATAGCACAAATATACAGAATACCAGGGGTTTCTTACTGATAGATCATTATACTTTATGACATATTGCAGTGTTTTTTCCAGTATATCATTATTTCCTCCTAACAAGTTTATAATTTCTTTTCTAAAAAATATTTTAGGGGTGCCTGGGTGGCTCAGCTGGTTAAGCATCTGACTCTTGATTTCGGCTCAGGTCATGATCTCCCGAATTGTGAGATCAAGTCCCACATCAGGCTCTGCACTGGCAGCGCAGGGCCTGCTTGGGATTCTCTCTCCCTCCTGCTCTCTCTGCCCCTCCCCCATGCACTTTCATGCGCTCTCTCTCTCGAAAATGAATTGACTTGAAAAAATAAAAATAAAAAAGCTTTTAAAAATCCTTGATAGTTTGGAATTTATCTGATCAAGTTTTTTCTATTTTTTTCCTCAAATGGGTCGTCAGTTACATAGCACCACCAACCAGAAATTCTGTCTATACTACCAATTTGGGTTTATATACTCTTTTCTATTCCATTATCTGCTGTCTGCTCCTATAGCAAGAGTCACATTGTTTGGATTACTAGAGCTCTTAAACACATTTTAAATCTGTTAGACCTATTCACACTCCTAACTCTTCATTTCAGCTTTTCCTGACAAATTTCACAAACTATTTTTCCAGAAGAACTTTTGACTACTTTGTCAAGTTCCAAAAGAGTATTTGGCTGGGGATATATTGACTTTGTGGATTAATTCTAGAAAAAGTTTTATCTTTGTAATACTGAATCTTCCAATCTAAGAATGAAGTTTGTCTTCTGATTTTTTTTTTCTTTCATGCCTATCAGAGTACAGTTTTCAAGTTTTTTAAAAATACAGCTGGTAGAGGGGTACCTGAGTGGCTCAGTCAGTTGGATGTCTGACTTCAGTTCAGGTCATGACCTCACAGTTAATGGGCTCAAGCCCTGCATGGAGTTCTGTGCTGACAGCTCAGAGCCTGGAGCCTAATTCAGATTCTCTACCTCCATCTCTGTCCCTCCCCCACTCACACTCTGTCTCTCAAAAATAAATAGACGTTAAAAAAAATACAGCTGGCAGATTTCTTACTTTTTTCCAAGGTATTTTATCTTTTCTCATGCTACAGTGAATGAGATCTTTTCTTCCACTACATTTTTTTAAAAGTGATCTCTATACCCAACGTGGGGCTTGAACTCAAAACCCTGAGATGGAGAGTCAGATGTTCTACTGAATGAGCCAGCCAGGCACTCCTTTTCACTACATTTTCTAAAAGCTATTGCTTGTAAGGGCATTTAAGTAATATTTGTTAAATACATTAAATAGAAAAACTAATGGTTTTTTTTTTTAAACTTTTTTTTAACGTTTATTCACCCTTGAGGCAGAGAGAGACAGAGCATGAATGGGAGAGGGTCAGAGAGAGAGGGAGACACAGAATCCGAAACAGGCTCCAGGCTCTGAGTGGTCAGCACAGAGCCCGACGCGGGGCACGAACCCACGGACCGCGAGATCATGACCCGAGCTGAAGTCGGACGCTCAACCGACTGAGCCACCCAGGCACCCCTGAAACTAATGGTTTTTAATATGAGTTCTGTAACCAATAACTTGATCAAGCTCTACTCTAGTTTCCATTTCTTTTCTAGTTAATATTCTTGGGTTTTCCAGGTATACACTCATGAGTATTTTGCCTCCTCTCCAATACTGGTATATTTTAGTTCATCCTGTGAGTCTATTTGATTAAATTCCAGGAGGTGTTAAATAACAGTGGCAATAGATTTCCTTCTCTTGTCTCTATAATGGGAATACACTAATGTTTCATCATCAAACATGATTAATGACTTTTGATTTCAGGTCAATAATCCTGGAAGAAACTGAGAATGTTATCAAAGAGCTAACTTTCCCAGAAAATGCCAGGATTAATGGTTTCACAGGTGAATTCCAAGAAGAGTTCATTCCAGGAACATAAGTATGACAGTGTTATGTGATTGTTTTAAACTTGATTTCACCTGCTAATCTTTTATTTAGTATTTCAGCATAACAATTATTAATAAAACTGATCTGTAAATTCTATATTTTGTCAGATCTGAGATCAATATAATGTTAGCTTTATGTAACAAATTTGGTAACTTTCTCTTTTCCCCTTGCTATGTTTAAGAACAGTTTCTATGCTTTTGTTTATCTGGAGTTTACTTGATGATTTTTATTTATGTTTATCAATAAAAAATTTTAAATATAGAAAACTAAGATCAGTATAAGAAACACAACTTTTACCTAAGATTTAGGTAATTTAGGTTATTTTCCATACATGTATTTTTTTGTTCAAGTATTTTAAGGTTTACCCCCAAATACTTTGATATGTATCTATAAAAAATTTTTCCTACATAATCATAATACCATTATTATATCTAATAACATTAACAATAATTTTTAAATATCATCTATGTCTTGAGCATATTCAATTTTCCTAATTATTCCCAAAATGTCTATAGCATTTGATTATGTCTAAGTCATTTACATCTAAATGAATGTCCCTTCCACACCTCCAGCCTTTTGTTCTTCATGACAGAAACCAGGCCAGATTTCCTATAAAAACTCCTACATTCTAGATTTATCCTGAAATGTCCTACATTTCCCACTTATCTTTCTTGTGGTCTTCTTTATGTTTTTCATGTCTTCCCTGTATTTCTTATAAGCTAGAAGTTAGACCTCAAGGTTTCATTAAGTTCAGCTTAAACATTTATTTATTTAATTTTTTTAATGTTGATTTATTTTTGAGCATGAGTGGGAAAGGGACAGAGAGACAGGGAGACACAGAATCTGAAGCAGGCTCCATGCTTTGAGATGTCACCACACAGACTGAGGTGGGGCTCAAATTCATGAACCGCAAGATAATGACCTGAACTGAAGTTGGATGTTTAACCAACTGAGCCACCCAGGTATTCCAGGTTAAACACTTTTATCAAGCATATTTCAGGGGTGCCTGGGTGCCCCGGTCGGTTAAGCAACTGACGTCAGCTCAGGTCATGATCTTGCAGTTCGTGATTTTGAGCCCCATGTCAGGCTCTATACTGACAGCTCAGAGCCTGGAGCCTGCTTTGGATTCTGTGTCTCCCTCTCTCTGCCTCTCCCCCACTTGTGCTCTCTCTCTCTCTCTCTCTCTCTCTCTCTCTCTCTCAAAAATAAATAAAATGTTAAAAAAAATTTAAAAAAAAGAATATTTCATAAGTGGGGCTCTAGGTACTTCAATTTTTTAACAGCATGAGATGTAATTCACCAACCATACAATGCACTCAAAATACACTATTTAATGTTTTAGTATATTTATAAATATTTGTAACTATCACATCACTATGAGATGTTTCATGACCTCAAAAAAACAAAAACAAAAAAACCCTTTAGTGATTTCTTCCTCCCTCATCACATGCCTCATCTCCCTAGACCTAAACAACCACTAATCTATTTTCTGTCCCTATCAATGTACCTATTCCAGACATTCATTTAAATGTAATCGGCTGCTCTGGAAAACAGTGTGGAGGTTCCTCAAAAAATTAAAAATAGATCTACCCTATGACCCAGCAATAGTACTGCTAGGAATTTACCCAAGGGATACAGGAGTGCTGATGCATAGGGGCATTTGTACCCTAATGTTTATAGCAGCACTTTCAACAATAGCCAAATTATGGAAAGAGCCTAAACGTCCATCAACTGATGAATGGATAAAGAAATTGTGGTTTATATATATACACAATGGAATACTATGTGGCAATGAGAAAGAATGAAATATGGCCCTTTGTAGCAACATGGATGGAACTGGAGAGTGTTATGCTAAGTGAAATAAGTCATGCAGAGAAAGACAGATACCATACATTTTCACTCTTACGTGGATCCTGAGAAACTTAACAGAAGACCATGGGGGAGGGGGGAAAAAAAAGAGGTTAGAGAGGGAGGGAGCCAAAGCATAAGAGACTCTTAAAGACTGAGAATAAACTGAGGGTTGATGGGGGGTGGGAGGGAGGGGAGGGTGGGTGGTGGGTATTGAGGAGGGCACCTGTTGGGATGAGCACTGGGTGTTGCATGGAAACCAATTTGACAATAAATTTCATATTAAAAATAAAATAAAATAAAATAAAATAAAATAAAATAAAATAAAAGTAATCGTATGTGATCTTTTGTAACTGGCTTCTTTCACTTAGCATAATACTTTTAAGGTTCTTCAAATTGAAGCATGTTTCATTACCTCTCTTTTATAGCCAAATAATACATTATATCAATTTACCCATATTTGTTTATCCATTTATCAGCTGATGGGCAGTTGGGTTGTTTCTACCTTTTATTATGAATACTATATTTTATTATGAATACTATAATTTATTATGAATGCTATAATTTATTATGAATACTATATGAATATTATATTATCCTATAATACTATTTAATTACAATAATACTAATATATTATGTAAGTTCTAGATATAAGTTCCTTATCAGATAATATGATTTGCAAACATATTTCTCCCATTCTATAGGCTTTTCATTTTCTTCACAGTGTCTTTTGATGAAGTCTAATTATCTATTCTTTCTTTTATTACTCAGGCTTCTGCTGTCATATCTATCAATCCACTGCCAAATCTGAGGTCATGATGATTTACCCTCTGTTTTCTTCTAAGAGTTTTATAGTTTTAGCTCCCACATTTAGGTCTTTGACCCATTTTGAATTAATTTTTGTGTACAGTGTGAGCTAGGGATCCAGATTCATACTTTTGCATGGAGATATCCAGTTGTTCTGGTACCATTTGATAAAAAACAGTATTCCCTAGTGAATGGCCTTTGTATTCTAGTTGAAAAACAGTTGACCACAGACATGTGGGTTTACTTCCGAGCTCTCAAATCTATTCTCATGATCTCCATGCTTATCATTATGTCATACCACACTGTCTTGATTACTGTTGCTTTGTAGTAGGTTTTGAAATAGGGAAGTGAGAGTCTTCCAAGTCTGTTCTTTTCCAAGGTTGTTTTGGCTATTCTGGGTCTCTTAGAATTCAATATAAATTTTAGAGTAAGCCTGTCAATTTAAAAAAAGAGAGAGAAAAAAAAATTCCCAGCTGTAATTCTGATAGCAATTGTGCTGAATCTGTACATCAACTTGGGGAGTATGGCCTTTGATGTGATTTATAGTAAGAAATATATTTGGTCTTCACTGTTTCTGGTTCAGAGCTCCTGAAACTCTTGGAATTTCCAAAGGGATGAGAGGAATTTTTAAAAGTCTTACATTGTGCTATTGAAGTGACTTTTAGAAAGCATCTAAGATGGGGGCTGGGTGACCATGATTTAATCAACCATGCCCCTATGTAGTGAAACCCAAAAGGACAGAATATGGAGTACTTCTGGGTTGGTGAACACACAGAGATTTGGGGAAGGTGGTACACTCAGAGAGCTGAAAGATCTTAGCCTGTGGGATCTAATGCTTATTGCCAGGCAGACAGTGTCAGGGTTGAGCTAAATTTATGGGACCTAGGTCAGTGTCAACAGAGAACTGAGTTTGATGACTTGATGGTGGTGGGAAAAAACACCCATTGTACTGCTACATTAACAATTTTAAGTCTTGTAAATACCATCTGATTTCACTCATGCAGAATTTAAGAAACAAAACAAACGAGCAAAGGGGAAAAAAAGAAAGAGAGGCAAACCAAGAAACACACTCTTAACTATACAGAACAAACTGATGGTTACCAGAGGGGAGGTGAGGAAGGGGTGGGGATGGGAGAAATAGGTGATGGAGATTAAGGAGTACACTTGTCATGACGAGCACTGGGTAAAGTATGGAAGTGTTGAACCACTATATTGTATACCTGAAACTAACATTATACTATATGTTAACTAACTGGAATTAAAATAAAAACTTAAAAAAAAAAAAACCTGTAAGTCTTCTAATCCAGAAACATAGGATGTTTTTCCATTTATTGAGATCTTTAATTTCTTTCAACAGTGTTCAACAGTTTTCAGAATATAAATTTTATACTGCTTTTGGTATTTCTAAATATTTTATTCTATTTGATACTATAGTAAATGTGGATTTTTTTCTCAATTTCTTCTTCCGATTTTTCAAAACTGATGTATAAAAATATAAGTAATTTCTGTATAATTATCTTGTATCCTACATTCTTGCTGAACTTATTAGTTCTAATAATTTTTTTTTGTGGATTCCTTAAGATTTTCCATATACAAAGTCATGTTAATCTGCAAAGAGAGCTAGTTTTATTTTTTCTTTTCCAATCTGGATGCCTTTTCTTTTTCTTGCATTACTAATTGCCCTAGCTAGAACCTCCAATAGAGTATTAAATAGATGTGGCGAGAGCAGAATCTCTGTCTTGTTCCTGATCTTAAGGGGAAAGTATCTAATAGCTGTGAGGTTTTCCATATATGTCCTCTATCAGGGTTGAGAAAGTTCCTTATAAGTTTAAGTCTTTTTTATGATGAAAGTGTGCCGGCTTTAGTAAAAGGCTTTTGCTACATCTAGTAAGATGATCTTGTGGTTTGGGTTTTTTTTTTATTTTTTTATTTATTTATTTTTTATTTATTTTTTTAATATGGTGTATTATATTAACTGATTTTTAGATGTTAACCTATGGACTTTATTTTATATGCTATGAAGAGACTCATTATGCCATATTGCCCTGCTATTAGTAATGATGCTAATATTGATGACTAGTTTCAGGAGATGACAGTATGATACCTCCATTATAAAGTTTCACTTTTTTCCTTTATGACTAGCAGGTAATCTATGAGATGACAATTTAGAACTATGTGAATACTGTTCCTTATCAACTGATGTCTTAATGGGTTTAGCATCTATTAATGATCCTTGTCTGAATCAAATATTTCCTTAGGGTTTGCAAAGTGTTAATTATTCTAGGGGCGCTTGGGTGGCTCAGTTGGTTGAGTGTCCAACTTCGGTTCAGGTCATGATCTCACGGCTTGTGAGTTTGAGCCCCATGTCGGGCTCTATGCTGACGGCTCGGAGCCTGGGGCCTGCTTCGGATTCTGTGTCTCCCTCTCTCTGTGCCCTCCCCCACTCATGCTCTGTCTCTCACTCTCTCTCTCAAAAATAAATAAACATTAAAAAAAATTTTTTAAATGATGGGGCGCCTCTGTGGCTCAGTCGGTTGAGCGTCTGACTTCGGCCCAGGTCATGATCTCGCATCTCAGTCTGTGAGTTTGAGCCCTGCGTCGGGCTGTGTGCTCTCAGCTTGGAGCCTGAAGCCTGTTTCGGATTCTGTGTCTCCCTCTCTCTCTGCCCCTCCCCCACTCATGCTCTGTCTCTCTTTCTCTCTCTCTCAAAAATAAATAAACATTAAAAACAATTTTTTTAAATAAAAAATGTTAATTATTCTAATTCTACTAAATCTTCTCTATTAGGGAGCTAGCATGCATCTAGAAAGAAGAGCTTTACCTCATATACTGGTAATACTCGTTTACAATGGAATACAATTCCTATCAAAAAAGTAGAATAAATGCTTAGTTCATTCCCTTTACCAATTTTTAGAGTGAAGAAATTATATAATAACCATCACCATAGCAATGAACCAGTGACTTGGCAAAATTATTTTTTTATTTAAGCTCTCTATAAGTTTTATTAGGAATTCATGAATTTTCACGTACTTTGATTCATTCAATTATAGTAGTTACTTATTAGTATTATTATGATACTCCAATTGCCCAACTCAGATCAGTGACAGCTCTTTCAAGTTAGATCCTAGATTCTTTTAATACAAAGCCATCCTCACAAGCTTACCTATTCCCTGATAATGTATTTTCACCTGGTCAGGTATTTTTATAAGCCCTGATTTCTTTTAGTGAGTAATGCTACTTAAAGACATCAAAATCTGGGCGCTAAGGGTCTTCACTGCTATAAGGACTACATGGAACAGTTTAAAGACTACTAAAACTATTTCTTGAAGTTTTGAAAAGGATTACTCTGTGAAACCATTTGAACACAGCATTTTTTAGGGAAGTACTTTCTTGTGACAGACTATATTCTGAATCTCTTCAATGGTTATTAACTGTTTATGTTTTCTCTTTGTTTGAATAAATTATAAAATTGTATATTTGATAAAATGATCCATCTTCAAATGTATTTGCACAGAGTCATATAAAGAGTCTTTTATAATCCTTTCAATTTCTTCTTTGTCTATGGGTCTATAGTTATTTTCCCATTCTCCTTCCTAACTGTCTGTATCTGGGCTTGCCCACTTTTTCTTGATTAGGTATATAATGGATAATCAATTTGTTGACTATTTTTTTTTTAAGAAAAGCATTATTAAAGTTATGTGTCAATTCTACCGTTCCATTTGCTCTTTTAGGCTTATATATTGTTCATTCTTACTTATCAAATTGACTGCTTAACAAATAGAACCAAGAAATTCACTCTTTCTTTAGACAAAGAACACAGAGTGGAATAAAACTCCTTACATTTAAACACTGGAACATAAAACTCAGGATTCTTAATGGAATTGAGTTTAATCCACACACATAACATTTATCTCCATCTAATTGTATCAAGCTTAAAATAATTAGCAACTTTTAAAAATAATATCCTTACCTCTTTTGTGGTACCTGCTCTTCCAGGTTCATGACTTATACAAAAAGGGCCTGTTTTCCATGCCTCTGTGTCTCCACAGTCACAAAATCCCCCTCCAGTAGAAGTATGCATCTGACAAATGAAAAATGAGTTTGTCTTGATTTCAAAACATCTTACAAAGCAAGAAAGGATAAAGATGACTCAATACTCCCCAGTACTTAAACCCTACTTGCCTTTAATGAAATAGAAAATATATCCGAAACCATTTTAGTTTAACAAGAAAATAATCTAAATACTTAATCATAACAAAAATGATCCTTCAAAGTGATAAAATTTTGAAACATGCTTTGAAACATCTAATTTTTAAATAACAATTTTTAAAATTGTGTGCTAATGGAGAACAGATTGTGAAGTATGCAAAAAAAAACAAAACAAAAAACCACCATACAACACCTAAAATGCTCGAGTAATAAGATTTTTCTGCTTAAACACACTTCTAAAACTCATTATAATAATACTTATATGTTGAAGAAATGTATACAATATTTACAATTATTTGATGTTCCATTGTACCTAAATTTTTTACAACCCTTTTCCTTTGAAGGTTCCTGCAAACAACAAAAAAAATAATGCAGATATGTGAATCCAGATAGAGGATGATGACAATGGCCTAATTCTGAATCTCTCCCCAAATTCCCCCCTCCAAAACATACAATGAACAAGGAAAGCACTAAAACCACATGACTCATGTCTGCAGCATTACTGAGAGATGAAAAATAAATGCCATGATCTTCAAATGATTTGTTCCATTAAAGTTCCTGTTGCCTATTACTTCAAGCTTACAAATGCAGACGAGAAAGGAGCTTAAGAGATTCCATGAAAGAGAAGAGATGGGTACAGAGGACATAGATGAAGCACAGACAAAATCATGCCCAAAATCATGCTGAGGAACAACTACTGAACACAGGTTGAGACTTGAGGGTTCACAGACAAAGAGATCAAAAGTGAGTAGGACCAGCAGTAGCAACCTCAGAGAAGCATTGCTTTTGTAGGAAAATGAAATACAGAAAAAAAGGTGATAAGCCCTTAAAGATTTGTCAGTAAATGAAAAAAGGAAACAAGAAGGAAAAATTCAGGCTCCTACAGAAATGAGAGAAACAACACACGCCAAATGCTCTCATCTCACCTCTACTTTCAACATCATCTATAAAAGAAATTACACAGAAGAGGGTAGAACTGACAGAAAACAGCGCTTGTAAACCCTGTCCATGAAATGAAAAAGAAGAAACAGACCATATTCATTCAAAACTATAACTAGGGTGCCTGGGTGGCTCAGTCAGTTAAGTGTCCACCTTCGGCTCAGGTCATGATCTTGTGGTTTGTGGGTTCAAGCCCCATGTTGGGCACTGTGCTGACAGCTGAGAGCCTAGAGCCTGGTTTGGATTCTGTGCCTCCCTCTCTCTCTGCCCCTCCCCCACTCTCTCTCTCTCTTTCTCTCTCTCTCTGAAAAGCAAACATTAAAAAAAATTTTAATATATATACAAAACTATTACCAAAAAAGAAAGGCAAAAAATGCAGTCAGAGCCAAAGCCCAACCACAAAACTGAAGAAAACTGTAATGTAATGCTCTAAACTTAATTACATGCCTCAAACAAACAGTTGCTGGATATGAAAGCCTTTAATCGGATTAAAGCACCTTTAATTAGAAATACAGAAACTAAGATCAGACATGGACACAAAAGGAATATGAGACTTGACTGAACTCGGGGAAAAAAATAGCAGAAAACTAGAAAATCCTACTTGAAGTGAATTCTAAATTACAAGGTATCCAAGACAAAAGACTCAAATGAAAAATAAACAGCATTGAAACAAAGCAGGAAAATAATCAACAAATGATAATGCAACGAAGCAAAGACATACAGGGTCAGAGAGAAAGTGGTTGCAACAGAAGATAGACATAAAAGAGCCAACCTAAGTATAAATGGAGTCACCAAAGAAGAAAATCTAAACAATGGAATAGAGCTGTTATTTAAAACTATAATCTGGGGCGCCTGGGTGGCTCAGTTGGTTAGGCATCCTACTCTTGATTTCAGCTCAGGTCATTATCTCAGTTGTGAGATGGAGCCCCACATTGGGCTCCTCTGTGTTGGGTGTGGAGCCTGCTTAAGATTCTCTCTCTCCCTCAGCCCTTCCCCGGTTCATGCTCTCTCTCTCAAAACACAAAAACAGAAACCCCCATTGTAATCTAAGGAAACTTCCTGAAAATAAAAGACCTAAATCTAAACATTGAAAGCACTCATGAATAACTAAAACTCAACCCAGTATCATCAACTCTGAAGTATATCCTACTAAAATTGTTCGAATTTATTTATTTTTATTTTTTAATGTTTATTTTTGAGAGAGAGAGAGATAGGGCATGAGTGGGAGAGGGGCAGAGAGAGAGAGAAACACAGAATCCAAAGCAGGCTCCAGGCTCTGAGCTGTCAGCACACAGCCCGACAAGGGGCTTGAACCCATGAACTGCAAAATCATGACCTGAGCTGAAGTTGGACAATTAATCAACTGAGTCACCCGGGCGCCTCTAAAATTGCCAGACTTTAAAGATAAATGTCCTGAGGCCTTCTGGCAAAAAGATGAAATAACATAATAGCAAGAAAACTAGACTGGTAACAGGCTTCTCAATAGCAACATGTAAAACAAGACAACAGCAAGGCCCTGTTTTCAAGCAAAGAAAATGCAAACCAAGGATACTGTCTCCAACCAAGCTATAAAAATAGAATTTTGAACATGTCATCACTTAGGGAATACTGTATATATGCACCCTTCCTGAGGAATCTACTTGAAGAGAGGTCGGGAGCTTTATGTATAAAGAAACAGACATGAATATGTGAATATGTCAGGCTTTGCAAGTCATACAGTCTCTGCTGAATTACTCAAGTTCTACTGCTGTAGTGCAGAAGTAGCCATAGACAACAAATAAATAAATAAGCATTGCTATGTTCCAATAAAACTTTATTTATGGGCACCAGAATTTTATTTTTATATAATTTTTATGTACCATGAAATAGGACTTTTAATTTCACATAATTATCATGTATCACAAAATATTATTTTTCTTATCTTTTTCCCAGCCATCTAGAGATATAAAAACATACTTAGCTTGTAGGCCATACAAAACTGGTAGCAAATCAGATTTAACCCACAAACTTTAGTTCAGCAAACCCTAGAGGATGGGCTTCATCTGACCAAGAGGTGACTAGGAAGACTTTAGAAAAAGGATAGAAGGTGAACATTTTACAAATTTAATTGCAGAGTTAAGAACAAGTCAAAAGTAAAGGCTTGAACTCATGAATAGTGAGATGACCTGCACTGAAACCAAGAGTCAGATGCTCAAATGACTGAGCCACCCAGGCGCCCCCCCCCATTTATTTTTATAATTAATTGTTAGACATCAGGTCTACGGATCCTCAGTGTTAGTCCTTTGGATCCTAACATTTCAAGAAACATTTGTTGAAAGATTTATGTCCCAGGTACTACGAAAGACACAAAGGTACAAAGTACATGAGACCTGGGCCTTGTCCTGGAGAGCTTATGGTCAGATGGGGATGAAGGGTACATAAATGTATCATTCCAATTTAGCAAATGAAGATAGAGACATACACAGGAAGGGGACACGGAAAAAGAAGACAGGTAGTGGGCTTTGTTTTCTTCTCCACATTTATTCTAATTGACTCTGGAATGTGTTCAATAAAATGATACCGGTTATAAGCTGGCCTGGTTTGTTATCAGCTTCCAAGATACAAAAAGACCCTAGTTAGATGAACTCAGCCACTATTTTGGTTTTATTCGATCAAAGTTACATTATTGTGATCTTTGCTTCTTAGAATTTAATCTACTTATCAAAACAACGACTCTGTCCTTTCAGCAAGGATGGTGGCAAAATAAACAAAGACCTTGTTCCTATTATCCAGGAATATGGCAAAGTTAAGTAGCCACCATTCCAAAATAAACAAAGAGAAACATTAAATTAAAAAAAATACAGTTCAATAAAACTGGGAAAACATTTTTTTAAGCTGGGCTCAGTTTGAAAATTTTCTGTTTAAAGGATTAAAGGTTTTCGCAGGTTCTGAAGGTTTCTGTACCACTACTTGTAACACGTTCAGTAAAATTCTTTCCTGAAGCAATTAGGCAAAATATACTAACAACCTTTTTTGTTTTTTACAACAGTTGTACGTTTAAAGAAACATTAAGCAATAAATACTGAGTTCCCATATATTCCTTCTCTCCTGACCACACAGTTTCCCCTACTATTGACAGCTTGCCTTAGAATGGTACATTTGTTTCAACTGAGAAGTCAAAGTTGACACATTATTTTTTGATACATTATTATTAACTAGAGTCCATAATTCACATTAGGGTTCTCTGTGTTGTACACTTTTTTGGTTCTAACAAATTAATAATGACATGTATATACCACTACGGTATCACACAGAATAAACACCCCCTCTGTGCTCCACCTATTCATTCCTCCATCCCTTCCACCATCATCTCCCAGGCCCTGGGAATAGCTAATCTTTTTACAGCCTCCACAGTGTCGCCTTTCCCAGAATGTGATACAGCTGGAATCACACAGTATATAGCTTTGCACAGTGGCTTCTTTCACTTTGTAATATGCATTTAAGGTCTTGCCCTCTCTTTTAGTAGCTCATTTCTTTTTATCACTGAAGGATATTCCATTGTATTGGTATACCAAAGTTGGTTTATCCATTCATCTATTATGGACATCTTGGATGCTTCCAAATTTTGGCAAATATTAATAAAGCTGCTATAATCATTCTTGTGCACTTTTTTGTATGGACATAAGTTTTCAGTTTATTTGGGTAAATATCAAGGAACACAACTCCTGGATTGTATGGTTACAGTATGTTTATTTATTTATTTTTATTACTTTTTAATGTTTATTTATTTTTGGGAGAGACCAAGTGAGGGAGGGGCAGAGAGAGGGAGACAGAGAATCCGAGGCAGGCCCTGTGAGGTCAGCACAGAGCCCAATGTGGGACGTGAACTCATATAAACCGTGAGATGGTGACCTGAGCTGAAATCGAGAGTTGGATGCTTAACTGACTGAGCCACCCAAGTGTTCTTTTTTTTTTTTTTTTTTTTTTTAGTTTATCTATTTTGAGAGAGAGAAAGCACACCTGTGAGATCAAGGCAGGAGCAGAGAGAGAGAGAGAGAGAGAGAGAGAGAGAATCCCAAGCAGGTTCTGTGCTACCAGCACACAGCCCAATGGCAGCCCTACACGAGGCTTGATCCCATGAACCAGGATACAATGACCCAGCTGAAATCAAGAGCTGGATGCTCAACCAACTGAGTCACCCAGGCACCCCAGTATTCTTCTATAAGAAACTGCTAAACTGTCTTCCAAAGTACTATTCTGCATTTTCCCTAGCAATGAATAAGAGCTTCTGTTGTTCCCATACTCATCAGCATTTGATGCTGGATTTGGGCCATTCTAATATGTGTGGAGTGGTACTTCATTTTTGTTTTAATTTAATAACATATGATGGTGAGCATTTTTCATGTACTCATTGGCCATTTATATATTTTCTTGGTAAAGTTTGTTTCAGATCTTTTGCCCATTTTTTAAATGTGTTGTTCACCTTCTTATTATTTAATTTTAAGAGTACTTTGTATGTTTTGGATACCACTCCTTTATCACAAAGTGTATTGCAAACACTTTCATCTAGTCTGTGGCTTGTTTTTTTTTTTTTATTTTCTGAAATGTCTTTATTTTTTAATCCAATAATTCCACTTCTGAGAATTTATCCTAAGAAAATAATCCGACATAGAGAAAAGTGATTCACACATAAAGATGTTTATAGCAACAATGCAATGCTTATCTTAAAAAAAGAAACTGAATCCTAATTACATTCCCCCAATAATAGATAAATAGTTCAAATAAATTATGGTTAAATATTATATACACAATATGTTTTAAAAGAAACACCAAAAATCGAATGCATAATTTTATATATTTTGCTTTTTCCATATAAAAGTATACCATGAAAGGGGCTCTTGGATGTCTCGGTTGAGCATCCAACTATTGGTTTCGGCACACATCATGATCTCATGGTTCGTGAGTTCAAGCCCTGCATCAGGCTTCATGCACACCGACAGTGTGGAGCCTGCTTGGGGTTCTCTCTCTCTCCCTTTCCCTCTTTCTGTCCCTCTCCTACTCACACACATGCTCTCTCTCTCAAAATAAATAAACTTATACTACACTGTAGTCTATTGTCTAAGTTTTTAAGTGTCATTATGTCTAAAATATGATATACATACCTTAATTTAAAAATACTTTATTGTTAAAAATGCTAACCATCATCTAAACTTTCAGTGAATTGTAATCTTTTTGCAGGTGGAGGGTCTTACCCTGACGTTGATGGCTGCTGACTGATCAGGGTGGTGTTTGCTGAAGAAGGAGTGGCTGTGTCAAGTTCTTAAAATAAGACAACAATGAAGTATGCCACACTGATAGACTCTTTCTTTCATGAACAATTCCTCTGTTCCACGCAATGCTGTTTGATGTTTTATCTACACTAGAACTTCTTTCAAAATTGAAGTCAATCCTCTCAAACCCTGCTACTAAGTTATCAACTAAGTTTATGGGATATTTTGTCATCATTTCAACAATCTTTACCAGGATTAGATTCCATCTCAAGAAACCACTTTCTCTGCTCATTTACCAAAAATCAACTCCTCATCCATTAATTACAATTTGATCATGAGACTGCAGCAATTCAGTCACATCTTCAGCCTCCACTTCACAGACTAGTTCTCTTGTTATTTCCACATCTGCAGTTAACTTCCTCCAGCACAGTCCTGAAATGCTCAAAGTCATCCATGATGGTTGGAATCAACTTTTTCCAAATTCCTGCTCATGTTTCTTGCTCTTCACATGAAATCATGAATGTTCTTAATGGCATCTAAAGTGATGAATCCTTTCCATAAACTTTTCAATGTACTTTTCCCAGATCCATCAAAGGAATTACCATCTATAGCAACAATAGGTTTAGGACTACAGTATTTCTTAAATAGTAAGACTTGCAAGTTGAAATGACTCCTTGATCTATGGGCTGCAGAATGGATGTTGTGTTAGCAGGCATGAAACAACATTCATCTCATTGTACACCTCCATCAGAGCTCTTCGTTACCCAGGTGCATTGTCAATGAGCAGTCATATTTTGAAAAGAATCTTTTTCTGAGCAGTAGGTCTCAGCAGTTGGCTTAACATATTCAGTAAACCATGTTGTAAACAGATATAATGTCATCCAGGCTTTGTTGTTCCATTTATAGAGCATAGGCAAACTAGATTTAGTGTAATTCTTAAGGGCTCTAGGATTTTCAGAAGTGTAGGGGTGCCTGGCTGGCTCCATCAGAAGAGCATGTGACTCTTGATCTTGGGGTCATGAGTTTAAGCCCCATGTTGCATGTAGAAATTACTTAAAATGAATAAACAAAATTTAAAAAAATGTAAATGAGCACTGGGTTCAACTTTAACACATCAGTTGCATTAGCCCCTAACAAGAAAGTCAGTATGTCCTTTGAAGCCTTGAAGCCAGGCATTGACTTCTTTCTAACTATGAAAGTTCTAGATGGCATCTTCTTCCAATACAAGGCTATTTTGTCTACACTGCAAATCTATTGTTGAGTGTAGCCACCTTCATTAATGATCTTAGCTAGATCTTCTGGATAATGTGCTGCAGCTTCTACATTGGCACTTGCTGCTTCACCTTGCACTTTACATTATCCTTTACAGAACTGAAGAGAGTTAGGGCCTTGCTCTGGATTGGATTAGGCTTTGGCTTAAGGGAATGCTGTGGCTGATTTGATCTTCTATCCAGAACACTCAGATTTTCTCCATAACAGCAATAAGGCTGTTTGACTTTCTTGGGGCACCTGGATGCCTCAGTGGGTTAAGCACCTGACTTTGGCTCAGGTCATAATCTTGAGATCTGAGTTTGAGCCCCACATCCAGCTCGGTGCTGACAGCTCAGAGCCTGGAGCCTACTTCAGATTCTGTGTTTCCCTTTCTCTCTCCCTTACCCTCTTCTCCACTCACCCTGTCTCTCTCTCACAAAATAAATAAACATTAAAAAAAAGGGGGGGCGCTAGGTGGCTCAGTCGGTTAAGTGTCCAACTTCAGCTCAGGTCATGATCTCACAGTCCATGAGTTTGAGCCCCGGGTTGGGCTGTGCGCTGACAGCTCAGAGCCTGGAGCATGCTTCGGATTCTGTGTCTCCCTCTCTCTCTGACCCTCTACTGCTCAGGCTCTGTCTCTGTCTCAAAAATAAATAAAAAGATATAAAAAAAATAAAAAAATAAAACCTCTTCCTTTGCCTTCATAACTTAGCAAACTAGTACACTTAGCAAATCGGCTTTCAGCCCAACTCAGCTTTAAACATACCTTCCCAGGGGCGCCTGGGTAGCTCAGTTGGTTAAGCGGCCGACTTCAGCTCAGGTCATGATCTCGCGGTCCGTGAGTTCGAGCCCCGCGTCGGGCTCTGTGCTGACAGCTCAGAGCCTGGAGCCTGTTTCAGATTCTGTGTCTCCCTCTCTCTCTGCCCCTCCCCCGTTCATGCTCTGTCTCTCTCTGTCTCAAAAATAAACGTTAAAAAAAAAAAACAAAAAAAAAAAACAAAAAAAAACCATACCTTCCCAACTAAGCTTAATCATTTCTAGCTTTTGATTTAACATGAGAAACATGTGATTATTCCTTTCACTTGAACACTTAGAGGTCACTGCAGGGTTATTAATTGGCATGATTTCAATACATTTGAATCTCAGGGAATAGGTAGGCCTGAGTATAGTGAGGGAGATGGAGAAATGGCCAGTGAATGGCACAGTCAGAACACACACACCTGTATCAGTTAAGTTTGCCATTTTACATGGGTGCAGTTCGTGACAGCGCGAGACAATTACAACACCAAATATCACTGATCACCATAACAAGTATAATAATAGTAATAAAGTCTGAAATACTGCAAGAATTACCAAAATGTGACACAGAGACACGGAGCAAGGAAATGCTGTTGGAAAAATGGTACCAATAGACTTATTTGACTCAGGGTTGCCACAAACCTTCAATTGTAAAAAACACAGTCTGCAAAGCATAATTAGGTGAAATGCAATAAAATGAGGTATGCCTATATGTTGTTTTTTGTAACTCACTTTCCTCATTTTAGATAAAGGAAACATTTATCTACACTAAAAATAATGTTAGGGTGCCTGGGTGGCTCAGTTGGTTGAGCGTCCGACTTCAGCTCAGGTCATGATCTCACGGTTCGTGGGTTCGAGCCCTGCATTGGGCTCTGGCTGACAGCTCGGAGCCTGAAGCCTGCTTTGGATTCTGTGTCTCCCTCTCTCTGTCCCTCCCCCACTCACACTCTGTCTCTTTCTCAAAAATCAATACATATGTAAAAAAAAAAAAGAACATCTTGGATGAGATTTAGATAATTGGTGCCAATTTGGAAGTGACTTAATACTGAAAATATTAAAAACTGAGCAAGTCACAAAAATCAGATCACTATTAACCCTTGGAAGGCTAAAAAATAATAATAATCTTTAGGGGTGCTCAGTTGGTTGAGCATCTGACTCTTGATTTCTGTACAGGTCATGGTATCATGGGGCAATATTGAGCCCCATCTTAGGCTCTGTGCTGACAGCACCCAGACGGCTTTGGATTCTTTCTGCCCCTCCCTGGCTCACAAAAGAAAGGAAAGAAGGAAGGAAGGAAGGAAGGAAGGAAGGAAGGAAGGAAGGAAGGAAAAAAGAAAGAAAGAAAAAGAAGAAAAAAGTTTTTAGATAATCTTTAACAGTGGGTGCTTTTTTATTTTGAGGAGAAAATCTAGAGATTAGCTTTTAGGTGTTTTTTAAAACCAGTAATGCAGTATGTTCTCTCTTTTTATACACACTTTTTTTGTGTGTGCACATTTAAACGCTACTCTTTTAGCAAATTTCAAGTAAAAAATATGGTGTTTTCAATTATCGTCACCATGTTATATATTACATCCTAAGATCTTATTTATTTACTGTAGGTTTTCTGAAGAGGTAAACTGCAGAGAACCTAGAAATCATGAAGGGTCACATTACACACAGTAGAACAAATAGCTCGAATTTCAACTTTGTTATTTTCTTGTTTTCAGGTTGTTTGGGCTATTCTACCACTAAAGGTTTTTCTTGGTCCTGTCTTCATAGTGTTCAATCTTCAGTCTGTCCCGTCATTACTCTTCTTCCTCTTCTCTGAAGCAACACATATCCTTTCTTATTTCTTCTGATCTTTTTTTTTTTAATGGCTTCATTTTTTTTCTTTTATGAAGTGTTTTATTATACAAAAAAGTATACACGGTGTATAGATAAGTTACAAAATATAACAATGAGATGAATACCCATGAACCCAGCACCCAACCCAAAAAAGTATTACTACTGTTGAAGCTGCCTGTGTATAATAATCCAGAGTCCCATCCTCTTACCTGCCCTGAAGGTTACTATTCGCCTGAATTATGTTTATTAGTCATTCCCTTGCTTTTCTTTAAAAATCTCACCAACTTATTCTCTCATCAAAAGTGTTCTCTTCTCTTCACACTCACTTTTGATGGGTAATATTCTTTAAAGCTTACAGACATAATCTTATATTAGTCACAAAATAGCCCATCCTTCCGATGACCCAAAGATTCATGAGTAAGCCATGTAAGCACCCTCTGTAAGAAGAGTTCTGAAAGACCTCAAGATAGTAAACCTAAATATACTCCATAGAAGAGTGCAGTAGCAATATAAACTGGTTAGCTTTAAAAACTTGAAGGTAGCTTAGTGAAAGGTTCCCAAAATTTAACAAATAGGTTTTTACCAGTCCACAGAAAAACCAGTACAGGAAAAACTGTAGTGAGCTCTTTCACAGAGCTACATGTACACAGCCTTTTGTTTTTTTGTTTTAATTTTTATTTTTAGAGAGAGAGAGAGTGGCACAAGCAGGGGAGATGGTCAGAGGGGGAGACAGAGAATCCCAAGCAAGGTCAATGCTGTTAGCACAGACAGAGCCCAACATGGGGCCCAATCCCATGACCATGGGGTCAAGACCCAAGCCAAAAGTAAGAGTCAGACACTCAGCCAACTGAGCCACCCAGGTGCCCCTACATGTATGCAGTTTAAAGAACTAGTCTTGGGGCGCCTGGGTGGCGCAGTCGGTTAAGCGTCTGACTTCAGCCAGGTCACGATCTCGCGGTCCGTGGGTTCGAGCCCCGCGTCGGGCACTGGGCTGATGGCTCAGAGCCTGGAGCCTGTTTCCGATCTGTGTCTCCCTCTCTCTCTGCCCCTCCCCCGTTCATGCTCTGTCTCTCTCTGTCCCAAAAATAAATTAAAAACATTGAAAAAAAAAATTAAAAAAAAAAAAAGAACTAGTCTTTATACTGGGATTATTCTACTTTCTTGGAATTAAATATCTTTTCCTTTATAAAATGATGTAAGATGGCAAGTATATTTGGTTGCTGTTCATGTGTCTTTTTTAAAATTAAAACTGAACTTACTTGGCCAAAGAAAAATTTGAAAACCCTATGTCATATCCAATGTTTTTGGAAATTGTACTGACCCACAAACTCCCAAAGCTTAGAAAGCATAGGCTTAGAAGTCTTTAAATCTGAGGAACTGGAAAACTTTTGTCTTGAGCCTTTACTATCTCTCCCCATTAGTCTCCTACAGTAAAAATGGGAAGAAATTAACAACTTCCTCCTGTCTGTACTACTGGCATTCTTTCTTTGGTTCTCCAACATAAGAAATACTATAATTAATGAAGCTGACTAGGAAATACAGAATATAACCAATGCTTGGGGTGCCTGGGAGGCTCAGTCGGTTAAACGTCCGACATTGGCTCAGGTAATGATCTCATGGTTATCTCATGGTTCATGGGTTCGAGCCCCGCATTGGGCTCTGTGCTGACCGCTCAGAGCCTTGAGCCTGCTTGAGATTCTGTGTCTCCCTCACTCGCTGCTCCTCTCCTGCTCGTGTGTTCTCTCTCTCTCTCAAAAATAAATAAACATTTTTTTTTTAATTAAGAAAAAAAAAAGAATTTAACCAATGCTTAACTTTAAAAATCTCATCAGTGATTACCTTTCCAATCTTGGGAAAACATTTTAACCATACTATATCATAGGTTCCTCAATCCATTTTTTCTTGTGCACAATAATACCCATAATCTACGCCTATGGCCCATCACTTCCTGAAATAGAAGTAGTAATGTTGAGGCCAGTCTAATTACCTGAACAGCACTTTGAATTCTATGGAGGACACAGACCTAACTTTGAGATGTTATATATACTTACACAAGACTTTAGGCATGCTTAACAGGATGTTAAAGAAAAACATCAATAACATCAACAACATCTGTCTAAGCCCAGAATATACAACCAATACAATTATTTGAGAAATACATTTCAGCTCAGAATAACAAAGCTGTCTAATGATATAAGAGGAAAGGAAAAAGTCCTCAACCTCGTTAGTGATTATGAAAATTAAGACCACTATTTGATACTATTATATACCCACTAGATTGGCTAAAATTAAAATGAGTGACAACACCAAATCTTCCAAGTATGTGCAGCAATGGGAACTCTCACATACTGCTAGAGAGCCCATAAATTGGTATGACTACTTTGGATAACAATATGACACTATTTATTACAGCTAAAGAAGATTCATATACCCTAGAATTCAGCATTCTATTCCAGATATGTATCTTAGAGAAACTACTGTACATGTGTACAAAATACACAAATAGGAATGTTCATAGCAAAATTGCTCAGCATGATAGCCCCAAACTGGAAACAATCTACATATCCATATACAGTACAATGAGTAAGGACAACATGGATTATTGAACACCATAAAGGTCAGTGGACAAACTACAGCTATATACATAACACTGGGTGAAAGAAGTTACTCAGTAAGAAAAAGATACAGCATGACTCCATCTATATAAAGTTCAAAAACTGGGACGCCTGGGTGGAGCAGTCGGTTAAGCGTCCGACTTCAGCCAGGTCACGATCTCGCGGTCCGTGAGTTCGAGCCCCGCGTCAGGCTCTGGGCTGATGGCTCAGAGCCTGGAGCCTGTTTCCGATTCTGTGTCTCCCTCTCTCTCTGCCCCTCCCCCGTTCATGCTCTGTCTCTCTCTGTCCCAAAAATAAATAAATGTTGAAAAAAAAATTTTTTTAAAGTTCAAAAACAAAATTATTCAGTGTGATTTGGTGGTAAGTTAAAAGAGAAATAAAGATTATCACACAAGAGAGAAGAAAGGAGAAAGGTTATCACAAGGGGGGAGAGAAGGGACAAATGGGAGGCCTTTGAGCGCTGGCAACACCTTATTCTTGACCTAAGCAGTGGTTACGCAGGTGTTTGCTTCACAGTTGTTTAAGGGGTTCATATGGTTTATACAATCATTTGTATAAAAATGACCTATCTCACAAAAAATTACAAAGGGCTGCATCTTGAGGTGATATTATGTGATATTTAACCAAAGCTAAAGGTTCAGTTATCAGAACTATTATAGCAGGAATTCAAGTACTGGTCAGGTATTTGGACCAGATGGCCACCAGGTTCCTGCTAATCTAGAGATTTTATGGATCTATTTTCATACCTTGTAACGATGATTTTTATGAACACTATTCTGGAAGCAGTCCATACAGAGTACACATGTTGGGTCAATTGCACAGTCCCTGAAAAAGATTGAGAATTAGATTCCAAAATTCAGAAGATGTCAATGATGCTTAAGATATGACTATAATATAATGTGAATGAGTTTCCCGTGTGGTACACGAACTGAATATGAAAATGTCTCAAAAACTGAATTCCAAATAACTTGAGCCATATTTGAATATGTAAGTTTGGATGTTTGGTTTTTGCCTCTTAAATCAACCTCATTATTTTGAGCTTTTAGCTGGTTTCAGACTGTTAAGTTGCAATTCAAGATTAGTTTTGTGAAAAATGATTAGCTTTTTTTCCCATTATCTGTCATCATCTTACCCTACTGCATTTAAAAACATATTCTGACAAACACTGATTGTTCACTGGTAAATGAGGCTTGAATAAAGACACAATTCATTAGAATGCAAGCAGCCTGGGTGCCTGGATGGCTCTGTCGGTTAAGCATCCAACTTCGGCTCAGGTCATAATCTTGGGGTCTTTGAATTCAAGCCCCGCGTCAGGCTCTGTGCTGACAGCTCAGAGCCTGAAGCCTGCTAAGGATTCTGTGTCTCCCTCTCCATGTGTCCCTCCCCCGTTAGCACTCTCTCTCTCTCAAAAATAAACATTAAAAATTTTTTTAAAAAAAGAAGAAAAAAAATGGAATAGAAGCAGCCTAAGGGCAGGAATGTTTATGACTGTGTTTATGAATGATACGTGCTAAGCACCCAGAATAGTGCCAGGCACATGGTAGGTATTCAATTAATATTTACTGAATGAATGAAAAAAATTCAATCTCTCTTAATATCTTCCCTAATAACTCCTAAAATGCACATAAATCTTATTTAACATTTTTCAGGGAAACATTAGAAGCAACATAAATTGGTGAAAAGTGCAAAATTAATTTTTAAAATACTGATTTAGAAGAGTGGAAGAGATGGAATTGGAAAGTTTTAAGAATTATATATATATATATATATATATTTTTTTTTTTAATGTTTATTTTTGAGAAAGAGACAGAGCGTGAGCAGGGGAGGGGCAGAGAAAGAGGGAGACAGAATCTCTCAGCACAGAGCCTATGCAGGGCTTGAACTCATGAACCACGAGATCATGACCTGAGCTTCAGTCAGATGCTTAACCAACTGAGCCACCCAGGCACCCCTGTTTTAAAAATGATTTTAAAGGCTAATAGGAAATAAAGATAGCCTAATAATACTCTCGAAAGCATACATTAACTACTGTCCAATTTAGAGCAAATTTTCTCAAACTCAGCAGTACTGACATTCTGAACTGGATAATTATTTGCTGGGAATAGAGGACACTATCCTGCACACTGCAGGATGCTTAAGTGTCAATCTTGGCCTCTACCCACTAGATGCCATTACCATTTCCCCAGTTGTGACAATTAAAAATGTTTCCATGACACTTTTGGAGAAATGAGATCTACAAATGTCTACTGTGCTTTAGCTGAAACAGACTAGGCTTCAGCTAAAATTTATTTAAGAAGATAAACCTTACTACCTATGTAGCAAAATAGTACACAAAATATAAAAGCTGACTTTTTTCCTAAGAATAGGGTAATGATACTATGTTCTAAAGAACTATTAACTACACATAAACCAGTCAAACCTAGAATTACAGGAAGTAAAAGCCAATTCTCTGATTTTATGAAGTCTAAAAATTCACTCCTAACCTAAACTACCTCTAGTAAAGGGAAAAAACTCACTAAAACTAAAGTGCAACTAAGATCTGAAAGATGAAAGCTTCAGGTAGGAGCAGGGAGTAAAACCGTTCTCTGTGCTACCATGATTTTTTTTTTTAAGTTTTTTTTTTTTTTTTTAACGTTTATTTATTTTTGAGACAGTGAGAGACAGAGCATGAACAGGGGAGGGTCAGAGAGAGGGAGACACAGAATCTGAAACAGGCTCCAGGCTCTGAGCTGTCAGCACAGAGCCCGACACGGGGCTCAAACTCATGGACCATGAGATCATGACCTGAGCTGAAGTCGGCCGCTTAACCAACTGAGCCACCCAGGCGCCCCTGTGCTACCATGATTTGTAAGGCAACTGCTCTCGCAAAGGGCCAAAACCCTAAGGCTGCTTTCAGTTTCCCTACCACTGGCCTTTTCTACTCAACTTAATTCCAACTGTTGCTATAGGTCCACAATCCCCTGATACCAAATCTCACTTGGTAGGAAAAAATGACGTGAAATGATGTGAAGACTATACCAATTTGTTGTGAATATTCATAGATTTCTTACAGAAATGCTATGTTTGATGATAGGATCCTGCCCTAACTCTGCTGGAGAAGAGTTCAGAATTCAGAAATACACTGGCCCCAGGGTTTCATATTAAGAGTATGTGGACTACATTAAAAACAAGACAAAAATCTATCCGTTATATACTTTTAGAGAACAGGAAAGTGAGACAACTATTTAAGTCATACGTTCAGAAACAAGCTGTACAAGCAAAAACCGACCTAGAAGTGCATAATAAAAGGAAGTTAATTAAGTAGGATTAAGTATACTATAAATAGTAATAAATTTAAAAAAAAATTTTTTTTTAATGTTTATTTATTTTTGAGACAGAGAGAGACAGAGCATGAGCGGGGAAGGGTCAGAGAGAGAGGGAGACACAGAATCTGAAGCAGGCTCCAGGCTCCGAGCTGTCAGCACAGAGCCCGGTGCGGGGCTCAAACTCACAGACCGTGAGATCATGACCTGAGCTGAAGTCAGACGCACAACTGACTGAGCTACCCAGGCGCCCCAGTAATAAATTTTTAAAAATACATCATAAGTACAAAATACCAAGACTGAATTTAACTAATCCTATAAATTTCTAATTCTTACCTACAAGAGTACGTTGTCTCTCCACTTTTGAAAACCTTCCCACAGAGTTGAAATGCTCCACTGTGCTTCAATTTCTCTAAGCAAATATCCGGATCTTCTCCAAATAAGTACCATTCCAGTGGAGTAAATATAGACATTTGTATACTCTCCTCCTGCTTTTCCAAGTCTGGGTCCATTTCTGCAGAATAAATTTCTGGCACCAACTGTGCCAAATGGTGCAAAAAAGTAGTATAAAAGTCAACTTGCTGATCCCACCACTGAAAGAAAACAAAAATTACACTTGGTTACAAGTTTCTTCTTAAAGATGTAGGGGTACAAATAATAGCACAATTCTGAAATTTCAGAGAGGCTGATTTACAATATATTTTTATTTTATCCCTTACCAATACAAAAGGAAAGTGGATTAAAAAAATAGCCTTGGAAATTAAGTGGCTGCTCACATACCACATATATCTAGGGGAAAAAAAAAAAAAGAGCAGCTGCAGTGGATGAGAATTACCCTTCCCTTCTGGACTGGGCAACTCCTCATCTCTGAAGATAATTCTAATACTAGTCAGGGGCTGTACAGACAAAGCATTCCCCACATTCTTAGTTTAAATGTTGTAAGGAATTGTAACATTTACTGAGAGATCAAAATGAATGAGTAGAAAAGAGTTTTTAGAACGCCAAAAGCACTAAACATAAAAGGAAATGGATTAGACTCCTCAAAAGTAAAGTTAAACCCTTCTGCTCTTCAAAAGAAACTACTACAGATGGCTTATGTGCCATGTTCATTTGTACGTGAAAACATGCTCAACATCATTAGGGAAATGCAAATTAAAATGACAATGAGAAACCCCTACACAACTTATTTGGGCTTAGGTAAAAGAGAATATAAAAAACTGACAATACCAGGTATAAACAAGAATGCAGAAAAGGAAAATGCTAGTAGGAACTGAAACCGGTATAACCACTTTATGAAAGTTTGGCAGTTTTATAGTTAAACATGCACTTACCTTACAACACAGCAATCAAACTTCTAGCTATCTACCTAAGAATTGAAAACTTATGTTCATACAAAAACTTATACATGAATGTTACAAGAGTTTTAGGTTGCCAAAACCCAGAAATAACCCAATTGTCCTTCAACTGGTGAATTATAAACAAACTGTGGTATGGCCAAGCCATGGAATGAATACTGCTCAAGAATAAAAGGAATAAGTTATCAATAAAGGCAAAATCAAAATGTATTCTTATAAAACCAGTAAAGTTCAAAAGGCTATGCATTGATTGCCTCTTAGCAGTTAGGGCCATGTTCATAGAGCATCTGTGTGAACTGAGCAGAGCTCTCATCTCTGTGCCAAATTCCTGATTCCCATAATAAGTGGGCTTCACAGACACTATATGCAGGTTTCAATAACACCATCATCTCATTCTTATCTTCAATCAAACAAGATAGCTTTCCAAGCACCAAGAAATTCCGTTAAAAAAGACATTCGGTGATTACTTGCTGGCAATTTGGGCTTAAATATGAGGTATGATTACCCTAAACCATCCAACCAACCCAGCCCAATCAGTTTTTAATGCCACTCAGTAATAGCAAGCTTAAATGAACAGAGGCAAGGGAAACAAAAAGTTGAGTGCACAGCTCTCTACTATCAACCCAATACTGACAATTTAGTTGCAGTTAACATCCTTCTAGTTAAATGAATGTTGCTCATTTGAAATGGGCTGGTTTTCTGGCTTTATTAGTATCTCATGTTTGTCTTATAATTATGTAAAAACTGGCATTTATACATATTTTACACATTTTATACATATTTGTACACACTTAAGCTATATTCTAAAAACTAATTTAAAAATTTCTAAAGGCTATGTACTTCAAAATCCTATTTATTTATTTATTTATTTATTTATTTATTTATTTATATTTTAGAGAGAGTACAAGTGGGAGAAAGGGGCAAAGGGAGAGAGAAAATCTTAAGCCACCTCCATGCTCCATGTGGAGCCCAACATAGGCCTCAATCCCACAACCCTGGGATCATGACCTGAGCTGAAATCAAGAGTCAGACGCTCAACTGACTGAGCCATCCAGGCGCCCTATATCACTCCATTTACATGACATTGTGGAAAAGGCAAAACTACTACCAAGATGGAGGACAGCACAGTGGTTTGCCAGGGGTTTATACTACAAAGTAGAAATGACAGAATTTTTGAGTGCGATGGGATGGTTCTATACCTGTCTTATGGTGATGGTTACACAAATGTTGGCAAATGTCAAAACTCACAGAACCGTACAATAAAAAGTTATTTATGTAAAATTTAAAAGTGAATTTTAAAGTACATAGTTTATAAAACAAAAAGGAAAGCCACAGATTGAGAGAAAATATCTGCAATAATACACTGAAGACTTTCTCCCAAAGATAAAGAATAGGCAAGGACATTCTCTCCTTTGTTCTCTCCTATTCAATATTGTTCTGACAGTCTTAGCTAGTGCAGTAAGGCAAGAAAAAGAAACAAATGGAATGATGATTGAAAGGGAAGAAGCACACTGTCTCAGGGTCATGAGTTCAAGCACTGTGTTGGGCTCCACACTGGGAGAGGAGCCTACTAAAAACAAAACAAAAACAAAAAAAAACCCCACCAACTGTACTTCTATATACTACCAACAATTTGAAAATGAAATTTGAAAAATAGCATTCATAGTAGCATTAAAAATCTTAAAATATTTGGGCATCAATTTAATAAAAGATGTAAGACCTCTACACTACAAACTACAAAACATTGTTGAGATAAATTTCTAAAGCACCCAAATAAATGAAGAACTATATTATGTTCATTGATGGTAAAATTCAATATTAAGAGATCTACACTTGCCAAACTGATCTACAGATTCCACGCAATCCCAGCAAACATTTTTGTAGAAATTGACAAGCTGATTCTAAAATGAATATAGAAATATAAAAAATTTAGAAGAGACTCATGCTACCTGATTTCAGGATTCACATAAATCTATGCTAATTGAGACAGTGCAGCAGAGGCATGAAAAAAGACATTTATCAATGGAACAGAAGAGAGAGTCCAAAAATGAATCCACACACAGTCAATTTTTTCCTGAAAAGGAACCAACACCATTCAAAGAAGGAAAGATGGTCTTTTCAAAGAAATTACAGAGGCAATCAGATATCCTTATAAAAAAGTAAACTTCAATCTAAACTCTATGCCAAACACAAAAATTAATTTGAAATGCATCATACACTTAAATATAAAAGCTAAAACCATAAAACTTCTTAATGAAAACTCTTGCCATCTTGGAGCAGGTCAAGATTTCTGGAACGGGGCACAAAAAGCATTAAGCATTCAAAAAATGGATTTGATAAAAATTAAAGCCTTCTGCTCTTCAAAATGAACATGAGTAACTAATATCCAATTCTGCTACTCACTATGCATTTTTCAAATCTTTCACACAACCAAATAATTAAGATTAATTTTGAAATGGATATATGTTAAAATGAACATGCTTCTGCTTCTTGAGTCTATTTAGCTATACCTTCTGTGAAATTACACAGAAATAGGAAGCAACAAAGAAGTTTATTTATCACACACTAATCCAACTTGCTGGTAGGGCACAGGACATCCACCCATAAACTATCTATATAGCTAAGGCCCTGGCCCTCTTGGCATAGGAACACCCTTGTCCCAAGCTGTGAGACTGACTGTTCAGTCCACTAGGAAATGTAATCTAGGCAAAAAACTCATCAAGAGAATAAAGGAACTCTAGAAAAAGTAACAGGTATGGAAAATTACAACTTTCAGTCTGTAAGAACAAAGGCTAGATAATGTTTATAAAATCATGAGGAGTTTTGACAAGGTGAACATATAATTGTTCACTATACCTTAAATTAACAGGTGCCCCCTTAAAAGTGTTAAAAACAATTTTCAGGGCAAAAAACAGAAATCAGAATTTTATTTAGCTATGATAAACTCATAAAATTGTCAAAAGAGTTTTATAAAGCTGAAATAGAATTAGAATTTACATAAAGTTCTGTACAGGTAACAAAAAACTTATAGATATTTGACTATATATAAAGCTTTCTGAGTGTGCTTTCCTGAAGCTCAACATGCCATCCATAAGTAAATTCAACTCATTAAAACTTTATGTAAATTGGATTATTTGGTGTTGTTTTAGAAGTTCTTTATGTATTTTGGATACTAGCTCTTTATTAGATATATCATTTGCAAATATCTTCTCCCATTCTGTGGGTCGCCTTTTAGTTTTGTTGACTGTTTCCTTCACTGTGCAGAAGCTTTTTATTTTGATGTAGTCCCAATACTTTATTTTTTTGTGTCCCTTGCCTCAGGAGACCTATGTAGAAAAAAGTTACTGTTTGTGCTCTCTTCTAGGATTTTTATGGTTTAGGTCTTTATCCATTTCAAATTTATTTTTGTGTATGCCTTCATTCTTTTGCATGCTGCTATCCATGCAAAAGTGTCTTTTTCCCATTGGATATTCTTCCCTGCTTTGTCAAAGATTACTTGGCCATATAATTGGGGGGTTATTTCTGGGTTTTCTATTCTGTTCCATTGATACATGTATCTATTTTTGTGCCAGTACCATACCGTTTTGATTACTACAGCTTTGTAATACAACTTGAAGTCTGGAATTGAAATGCCTCCAGCTTTTTCTTTTTCAAGGCTGCTTTGGCTATTCAGGATCTTTTGTCATTCCATACAAATTTTAGGACTGTTAGTTCTAGCTCTGTGAAAAATGCTGTTGGTATTTTGATAGAGACTGCATTAAACGTGTAGACTGATTTTGGTAGTACAGACATTTTAACAATATTTGTTCTTCCAATCCATGAGTTTGGAATGTCTTTCCATTTTCTTGTGTCATCTTCAATTTCTTTCATCAATGTTTTATAGTTTTCAGAGTACAGGTCTTTCACTTCTTTGGTTAGGGTTATTCCTATGTATCATGTTATTTTTGGTGCAGTTCTAAGTGGGACTGTTTTCTGAATTTCTCTTTCTGCTGCTTCATTATTGATGTATAGAAATGCAACAGATTTCTGTACATTGACCTTGGATCCTGCGACTTCACTCAATTTGCTTATCAGTTATAGCACTTTTTTGGTGGAATCTTACAGGTTTTCTATATAGAGTACCGTGTCATCTGCAAAGAGTAAAAATTTTACCTCTTCCTTACCAATTTGGATACCTTTTATTTCTTTTTGTTGTCTGATTGGTGTGGCTACCACTTCCAATACCATGTTGAATAAAAGTGGTGACAGTGGACATCCTTGTCTTGTTCCTGACCTTAAGAGAAAAGCTCTCAGTTTTTCCCCACTTAAGGTAATGATAGCTGAGGGTTTTTCCTTACATGGCCTTTATTATGTTGAGATATGCTCCCTCTAAACCTACTCTGAGGAGGGTTTTTATGAATGTATGTTGTATGCTGTCAAATGGCTTTTTCTGTGCCAATTGAAATGATCGTATAGTTCTTATCCTTTCTCTTATTGATGTGCTGTATCACACTGATAAGATTTGTGAATATTTGACCACTTTTGCAAATCAGGAATAAATCCCACTTAATTGTCATGAATGATTTTTTTTAATGTAACATATTTCTCCAAAGAAGACATACAAATGGCCATCAGAAATATCAAAAGATGCTCAACATTGGGGCATGTGGGTGGCTCAGTCAGTTGAGTGTCCAACTTTGGCTTAGGTCATGATCTCACAGTTCGTGGGTTCAAGGCCTGCAATGGGCTCTGTGCTGACAGCTCAGAGCCTGGAACCTGCTTTAGATTCTGTGTCTCCCTCTCTCTCTGTTCTTCCCCCACTCATGCTCTGTCTCTCTCTGTTTCTCAAAAATAAACACTAAAAAAAAAAAAAAGATGCTCAACATCATTCATCATTGGGGAAGTGCAAATCAAAACTACAATGAGTTATTGTCGCACACCTGTCAGAATGACTAAAATCAACAACATAGAAACAACAGGTGCTGGCAAAGATGTGGAGAAAAAGGAACCCTTTCGCACTGTTGGTAGGAATGCAAATGGTGCAGCCACTGTGGAAAACAGTATGGAGGTTCTTAAAAAAGCTAAAAATAGATCTACCTTATGATCCAGCAATCATACTACAGGGTATTTATACAAAGAACACAAGAATGTGAAGTTAAAGGGATACATATACCCATGTTTATAGCAGCATTATTTACAGTAGCCAAGATATGGAAGCAGCCCAAGTGTCCATCGATTGATGAATGGGTAAAGAAAATGTGACGTATATATATACAAGAGTATTATTCAGCCATAAAAAAGAATGAAATCTCACCACCTGCAATGACATGGATGGAGCTAGCCAGTATAATGCTAAGCGAACTAAGTCAAAGACAAATACCATATAGTTTCCCTCATATGTGGATTTAAGAAACAAACAAGCAAAAGAAAAAAGATGAGAGAGACAAAGAGACAAACCAAGAAACAAACTCTTAACTATAGAGAATGAACTGATGGTTACCAGAGGGGAGAGTAGTGAGGGGATGGGTAAAATAGGTGATGGGGATTAACGAGTGCACTTGTTGGGTGCCTGGGTGGTTCAGTAGGTTCAGTGGCCAACTTCGGCTCAGGTCAAGATCTCACGTTTCATGAGTTCAAGCCCCACATAGCGCCCTGTGCTGACAACTCAAAGCCTGGAGCCTGCTTCAGATCCTGTATCTCCCTCTTTCTCTGCTCCTCCCCTACTCACACTCTGTCTCTCTGTGTCTCTCTCAAAAACAAGTAAACGTTAAAAAAAAAAAAAAGAAAAGGAGTGCACTTGTCACGATGAGCAGAGAGTGATGTACGGAAGTGTTGAATCACGATATTACACACCTGAAACTAACATAATGCTATATGTTAACGGTAATTAAAATAAAAACTTTAAAAAAATTTATGTAAAATACATTGTTAAAATTAGGTATTATCGTAGGAATTGAAGTAGCCCATCCTCTCTAAAGGGTAATTTTGAGATAATTATTAATTTTTTTTATTTAAAAAAATGTTTAGGGGTGCCTGGGTGGCTCAGTCGGTTAAGCATCTGACTCTGGCTCAAGTCATGATATCACGGTTTGTGAGTTCGAGCCCTGTGTCGGGCTCTGTGCTGACAGCTCGGAGCCTGGAGCCTGCTTTGGATCCTGTGTCTCCATCTCTCTCTGCCCTTCCCCCACTTGTGCTCTGTCTATCAAAAATAAATTAAATGTAATAAAAAAAGAAAAATGTTTAATGTTTTTATTTTATTTAGAGAACGAGAGAGAGAGAGAGAGAGAGAGAGAGGGTGAGAGCACGTGAGCAGGGGAGGGGCAGAGAGAGAGGTAGAGAGAGAATCCCAAGCAGGGCCCACATATCAGAATAGAGCCCAACAGGGGGCTCAAACTCACAAACCATGAGATCATGACCTGAGCCAAAATCAAGAGTCAGATGCTTAACAAATAAGCCACCTAGGCACCCATAAAATTTTTAAATTTAAAAATCCTTTGCCCTAGAATTCCCACTTCTAGAAATTTATTCCTTGGGTAAACTCAAATGTGCAAAAAGAACAAAAATATAAGAAATACAAGTATTTTATTTGCAGCATTATTTATAATAGTAAAAGGCAAGAAACAATCTAAATGTCTCCCAATACAAGTTGAATAGATCATGATATATAAATTCAATGCAGCCAGTATAAAAAGCAGGAGGGCACAGATCTGTATTTCCTGATATGGAACATTCTTCAAGTTACACTGTTAAATAAAAAACAAAAGATATGTAACTGTGAGTATATGCTACCACTTATAAAGGGAGATGGGGAAAAAAACAGAGGAGACATAGTTTTGTATGTTTACATTTACACAGAAAATCTCTAAAAGGATTCAAAATAAATTACAGTAGGAAGAGCTCTGAAAAGGATTTATTTTTCCCTAGACAGTCTATTTTACTATTTTATTTTTTTACTATTTTATTTTTTCTTTTTCTTTTTTTTTTTCAACGTTTTATTTATTTTTGGGACACAGAGAGACAGAGCATGAACGGGGGAGGGGCAGAGAGAGAGGGAGACACAGAATCGGAAACAGGCTCCAGGCTCTGAGCCATCAGCCCAGAGCCCGACGCGGGGCTCGAACTCGCGGACCGCGGGATCGTGACCTGGCTGAAGTCGGACGCTTAACCGACTGCGCCACCCAGGCGCCCCCTATTTTATTTTTTCGATCTACACATTTTATGTGTGGAAAGTTATTCACAAAAACAGTAAACTAAAAACTTTAATGTCCATCAATAGGGAAATAGCTTAAGAAATTGTGCAATCTATCATTTAGCCATATTGCCCAACTGTGCAAAGATATATATACCAGGGTGTTCCTATAATGTCACTTGTACCTGAAAAAATGAGGTCCGCCTAAATGTCTATTTTGTACATCTAAACATATACTTTCCTAAACACAGATAAAGATCTGGAAGGAGAAACACCAAACTGTTAACAGTGGTTACATGGAGAGAAGGAACTGGGGAGACAATCCAGGGATTTTCACATTTTACTTGAAACAATGTTATACTGTTTGACCTTTTTTACACAAGTGTCAATACTTTTGCAATTAAGAGAAAAAAAACTAAAAAATCTGTAAGATATAATACACCCATTCAAGGTGATGCCAAATAGTCTCAAAATATCTTCCTGAAGACAATAACTACAAAGAAAAAATATATTAACTTTAAAGTAGAGAAACCTTGCAGATGCCAATTTGACCAAGTGATTAAGATAAATACCACTAGTTGGGGCGCCTGGGTGGCTCAGTTGGTTGAGCGTCCGACTTCGGCTCAGGTCACGATCTCGCGGTATGTGAGTTCGAGCCCCACGTCAGGCTCTGTGCTGACTGCTCAGAGCCTGGAGCCTGTTTCAGATTCTGTGTCTCCCTCTCTCTCTGACTCTCCCCCGTTCATGCTCTGTCTCTCTCTGTCTCAAAAATAAATAAGTGTTGGGGCGCCTGGGTGGCGCAGTCGGTTCAGCGTCCGACTTCAGCCAGGTCACGATCTCGCGGTCCGTTGAGTTCGAGCCCCGCGTCAGGCTCTGGGCTGATGGCTCAGAGCCTGGAGCCTGTTTCCGATTCTGTGTCTCCCTCTCTCTATGCCCCTCCCCCGTTCATGCTCCGTCTCTCTCTGTCCCAAAAATAAATAAACGTTGAAAAAAAAATTAAAAAAAAAATAAGCGTTAAGAAAAAAAAATTAAAAAAAAAGATAAATATCACTAGTAACAAGAATATTGATACCAAGAATCCCTTAATGTGATACACTGAGAAGCTTGTGGTACCACTTTTGTATTATTTTGCCAAAAATGCATAGCCTCAGGGCACCTGGGTGGCTCAGCTGGTTAAGCATCCAACTTCGGCTCAGATTATGATCTCACAGTTCATGAGTTTGAGCCCCACGTCATGACAGCTCAGGGCCTAGAGCCTGCTTCAGATTCTGTCTCCCTCTCTCTCTGCCCCTACCCAGCTCACACTCTGTCTCTCTCTCTCAAAAATAAATAAACATTAAAAAAAAAATTTTTTTTTAATTGCACAGCCTCATTCTAATCATGAGAAAACATCAAATCCAAATTGAGGAACATTCTACAAACTAACTTCAATATTCTTAAAAAATGTCAAGGTCATGAAAAACAAGGCAAGATGTGGTGCCTGGGTTGGGTAAGCAGCTGAGTCTTGATCAGGCTCTGCGTTCACAATAAGAAGCCTGCTTTGGTTCCTGTCTCCCTCTCTCTGCCCCTCCCCTACATGTGCACAACGACCACACGCACGCGCTCTCTCCTTCTCTTGCTCTCTCTCTAAAACAAACAAATGTTTAGAAAAAAATTTTTTTAAAGAAATATAAGGCAAGACCAAGACGCTGCTACAAACCTGAAAAGACTTTGGAGAAATTGAGACATAGTTACAGGCTGGAAGAGATCAAGGAGAAATAATAAGTAAATGTAATGTGGGATTCTGGATAGGACCCTGGAACAGAAAAACAATGTTAGTGGGAAAAATAGTGTAATTCAAATAAAGTCTATAGTTTAGTTAGTGTCATTAGTTTCCTGTCCCTGATACATACTGTGGTTATGTAAGATGCCTAACATTAGGGAATGCATGAGTCAAGGATATAAAAGAACTGTGCTGTTTTTGCAAGTTTTCTGTAAGTCTAAAATGAGTTCAAAAGAAAAAGAACCAATACTGAAGATGTTTATTTATTAATACAGAAAGGCATTAATAATGTATAGTTTAGTAGAGCAAATTACAAAGCAGTATATATAAAACCTTATTTTGGTTAAATGTATCTATTTATATGAGGGAAGAAATCAGGAGGAATATACACCAAAATGTTAAGAGCAGTGGGTAGTGAGATTTTAACGTATTTTCATGGAATCTGTATGCTTGCTTACAGTATATGAACAATATTCTTAGTGATATTTTCCATATTTGGGGGGATTTTTTTCAATTATAAAATTAAAAATATTTTACTAAAACCTTAAAAAAATAAAAAAACTACACCTTCCATTCCAGTATTCTAACTCCAACTTTTCTAGGGTACTCAACAGACCAACAGCTTGTTTTCTCCAGAAATGTAGCAACAATTGTAACTGTGAAATAGAGAATATCTAATGTTCTACGGTATACCTAAGGTTATTTTCTCCAAACAGTACTCATGAAAAACAAAACAAAACAAAAAATCCTGGATATTTACTGCTATATATCAAACAAAAAACTTTTCTGTGTTACTTATATAATGGAAGTCATAGAATTAGTTCTTTTCAAGTTTTTGAAGAATTCTTAGAAAAACATGAGAAACTTTACAGTCACCAAAACCAAAGGGATCTTCTGGTTCAGGTCTCTCATTTTATATATGAAAAAACTGAATCACAGGAAGAATTAACTGGCTTTTCCAATATCATACAGCCAATTAGTATCAGAGCCAGGAGCAGATCTTAGGCATCCTAACTCCTTCAGTGCTCATTCTACTCAACCAAATATAAGTACACAGTTCTTTTAAATTTACCCTCCAGACTAACAATTTCACTTTAGTAGTAAAACAAAACAAGTAACATAGTTTCACCTTTTTATTTTTTTCTTCTTCCAAATGAAGTCTCTTCCCTAAAAACTGCCTATTGCATGTCTTAGGCATTGGATGTTTTAGTACGAAGAACTAGTATTTTATGATGTTATCTTTATATTGTTGGCTGACTTGGGCAGAATGTCTGGGTGTTGATGCCTTAAATGTCCTCTCCAGTGATCTTACCACTAGCTGTCCACCGTTCCACCCCCATGGAGTGTTATTCCTTAAGGTCCATCTAGCTTAAGGCCCTCCTCTGTGAACGTTTCACTGATCAGCCTAAGAAAATTATTCTCCCCTGTAACTCCAATACAGCACTTACTGAAGGAGGTACTCATTCAGTACCTATATCTCTGGCAAATAATACTAGTTATCATTGTATGTGTACACTTAGCCTCTTCACCAAAACTATAAATTCCCTGATGGGAGAATCATTGCCTTACAAATCCCTGTATCCCCACAGGCCTACACAAGTACTTAATAAACGTTCTCAGTCATTGCTGAATGTTATGGACTTCTTGCTAGAGAGAACAAAGCAAATGATGATATTAAGCCTTCTAAAACTATAGAATTCTTATATGAGGTAAAGTATAATTTTACTTTTTCATGAAGATTTTTTCCTAGATGATTGCCACATCTATGGAAAATCTTTTTTGACTAAGATTGTCCTTTTTTCCAGATTAGAAAAACTACACAGGATGTATTTTACTAGGTGACATGTTCAGGGATTACTGGTGGCTGGAGTAGGCCTGATTTTCCTATTTATTTGTTTGGTTGTTTTTAGTGTTTTTACCCATTTGACATAAGAATAAAATTAAGAATTTTTAATTTCAAGGTCCAGAAGGAAAAAATTTTTTTTCAACATCTGCAGTTAAGAGAAGGCTTTCCTAACTTGACTCTTTGCTAAAAACAAGTTCTCACAATATTTAAATTCCCAAACATTCCAAACATTTTCCTCATCCCCACGGAGATTAAAGATATGTTCTCAATTCTGACCCAGGGACTTGGATGCCTGCTTGGAAACATCATTCTGAAAAAGAAACTAACTTTTAATAGGTTACTTTTGTCCAAACCACAGCTTACCCTTCCTTAGACAACTGTTTGGTATCTACCAGGCTTTAAAGGCCCTGTAACTTTTTTTCTAATTACTCTGTTTTAAAGGAGTAACAAAATCTGGAGGCTCTAGAATTGTTCATGGTAAGTACTGGATTAGTGTAATTGGAATATCTCCAGGCACCAAGAAATCTTTTGGTTACACTAAGTTTTCTTGTAATACTATTTGACAGATTCATAAAGCTTAAGAACAAGTAAACAATAACAAAAACCCTAGTTCAACTGCTTACCCCATGAGGAAATTCTACAACACATCTGATAATCAGTTCCCTAAACCTGTCCGAACACTTCCTCTCGGCCAATGTCCATTCTTACAGTTCATAATCAACCCAAAATCTACCTTCCTATAACTTTTACCCTATGCAGTCTGAAATAATCCAATACAATTTTGGGCTCTTTCAACCAACAGCCTTTCAAATAAATGAAGAAAATAACTATTAAGTCTCTCATCAGTCTCTTCATTCTGAGGCTACACGAGAACATAGAAATTAAAGAAATCTGTCCATCCCTAGAAATGGCATTTGGCCATCCCTAATGACATGGTATTCAGACCACTCTCCGTGTTGATTACTTTTATGGAATGTGACCAACGTGCCTCCATACAGAGAAGTGGAACTGTTTCTTACCTTCCTTATCCACGGCACTAAATTGCTCTAAAAGATCACATTCTTTTTTTGGTAGCCATATCTCATTATGACTTACTAGGTTTGCAGACAACCAAAACCTTTAGACTGATCGCATATAAGAGACCTGGTCCTATACACAAATACCGAGTCCTAGGTATAAGGTTGTATTTTCACCACAATTAACTTCCATTTTGTCAGTTTTGATGCAATATTCAGCCTAAGGAGATTTCTTTCTGTGTGTGTTCTATGATGTATTTCTTATCCCTGCCAGCTTTGTGTTGTGTGTAAATATGATAAGTAAGTATACTATGTCTTCATGGCCATTGATAAAATAAGCCAGGGTCAAATACAAAGTCATGTGACAAAAAGGCCCCTCTTTTTTCTTTTCTGTTAAGATAATATACAAGCACCCTGTCAGAATTTAGTTTTTGAAGGCATCCAGTCCCTCCTAAGCCATTCTCTCCCTTTTTCTTCTCTGACCACAGGTTCATGCTCCAATTTTCTAAGCTCCCCTTGAAGTCTTTGGATGAATGAAATCTGCTTTCCTAAACTGTGACATACACATTCTCTTTCTACTCTACTGAATATATAATCTGCAAATAAACTAAAATTCTTTCTTAGATGACAAGGTAGAGTATGTGTGTACATAAAAGTAAATGGGGTACCTGAGTGGCTCAGTTGGTTAAACACTGACTCTTGATTGTGGCTGAGGTCATGATTTCACGAGCCCCGCATCAGGCTCCATGCACAGAAGCCTGACTGGGATTCTCTCTCCTCCTCTCTCTGCCACTTCCCGCTCATGCTTTCCCTCTCTCTCAAAATAAATAAACTTAAATAGTGAAATTCTTAAGGCAGAAACTTAAAAAAAAGGAAGAAAATATGTTAAAAATAAATAAATGGATAAATTCATAGATTTTTCCTTGTGTTCTCAAGTCATTCTGGCTTACTCATAAATACCAAAAGTTCAAAGGCATTTTAAAAGGTAGTCCATAAAGACACAGCAAGTGGTTAAGCCCCGCTCCTCCAAACAAGTCAAATAGACTTTGTTCTGAAGAATGGCATTAAATAAACTATTAGAAGGAGAATTATTACATTCAAGTGATTAACAACATACCCCATTCTCAACAGGGCCTATATCATTCCCAGACAGCAAGGAGGCACTTAAGGAAGTACAATAACTCTTCCAGAGTCATTCAGTAACATTTATTTAGTACAGCATATTTCCATAAGCACTTAACTTATTATAGGGTACAACTTAACATTTAAAAAAAACTGCTGCACCAGAGGCACCTGGGTGGCTCAGTTCATTAAGCGTCTGACTCTTGATTTCGGCTAAGGTCATGATCTCACAGTTTGTGAGATGGAGCCCCACTTTGGGCTCTGCACTGACAGCATGAAGCCAGCCTGGGATTCTCTCTTCCTCTCTCTCAACCCCTCACGCCCCTCAAAAATATATACATACACTTAAAAAAAAAGTATACAAATGCTTTAAAAAAAAAAGAACTCATCAAATAACAATTGTTTCTTCAACAGGAGGCATGTTAATTCAGAATACCTTAAAAGAACACATAGGAGTTCATAGTAAATTACCCAGGACTAAAGAGGTCTTAATATTTTGTCTTAAGTCATCTGAGGCAATGAGTTAAAAGCCTAAAGAAAACTTTCATAGAGCACAGTGTATACTTAACACTTGTAGAAAATGGGTAAAATGATGGCAAGGGAAATCTGAAATAATCCCACATGAAGAGAGGATGGGCAGGACACTGCATTGCTTCATCATGCATTACTGATTATACACGTATCTACCCAGTCCTTCTCTGCAGTATTGAGGACAAAACCCTCTTTATTTTGCAGGATGATGTCTGTTATTAAACATAAGCAGTCAATCATCAGCACCAGCTTATCCACACTAAATCACTAGTCTTCTCTAGACTATTACAGGTAGTGGGCCTGTATCTATCACTCTGACCTGCAGTTTTAGGCCTCAGCTTCATGCCTGAGTTCACAGAGTCTGATACCGAAAATCCATTTTCTTTAGCTGTCTGCAATAAGAATTAGGAGATGGTGATAAAAAAAAAACAACAGGCACTATGCCCTGCTATGATCTGGTGACAAAGCCCTTCAGTCAGAACTCCAGAGACCTTGGTTTTCATCCTAGTTTTCTCCTTCTAAATGTGTCTTAACTACAGAAAGCTATGTTGTGGCCTAAAATGATATAGATATTCCAATTTCTAAGGAATATCGCCACCACTGAAAAGAACATATAACTTCTTATTCCTTCATCTACTATCTCAGTATTTTATTTATTTTTTAAAGATTTTTCTTTTTTTTATTTTTTAGTATTCATTTATTTATTTTGGGAAAGTGAGAGTGCAGGGGAGTGGAAGGGCAGAGAGAGGGAGAGAGAATCCCAAGCAGGGTCCATGCTCAGTACAGAGCCTGACTCAGGGCTCAGTCTCACAACTGCAAGATCACCACCTGAGCCGAAACTAAGAGCTGGACGCTTAACCAACTGAGCCACCCAGGCACCCCAAGGTTCTTATTTTCGTAAGTAATCTACCATCCAATCTGGGGCTCAAACTCACAATCTTGAGATCAAGAGTCACATGCTCTTCAGACTGAGCCAGCCAGGCACCCCATCTCAGTATTTTAAAGTCAACTATCAAAAAAAAAAATTGTTATTAAAGATTCAGCACACATTTGAGATTGTGGATAATTTTTTCCTTGATTTTCATACTGATTATTATACAAACATAACAATATTAGATGTAAAAAAAAAAACCCAAAAAACTAAAATCCCCCCCATTTGGGGACACTATAATTTTGGGAGCAATGGAAATGTTCTATATCCCAATTTAGTAATAGTTACACATGTGTGTACATTTGTTAAGCCTCATCAACCTAAATGCTTACAATGGAAGCACTTTATTGTACATAAAGGATATCTCAATGTTAATTTAAAAAATTCCCCTTTCAAAAAAAAATTAAAATGAAATAAAAATTTCCCTTTCAATTTTAAACCTTTTAGCCTCATTATCTCTTAACCTCCTCAACTCTTATTATCTCTACCTCTGCTCCACCTCAGTTAATGTCTTCTCATTCATTCATTCATTCATTCATGCATGCATCAATAAAAATTTTGAAGCAATGTGTTAGTACTGGAGATACAGATGTGAACAAGAAACAGTTCATGCTCTCAAGGAGTTTATGGTCTAGAGGGAAACACAGACACTGAACAGGCAATGCTGAGGACAGCCTGAGACATGCTGCATGCAACAGAAGTATGAAAAGTGTGCCCTAGGAACACACAGAGGTTCAGCTAACCTGGCTCAACCATCACAAAACCTGATGTACCTCCATGTTCTCAAACTCCAAAACCCCTTACTGAGCACAATGTTCAGTTCTTCCATTTATGTCAACATCGTAACTTTTAATACCTCAAATACCACCAATTCCCCCAGAATTCCTACTTTGGCATTTCTTACACCCTCTTCTCCCTGCCACATTCAGCCTAAACTTTAACATTAGCTACCACCCCAATAAGCCCCCTCATTTCTCTCCCCATCCTCCATCCACAACCTCCCTCCCCAATCACTACCAATCTTGTTAAAACAAATCACTGATGCTGATCCTCAGTTATTCATTAAGAATATGTAAACGTCTGCTATTTCAAGCACATACTGGGATATATCAGTGAACAAGTCACACATAATCCTTGCCTTCATGGAGCTTACATTCAGATAGGAGTGATAGATATTTAAATAAGTAAATAAAGAAACATACTAATTGCAAATCATAGGAAGTTCAGTAAGGAAATAAACAGGGTGGTTTGAGAGACAAGGGTTAAGAGGAACCTATCTTTTAGACTTGGTAAATATCAAGAAGAAACAGAGGAAAAACACTCCAGGAAAAAAGAACAGTAAGCAACAAAAGCAAAGCACAGGCCCTGAAGCAAGATAGATCTTGTGCTTGATTTAGAAACTAAAAGCCCAGGGAGGCTAATAGTGAATGAGGAGAAATAACAGGAAATGAGGGGAAGATGTAGGGGCCAGATCACACATGATCCTGAAAAACTTGTAATGAGTTCACATTTTATTCCAAATAAAATGGGAAGCCATTGAAGGATTTAGGCAGAATACTGACATGATCTGATTTAGTCCTAAAAAGATTACTCTGGCTGATCTGTGCAGAATAGACTGGAAGAGGGCAGAAATGGAAGCAAAGAGATCAGTTAAGAGGCCACTGCAGTTGCCTAGGCAACAGATGGTGATAGGACTAGAGAGGTGGAGTGGAGACAGAGAGAGTTGTTTGTGTTCAAGAGCTATTACGGAAGTGTCATGAGACAGGGAGAACAAAATTCTTGATTGGCCTCCCTCCTATCCCCTCCCCAAACCTGGTCCTTTCTCTCAGAATATGACACAGCCACAGCCATGAATGCTTAAACCAAAAACTGAGGATCCAGACATCATTTGTTTCTTCCCTTTTATCCTCAGGCCTAATATCCATAAGCAAATCTTTTTGTTTCTACCATACTTCTAAAGTCTCTCTCAAATCTATCTACTTCTCTTTATCTTCAGCGATCTCTCTCTCTACTACATGCCACCATCAGCTAAGGCTTGGGTTACAGCAGTAGCTTCATAATTGCTCCCCCTGTCTGAAACACTTACCAGACATCCAAGTGGATATATCAAGTAGGCAGTTAGTTGGGTTTGTGATTCTGGAGCTCAGAAGTGAGATGACCTAGAGATATAAATTTGGGAACTGAACACATACCGATGGTATTTAAAGCCACAGAACTGGACAAAATCACATAGGCTGAGTGTGTAGACAGGGGAAAGAAAAGAGGGTAGTACCATGCTAGAAGACATCTGAGATGGACTTAAGAAAGAAAATCCAGTCAAAGATGACAGAAGGCAGAATTTCTGTTAGACCATCCCACCAACTCTCTGAATTCCCAGTTTTTCACAGTCCTTATCTTCTGAACCCAATAAACCACCCTCTCCTAGAAACTATACCCTATGACACCATGCTACTCTCACCTCCTACCTACTTGGTTGTTCCCTTTTTACATCTTTCTCTGGTTCTTCCTCCATCTTCTATCCCTGAAATTCAATCATTCCTGTCCCCAGTCCTTTTCCCTCCTTTCCCTCTCTCCCTCCATGTCTGTCTCTGTGTATATGCACAAGTACACACAAACACACACAGACACTTTCCTCTTCAAAGATCTCCATTTCCCACAATCTCAACTGTCAACTCTATACTGACAATCTCCACACATCTAGCTAAGTCTTACTCAAAGTGTGACTGGCCCACAGACCAGGATTTCAGAATCAGGAGGGTATGCTGTGAAAATTCCCCACCCCAGACCTAAAAAATCAATTCCTTTAATGATTCTTAAGCAATGGCTTTTATAAATGCCCCATAATTCATACCTATTATTTCACCTTAATTGCATGTTAGGTGATATTAGGAATTTGAGAGCCTCCACGCTTTTGATAGCAATAGGACAGAGAAATGATCTAGAGTTTAAGAAGAAAGTTTGGGGGTTTTTTGTTGTTGTTGTTTGTTGTTGTTGCTGTTTTTAAAGAAAACAAAGTATAACCAAGGACAAGACTAATGGAATTGGTAAGATTTCTAAAACCTTATAATTGTCCCATACTTACTATTTTTGTTTTCCTTGCCTCCCAATGGTAGTTTATAATGCAAAATGATTCAAATGTTAAAGAATTTCTGGGCTTCTTTCATTTAACAGCAAAGAAATAGTAAACTGGAAGACCAGTATCTCACTCTACTGTCAGAATAAAATGAAGACGGTAGCTTTAAAAAGAAAAGGAAAGGAAAAAGATACCTGGTCTTCATCCAGATAGGATGACCCTCTTAGATCACCCTGTCTTGTATTAAAATTCTTTGAACACTTGTCTGATCTGTGTCACTAAACTGTGAGTTCCCTCAGGCTATTACACTTGTCTTGGCATCTACCTACTGCTTTGCAAAACCCAAAGTCTTGCCCCCAAGAAATCTAGTATTTCTTCAAGTACAGAATTTGCAAAGTAACTCTAGCTTGATTCCTGTACTAATCTCCAATTACAAATAAGTGGAGTCTGGATTGAGGAGGTTTTACTATACCACTGGAAGAATTAGTGTATCAAAGCATTGGCAAAACATTTGGCAATACAAAATTACAGTAACACTTGTGTCCACAGTTTCTATACTCCTTCTAAGAGGTAAAAAAGCACAAGCTACCATTAAGACCAGATGTTTCAGCTGCTTCTCAATTTTTCCTACCTTCTCATTTCTTATCATCTCAAAGAGATGCTTCCTCCTTCAACACCAGCAGTGAAGTGAGGTTGAACTGCTATTTGAGGTGGAGGATGGTTGCAAGCACTGCTCTAGTTGGTCGCCAAACTCCTATTCCAACTCCCTCCCTACCTGGTTTCTATCTCCCAGCCAGTCACCCCAGTCCTTCCGGTGGATTCTTATTTCTGGAGCTCACTTAATTCTCTCAAACAACAATGCTTAAGTGTCTGCATGATTAAAATAGTCCAAAAAATGTTTTTATTAAAACTACAAACCAAAGACCTTTTAAAGAGGTATATATCCTACACTTTTCTATGTGCAGCAATAAAGACAAAGTGATAAAACTCTTAACATCATGCAGCGATCAATATTTGGTTATTCCCTGTTTAGCTCCCCACTAGATGTTCGAGGACATCCAGAATATTCCCTAATAGTTACCTATCTCCTATCCTCCTCATCTGCTTTCTCCCTGTAGGCAGACTATTAACTCAAATTTGCTCAGAGACAGTGAGGGCAAAATACAAGGGCAAAATATGGATTCCGAAATTAATTAATGGTGTGCTCTGAATTGAAAAGTCTGGAAGTTTCTTCTTCACCTTTAGAAAGAACAGACAGATGACGGGTTCCTCCACTGAGGGTTAGGCCTGGGGTTCTCAAGATACTAGAATGAGGGACTACAGTTCCTACACCCCGTATCTTGACATGAGTTGACAGCATTCCCTGCCATTACCAGGCCCCACCCAGCCAGCTGTGAAATATAACATTAGGTGCAGCGTCCTGCATTTCTGTCATCAAGAGAAGGTGGCACTGCGTCCATCGGCAAATGGCTTTTCCTCCAATCCCGTCTTAGCCCCCATACCAGAGCATCTAATAGCATCACCAGTTATTTCTACTTCAGGATAGAGACATGCTTGAACTCGTCACGACTAATAAATGACAAAGTCATAATACTCCGTAGACTTGGCAGGCAAGAATGTGGGTAATGACTAACTTTTATTCCATGGCTTCCTTCCAGATCAATCCATACGACTCCCCCTCCCCAGAGCCGCCATAAGGGGCGAAGCCCGACATCCTCCTGAGCGCGGTATGGAGGGACTGGGGGGGGGACAAAAGGAACTTGCCTACAAGGACTTACAGATGCCAGGAGCTGAGGGGTCTGGGGCAACTCCGTGCTGACTTCCATCCTCTCCGCACCCCCAGCCTCCTCGTCCGCCATCTTGAGGGAAACTGACACCCGCAGTTCCAGACCCCCGGCCGAAGACGAGCGGAAACCTGTGGCCGGTCCAAGAAACACGGGGCGGGCGACACTTTTACGACGGCCCCTGAAGTCAGGTTTGACGCAGAATCGAGGCGTGGCTTCCGGTCCGCTTCCCGGAAGCAAGCGTCACGGACCTTAGGGCTGGAGGTTTTTCTTCTCCTAATTTCTTAGTCGTAGTGCCTGGCCTCTGAATAGTTTTGCATCTGGTTCCGATGCTGGGAACTGTTGCGTCTACGAGGTAAAAAATAAATTCAGCGTCCATTTTGAAAGTAAGAAAACTGTGGGGGGCTGAGAACCTGTTCTAGGTCTCTTTCTATCCAGGTTGTTGGTCTGAGTGTGTTTGTCTCCCTCCGTACCCGCAGTGGCTCCCCAGAACCCACAAAATAAGAAAGTACTCAAATCTATTCCATGTTTAGGAATGTAGCCCATGGACACTTGCACATGCGCACAAGAAAGCTAAAGCCGCATCCGCTTTGGGGAGAGGTGGGTGAAGAAATAACGAAAAATTGAAACCTTGTAGTCGTATAGCCATAGAGGGAGGACAAAATAAACCTGGTCATCCGCGTTAGGGAATACCATACGTTGGTGTTAAAAAGAACAAAGTAGATTCTTGTGGAAAGATAAAGATGAGTTAAGCGAAGTGGGGGGTGGGGGGGAACCCAAGTTGCCGTAAACTACATATTTGTGCTTATGTGCGTTTAAATGCAAGGGGAAAAGCCTGAAAGGAAAGAACTAATAATAGCTCTGAGGATAGGAACTTAGTCAAGAGCTACTTTAACTTCATCTGTATTGTTTTAAATTGTTTACAAATTAACGATTTAATATAAGGTTTTAACAAAGGGAAAAATAATGATAAAGCTAACATGCTGGAAGGAATTAAAAGCTAACTATTGGGGAAAAGGCTAAGTCATATCTTTACCTCAAATCATATATATCAAAATAATTCTTAATGAATTGAAGTTTACTAAAAAAAAAAAAAAGTAAAAAACAAAACGTAAATATTTGTATATTAGGACAGAGGAGGCTTTTTAAAGCATGACACCAAAGGCAGAAAATATAAAAAGACTGATAGGTAATTTAATCAAAATTTAAAACTTACATATAAAAATAAATTACACAAAGTTAAAAAGTAAACAAAAACTGGGAAGAAAAGCCTGCAACATTCATGACAGACAAACAGATAAAATCCCAAAGAAGACTATTTCAATACAAAAATAGGCAAAATACATAAATATGCAACTCACTAATTTTGTATAAAGATGAAAAAACCTAACAAGCAAATAAATGCAAATTAAACAAAATGGGATTCCATTTATTGGATGTGAAGTTGGTCTGTTTCTGTTTTTTCTTAAAGATAACCACCATGTTGGTAAGCTGGAAGGATACTCATTGTTACATAAAAAACAAGTGTATTAGTAAGCCTACAGAAAGCAACGTTCAGAAGCCAGTTTTTCTTAAATGCATGCTCTTTGGTCCAGTGATTCCATTTTTAAGGCCATATCCTAAAGATCTAATTCAGGATGCAAGTGAAGTTTAAACTGCATCATTACTGGTAATGGAGAAAAATTAGAAACAACTCAGGTGCTCTTAATAAAGGACATTGGCTAAATAAACTTTGGTCACTCCATACAATGTAATTCTCTGCAGCCATTAAAAGTGTTGTAGAACATTGATTCTCAAAATGTGGTCTACAGACTCCCTGGGAATTCCCCAAATTTAGGAAGCTGATGGGGTGAAAACTTTTATAGTAACTTCTATAGTAATAACAAAGAAGTTTTGTGCTTCTTTTTTTATAAGCCATGTGATATTTGTACTAACTGATGCAGAAGCAATGGTGGGTGAAACTGTTGGCCTCTTAGCACAAAATAAAAAGCAGTGGCACCAAATTCAAGTCACCAAAGTGATCTAGAAGTAATTTGACTACCATGCTCTTGCAGTAAAAAAAAAAAAAAAAGTGTGGGGAGGGGAGAATCTGTTTCCCAATGTCCTTGATGGAGCAGTAAAAATGGTACAAAATCTCAACCCTTTTAAGTATTCTGTATGATGAAATGGGAAGCACACATAAACCTTTTCTGTTGTGTTCAAAAGTATGATAGTTGACTTGAGGAGAAGCACTTGAGTTGCTAAGTCAACCAGCCAGTTTTTACAAGGAATACCACATTAACTTAACAAGTAACAGGTACCCGGGTACTTAGATATTTGGCAGGCATTTTCTCAAATATGAATAAGTAAGCTTTTCTCTTCAAGGAAAACAGTTAGCAATTTTTGTTGTCGATTTCACTAGTAGAGATTTCAAGGGAACATTCTGTGGAAAACAGATCTGCCACTGCGAGTTTGACAAAGTCCCAATGAAATTGGTGATATTAACATGCGTGATTTTTTTGACAATGTGTAATGGAATTTATTGACATTTGGAAGATCTGTATAACTCATTGAACCAAAATCTTGTAAATATCAAACACAGGGTATTATAAAGAATGGGTGAAAGATCCATTCACATTGCTAAATAGACCAATAGAATTTAATGTTACGGAGTACAAAAATTTAATTGATATGGTTTTACATTCCACATTGAATTGTTTTTTTTTTAATTTACCATTTTCCCAGTTTTGCTGTGGTTTCAAAGGATATCCACAATTATATGAAAATGCCATTGAAATACTCTTCTCCTTTCCAACTATGCATCTGTGTGAGGCCAGATTTTTTTTCATATACTTCAACCAAAATAATGTATCACGATAGATTGAACACAGAAGCAACTATGAGAATCCAGCTGCCCTTTATTAAAGAGACTTTCAAAAATGTAAAACATTGCCATATCTTTCAGTAATTTTTTCTTCTAGAAAACTTCTTTTTCATTAAAAAATATTATTTATGTTAACATGTATTGGGTTGATAATCGTTATTTTTTTTAATGTTTATTTTTGACAATGGGGGAGGGGCAGAGAGGGAGGAGAGAGAATCCCAAGTAGGCTCCTTGCTGTCAGCACAGAGCCCAACACAGGGTTCAATTCCACGAACGATGAGGTCATGACCTGAATTGAAGAGTCAGACACTTAACTAACTGAGCCATCCAGGCGCCCCTGGAGTCACCAGTTGTAGTGTCTGAGACCATACAATTTAAGAGCCAATGTTGTAAAGGTGGTCTTATGGACTTAGGAAGATATTCACTATATATTGTTGGGTGGAAAAAGCAAGTTACTAAAATAATATGGTTCTAATTTTGTAAGAAAAAATTCTAGATATTTAATGAAGAATACTAATCACCAAAATATTACTCTTGGTTATCCTTCGGTTGCAAAAATGTGGACATTTTAATTTTCTACCTATTCCTTAACTGTATTTTCTATTTTTTCTTCCAATAAATATTTAGTACTTATGTAAAACATTTTTATCTGCCTACTTCTTATGATAGGTAAAATACTAAATACTTGGATGGATGGATGGATGGATGGATGGATGGATGGATGGATGGATGAATAGTCTATTCAGCTCAAAACTACTCCTTGATAATGTCTTCCCTGATCTAGCCAGATATGGTGGGGTTTTTCCCTCCTCTTGGAGGAACTAGTAGCTATAGTTCCTATAGTAGGCTTTAGTAGTACCTATAGTATCTATAATAGGCTAGTTCCTAGCCTGTAGAATCAAACTTTCTGTATTTGAATTTCTTTTTTAGCACTTGCGGGTTGTGTGACCTTGGGCAAATTAATTTCTCTGAGACTTGGTTTCCCCATCTGTAAAATAGATGTAGTAATGAGAGTATTTTCCTTATATAATGGTTATGAAGATTAGTGAGGCACTTTACCTAAAGCCCTCAATGACTGGTAGTGTTCAGTACAATGCCTGCTAGTGTTCAGGATGGATGTTTTGTTTTGTTTTCTTTTGTTTTGTTTTTTGTTTTCTGGCTGTCCTGCATCCAGTAGCACTTTCTTTATTTGATGCAGAAGGTCTTTCCATTGTGGGAAGTCTTGTTGGAGGGAACCGTGTCCCCAAACATGTGGTTAGAATTCATTCCTGCCTGGTATCCTAAGATAGCAATGCCCAGACTATCCTTGCCAAAAGACGGTTGTGCCTCCTGCAGTTCCTTGGGTTTCTGCTTTTTTTCTAAGCCTGTTCCTTGCCTCCTGTGGAATCTTTGAGTCCCTGATAACCTTTCAATAATAATAGTCAAAATTTAACTATTAAATTATTTATAACATAGTGCCTTATGTAGGCAGTTTTTCATGCCCTATTGAATTTCCTCATCTAATGTTAGTTCCTTGAGTGCAGAAGCCAAGACTCATACATAGAAATGTCAGCTACTTTGTTAAAGACTTTATTTAGGTGCATTTTCAAGTGTAACTCTAAAACAATCCTGTGATGTAGTTCCTATTATCACCACTGCACAGACAAGGAAACTATATCTTGAACAAGTGAGATTGCTTGTTTAAACCTGCAATTACTAAGTGACAAAACCTGGATTCAAAATCAAGGTCTATCTGGCTTCAAAATTTGTGTCCTTAACTGCTTCACTGTTGTACTCCAATTAAAAAACATTTTGAAAAAAAACCTTTTGAGTCTCTTTTACCACTTTATATGTTGTGATTGCAATGCTTATTATTAAATAAACAAAAATATCAGGTATCTGGCACACATTTTACATTCTAGTATACTTATATTAAATATTTTATAGGGATTTTATAAAGTAGATATAAACTTATGAATTATCATTGCTCTTTTCTGATCTAGACCAAGGTATGGCTTGACCTACTTTATAACAGGAGTATGAATTTCTTTGATTCTTCTGCAAATACATATTTCTTTTTAAATTAGCATTGGCATCTAAATAACTTTTGTAAGTTGCAGGGTCATTTTTCAGGTGTCATTTTACTGTTTGAAGTATGATCAACAACTAATATACATTGATTAGCTTTCTCAAAACCCCAGGATGACATAATTAGGACAGCCATACTCAAAACTATGTGTTCCTTAGACTCCTCATTGTGAGTTGTGCTGGAGGTTTTCAACCCTGTTTACACATAAGGATCACCTAGAACTTTTAACAAATTCTAATACTAATTCTAATCACTCTAGTGACTCTGATTTACTTAGGAGTAAGACCTGAGTATTATTTTTTTAAAAAAAACCTCCTCCAAGTGTTCCTAATGAGCAATCAGAGTTGGGAAACCCTCAGTGATTCTATTTTAATGGACTGCTTTCTCTAGGATATTTTCTTATATGGGATGATAGTAGTGACTACATGATTCCTCCTACCTGGTACAAATCCTTAATATTCCTCATCCAGATTAGAGAAGAGCAACCATCCTATCTGATCTCTTTATTTCCACTCCCTTGTTCATATTCATCCCTTGTTTTCCTGCCAGAAATATTTGTAAATATAAACCTGGTCATACAACTCTTTTAAGTAAATTAGATGACTACCCTATAGAATAAAATTTAACCCTTAAGCATGGCATTCACAGCCCTTCTCAATCTGTCTTGAAACACTTTTTGCTAGTCTAGTCTCCCTTGCCACTTCTTACCTTAAACTATCTACACTGTTATTTCCCATATACACCGTTTAGTCTCATCGTTGCTTTTGCACCGGTTAGTCCATTGGCCTAGAATGCCCCCTCACCCATCACAACACCTCTTTCTGTGAAGGGATTTCTGCTTATTCTTTAGGGATCAGCTTCCTCTGAGAAGTTTTCTGATTCATTTTCCAACAGGCAGAATTGTTCCCTCTGTGCTTTCACTGCCCTTTAAATGAAAGAATACAGGAAGCTGGGATATGACCTTACTAAAATTGCGAAAACAATTTCACAACTTTTACAAAGAAGAAACCTTCAGTTTAACCTATGTGCTTAATATATACACACATTTATGTCAGTTATTCTTTCATTTACATGTTATGGCTATTCTTAGTCTTATTTGTCTAATTCATTGACTGGAGTTACTGGATTGTCTCAATTAGGCCTGGCATGTTCTTTGTCAAGAAATATTTCCTTTTTAACGTTAGAGACTATCATTTTCATAATCTTTGGTCTGTTGGAAATGTAGCTATTGAGAAGCCCTCAAGAATGATTTTTATTTATTTTTTTAATATTTGTTTATTTTTGGGAGAGTGCAAGCAGAGGAGGGGCAGACAGAGGGGGACAGAGGATCTGAGGCAGGCTCTGTGCTGACAGGCTGACAGCAACAAGCCCCATGTGGGGCTCGAACTCATGAACCCACTGTGAGATCATGACCTGAGCTGAAGTCGAACACTCAGCCGTCTGTGCCACCCAGGTGCCCCTCAAGCATGATTTTTATTTATTTTATTTTTTAATGTTTATTTTTGAGAGAGAAAGAGAGACAGAGCATGAGCACTGGAGGGGCAGACAGAGAGGGAGACCTAGAAATCGAAGCAGGCTTCAGCCTCCAAGCCGCCAGCACAGATCCCAACGTGGGGCTCGAACTCACAAACCATGAGATTGTGACCTGAGCCAAAGTCAGATGCTGAACTGACTGAGCCACCCAGGCACCCCTTGAGCATGATTTTTAAATGGCAGCAACTTGAATGTTGCTGTGTTGGAACATAGGTGTAAAATGAAGCATGTTCAGAGACAATTCAGTATACTTTCTGTAAATTTGAAAAAGCATTTACTGTATGGTGGATGTTTATTGATTAGATTGATGATTGTATATTTTGGAGTATTTTGGAGGAAAAGTTAACCCAGACCCTTCAGAGAGGAGGGTCTGGGCTACTATCCCATGATTAGTGTAGAAAACAATATAAAGCCAAGATTTTGCACTTACTAAAGGACGTATAAATTTTAAAGAAGCAAGCAACAAAAAAACTATAGAGTTGTACCACTGTCCTCATCTTATGACTTGGAAGTTTCTACTACTACTTACAAGGAGCTGTCCCAAGAGTGCTGGTTTCTGAGCTAAGGAAAGGGCCTGGGCTCTCTGGTCCTCTCAGGAAGTCTGTGGACCATGACAACCCCATGTAGGGGGCAGATTATACTTGAAAAAAGAGGCTCCCACATTGAACTGAGGAGCAGGGATCATTAGGGTTTTTAGGGTCAAAACCAGGATGGAGAGGGGATAGTCTTCGTTAAGACAGAAGTTATCAGTCTTGGACTAAGGTCATTCCTGCAGTTGTGGGGAGATCAGCCCTATTTTAGAAGTGGAATGGGCCTGAGAATGTGATAAAGTAGTCAAGACTGGAGGCTTGAGCATCAGTTTTAGAAAAATTGGTCCTGGGTTCAGAGATTTCATTTTTGGGATTGGCTTGAAGACCTAAGTTTACAGCAGTTAGCTTCATTTTAGAAAGAAGGATGTCCATGCCTGGGGAGTCATTTCTGGGGTAAAACTCAGATTGCTGGTTCAAATTGAGTTGGACCTAGGTTAGGGGTCATAAATAGGCATGGATCTTGGGTTCACCCTCAGCCTTGGATCCAAAGGTTTCATTTAAGGGCTCTGCTGGTCAGAGGATCTTGTCTGTTCAGGGGATCAACCACAACAGCATTTTAGCCCTGGTAGAAGGGAGGAAAGTCTGGGAAAAGACGAATATACAGATAAAGAATTTGTCAAAGGTAGTACAAATAGGAAGAGAGAATCAGGATGTGGGTCAAGATCCATACAACTCCAGGGAGCATACTGTTCACAGAGGAGCCAGGATATGGAAATGTGCACATGACTGAGAAGGAATGAGACTGAATACTCAATGGAAGGAACTTCATTTAGACATGCAGAAAATGGTTCAACCTACCAGGAGAATAAAATCTGGTTTGGAGAGAGTCAAAGTGGATCCTTCCACCAAGTCTGTGGAAGGAGTTGTATGCCTCTGTTTGCAGCAGACTGCAGCAATACTGGGGTTCAAGTGCTTTGCTGAACAGATTAAATAGACAAGAACAAATTTGTCTAGCATCTGAATAAATTCTGGAAAAAGGACCTAAGCTGGACCCATCATGGTTTGAGCACTTGTCAATACAGCCTACTAACCATCTGTATATTCTATCCGGGCATCTTCTTCTTTTAAAATTATTTTAAAATAAATAATAAATGATAGTAAAAAATAAATATATATATTTAAGCATTGTCTTTCTAGGCACTGTGTTAGGCACTTTAGAGAAAAGTTTAGGCAAAGGTTGCATGCATTAAAGGGTAGATGAGATGAGTATGAGCAATACATGAAATGCAGTAGATAACAGCAAAAATAATCCATTTCTAGGCACAGAGTGAAAGCAGATACCAGATACAGCTGTTAAGCTGTGCACCAGACATGGTGATCAACCAGGGTGGCTTAGAAGTCAGAAAGCTCTGGGAGCAGCTGACTCTGAAAAATAAAAATGACACAATATTTCAAGAGTTTAAAAGTGGCAAGTAGGGGTTTAGACAACTGCTGAAGACTTTAAGGTTGAATTAGTGATAAGAATGTGGAAGACCAAACACATAGAAAAATCAAGATAATTTATCAGTGCAGGAAAATGAGTTGTGCAAGCAAAGAATAGCTGTACTAGGAGTTAGCAGAATATAGCCCCAAATCCACCTGCTGTCTATTTTTATACAGCCTTCAAGCTAAGAATACTTTTAACATTTTTAGATGGTTGAAAAAAGGTCAAAGGAAGAATATTTTATAATACATTTAAAATACATAAACTTGGAGCACCTGTGTGGCTCAGTTGGTTAAGTGTCTAACTCCTGATTTCAGCCCAGGTCATGGTCTCTTAGTTTCATGGGTTTAAGCCCCAAGTCTGGCTCTGTGCTGATGGTGCAGAGACTGCTTGGGATTCTCTCTCTCTGCCCCTCCCCTACTCGTGTTCTCTGTCTCTCTAAATAGACATCTCTAATTAGCCCATCTCTAAATACCACTACATGAAATCAATAAACTTAAAAAAAAAAAAACCTGAGCTAAAATCAAAAGTCAGACACTTAACCAACTGAGCCACCCATACCCTGAGCATTTTTTTTTAAGGCTTATGGATTCATGCCTCATTGCAGGGATGGCAGAGTAGCACTTGCATCCCAGGAATCTGAAAGCTGACAATCTTATGACTGTTTCTCCATCTATGTTATACATTTAAACACATGTGAAGCATAGATTTAAGGTCATCCAAACCTGCCGTGATTGCCTCATTCCAAAGTGGCTGTATGGTCATTGTTTCTTTTACCCAACCATAAAATGACTTATAAGTGGTGATCATTTTAATAGTAACCTAAGATCAATCTTCCCACGTTTATTTTTTAATTTAGTATTTATTTATATTTTTATATATATTTATATTTATATATTTATATTTATAGTATTTATATATATTTTATAAAAGACATGTAACATAAAATTTACCAATTTAGTCATTTTTAAATGCACATTGTGTATATTTTAGCTGTGTGGTGGCATTAAGTGCATTCATGTTGTTATGCAACCATCACCACCATCCATCTCCAGAACATTTTCATCTTGCAAAACTGAAAATCTGTACCTATTAAACTTTAACTCCTCATTTCCCCCTCTTTCCAGTCCTTGGCAGCCACCATCCTACTTTCTGTGTCTGTGAATTTGGCTACTCTCAGTACCTTACGTAGATGGAATCATACAGTATGTGTTCTTTGTGACTGGCTTATTTTACTGGCATAATGTTCTCAAGGCTCATCCATGTTGTAGCATGTGTGAGAATTTCCTTAATCTGTGATTTCTTACTTTTGCAGGAGTTTCAGGTTCCTTATGCAGAGCCTTAACTACCTAGATAAAATTATCCTCAAATTCGTTTTCTAAAGAGTGAGTGTAGTGTTCCCCCAAAAGCTGAAAAACTGTCTGGTACCTGCTAATGATTATAGGAGCAGCGTCCACAATAGCCAAAAGATGGAAATAATCGACATGACCATCGACAGATGAATGAATAAAGAAAATGTGGTATATTCATACAGTGAAATATTATTCAGCTTTAAAAAGGAAGGAAATTCTGACACATGCTATAACATGTATCAACACATTATATTAAGGGGTGGGGGAGGGAGGATGAAGAGTTAATATTTAATGGGTACTGAAATGAGTTTCAGTTTGGGTAGTGATCTGAAGGTTAATTTCAACAACTTATGTTTATGAGAATCACATAGTTCAATTTATGACTATTGATGACAATGTACATTGTTTGTGAAATGCCCAAGTGATACATTCCCCCTTGACTTTAGTTCTAGGAAAGTTTGCTTTCATGGTGAAATGCTACTTGCTCTGTTTATGAGATAACAAGAAGTCTACCTTTCTCCTTTGACTGACAGGAACTGAGAATCACTTTTTATGATGATGTGTAGTGATTAGCTGTCAAACCAGTATTTCCTTGGACAATCATTAACCATCATTAAATTAATAATTCATGTTTCTACTCACTTTGAACACTGTGAGTGAAGCAGCTTGGTGACAATTCAGTGTCTGCAATCCAGACCGCTGACTTTTGTGACTTCAAACCAAGTTTCTCAGTCCAAAATGTCTTAACAGCAGGTCTGTTCCTATCATCTATCACATAGCTTCTTGTTGTATTCTATTTCTAGAAAATGATTCTCATATATTAAAAAAAATAATGTTTATTTATTTTGAGAGAGAGAGAGAGAGAGAGAGAGAGAGAGAGAGAGAGAGAGCATGAGCAGGGGAGGGGCAGAGAGAGACACACACACACAGAATCTGAAGCTGGCTCCAGGCTCTGAGCTGTCAGCACAGAGCTGACTCAGGGCTTGAACTCACCAACTGTGATATCATGACCTGAGCCGAAGTCAGACGCTTAACCTGCTGAGCCAACCAGGCACCCTTGATTCTCACATTTTTAAGGTTCCTCCAAGGTCTCTTCAAATCCATATTATATGCCACATTGCCTGTGTTTTAAATCAGATCATCTCAACCATATCCTCCAAATTTGGTTTAAAGATATCCATACAGATTTTTTTTCTAGTGCAGTATTAGACAAAACTAAAACTTTATTCATATGGACAGTGCTGTCCATATATACACCATAGCCCTAGTTCTTTTGTCACCTGGGTTCCAAATTTTGGGCACTAAATTTTAACTATCTCTTTTTCTCTCCTCAAATATCCAATCACCTGTCAAATTCTGTAGCTTCTGTCTTTACAATTATTTTACATCTGATTCTTCTTTTAAAATGTTTATTTATTTTTGAGAGAGACAAAGGGAAAGTTTGACAGGAGCCGAGAGAGAGGGAGACACACAATCTGAAGCAGGCTCCAGGCTCTAAGCTGTCAGCCCAAAGTCTGATGTGGGCCTCTACCTAATGAACCATGAAATCATGACCTGAGCCAAAGGCTGAGAAGGCTAATGCTTAACCGACTGAGCCATCCAGGCTTCCTTTCTAATCTCAATGTCACTCTCCCATCTTCTTTCTTCAGGACTTTATAATTATGCAGTACCTGCAATCTTGGTCTATTTGGGCTGCCGAAACAAAATATCACAGAATGATGGGTTGCAAACAGAAGTTTATTTCTCACAGTTCTGGAGGCTAGATGTCTAAGATCAGGTGCCAGCATGGTTGGATTCTGGTAAAGCTCTCCTCCACGTTGTAGATTGCTGACTTCTCACTATCTCCTCACATGGTGGAAGGGGGGAGGGATCTCTCTAGAGTCTCTTTTATAAGGGCACTAATTCTGTTCACAAGGGCAGATCCTATCTCTAAATACCATCACATTGAGTATTAAGATTTCAACATAAAAACTTTGTGAGGACACATTCAGATCATAGCACTAGATTATTCCAATATTCTTCTAACAGGATTGTCTGCCATAGCTCTCCTCTATCCAGTCGGTTCCCTAAGCTGTTGTCAGATCTATCTTCACTCTTAACATTTATACAGGCCTTCTAAAATGTGGCTCAAACTAAAGGTCTGGTCCAATTACTACCATTCCTCTATGCATACCCAAGCCCAGACTGAAGTACTCACTGTCTCCTCAAGCTGTCCTGCATTTTCTCACCTTAATGCTTTGGTTCATGTTAGGTCCTGGTGGAAAGTGCTTCTCCTCATCCCACCCCCAATCTCTGCCACTCAAATACTATCCATCCTCTATATGCCACTTCCTTAATTTAACTCCTCCTGATTCCAAAGATGTGATCTGTACTGGTTTTAACCTTCTCTAGCTTTTTATATCTGGTTGTCTCTTGTGCCAAATGGCATATTGGTCTTATATTAAACTTATTTGTGTATTTTTGTCTCCTACATAAGTTTCTAAGATAAAGAACCATGGTTTTTTAGCCACTTATGTTTCTTTATATTTTCTGCTTATATCAATGTCTTGCTTTCCAAAGGTACACAGGAAAGTATGTAATAAATTGAAATTGGCATAACTCCAATATTGGCAACATATTCCCCCCAAAAATAACTCAAAGAGGGGTTAAAAAAGATGCTATTTGTATAAAAATGTTTATTCAGAACAGCGATATGTTTATTCAAAAATGTTTGTTCAGAACATTCCTAACAAACAATCCAAAAGTTCAACAATAACAGAATGGTTAGATAAATCAAGGGCAGGACCCGAATCTAATTCTTCTCCTGTGCCTGCCCATAGGGAGTATTTACAATTTATCAAATGAGAGGTATAACACTCTAACGGGATATGATATAGCGAAGTGTATATGAAATCAGATTTAGGTACAAATAACATCACAAAACATACTTATTACATGTATTGAAAACCTATGGAAGCACGTTGTTAATAATCGTAAGGGCCGAAAGAAAGCCATCTGTCACATTTGTACAGTAATTTAAAAGGCGTCCTCATACATACTTTGATTCTCACAAACCTGTGAAGTACGCACGGGAGGCATTATTAACTCCGTTTTACAGGTAAGGAAACTGACCCACTGGGGTCAGGAATGATTGACTAAGGCGGAGCCCGGACTCTAGTTTCCGCCTCCCGGACCAGGGTCCTTTCCCTGCCACTCCTCGGCAACCCTGATTGGTGCTGGAGGTCTCAGTTTCCTTTTCTTCCCCGGCATTCGGTTTGCAAACCCTGCCCCGAGACGCGGGCGGCTGGCGAGCTGCATTTGCGCTGAGAGGCGCAGGTGCAGCCGAGGCCGACAAGCTGAGCCTTAGGCCCCGCGCGACCATAGAGTCCGGAAGTGCGGCCAGAGCAGCTCGCGGGGGCGCCGCACCGGGGGAACCCGGGACCAGGAGGGCAGCGCAGGAGCGGGCGGAATGGCCGCAATGCTGGCCATGAAGGTGGTCACGGGGCTGGCGGCAGCGGCACTGGCGGCAGTGCTCTTGGAGCACTATGGCCTGGCTGGTCAGCCCTCGCCGCTGCCCCAGCCCCGCGCCCCCCGGAGCCCGCACCCCGCTCCGGGCCCCGGAGCCAGCAACATCTTCTGGGGTCTGCAGGTGACGCAGCGGGAGCAAGGCGGGGGGTGGGTGCAGAGCCTGCCCGACTGGGTGAGACGCGGGCAGTTCCCGCGGGGGCGTCACTGCCGCGGCCCCAAACTTCTGGCTGGGGACTCTGTCCTTCCTTGGGAGGGTTCGTTATTGCATTGCATCCTTGCCTTTTCCGTCCGCCTTCAGAGAGCTGCCGGGTCGCCTGCTGTCTGTGCTTCCTCTTCCTGACTCAGATATCTCTGTTTAATACCTGCTTTCGGCAGATATCCGACATTCACCTGAGCAGGTTTCGCGATCCAGGCAGAGCTGTAGACTTAGAGAAGTTCTGTTCAGAAACTATTGGCATCATTCAACCAGCTCTCGTCCTGGCAACAGGTAGGGAGGGTTGCCGTGTGGTCGTGTTGTTCTGTGATCAGAATGGTAGAATGCTAGCCTGGGCTGCAGCTTTTCACTTCGGGGACGTTGGGAACACTATAACCCCAGCCCCCGGTGAGTCCTTCTGTAGAGGAGATGGGACATTGCGGTTACCTTTGCCGTGGGTAACTGAGTCAAGATCCAAGTAACTTTGCAGTAGCAAGGTTCCCTCAAAGCAGAAGCAAGGCTCGTGATATCAGTTAGTGTGCCGTTTCCTATATCTTATATCTGTACCTGTTTGTCGTCGTCGTAGTTCTGGATTTGAGAGAGGATTCGGGAAAGTCCTTTAACCACAAATCAGAAGTTATCTTTTTTTTTTTTTTAACTAACATTTACAGTTTGTTTGTTTGTTTGTTTGTTTTATAACGTTAGTCAACCTTATGTTGTCAATTGTTTGAGGCTTAAAGTGACTCAGGACACTTTTCTTCATATCTTGGTACTTCTGTGGCTTGGGTTCTCCGGACTAACTGCTCCCAAATGTGTTGAAGGACAAGCTAAAAAAGCATCTGTCTTGTCTACTGGGGGATTCATATCCCACCCACCTTACTGGAACACCTCTGCTGACATGATGGAGTATCAGTCCTCATTTTACAGAAAACCTCAATTTCAACTGTACACTTAGTTTTCTAGAAATGTTGGTGTTTCATTGTCCAAACCACATCTTCCAGATTGCTTCTTGCTGTAAAAATAACACTTGGTCAGATTACATACCCTGATTTGGGGTGTGGAAATATGGTTGTCATAGATATCAGGCTTCTGCCCAGAGTGTTGGAATTTCTTATAGTTTTCATTTTTATCAGAGTTTCATGATGCATTTTGTATTGCTCTCTTTAAAGATAATTTTTTTTCAGAACCCATTTCTAATATCACAGGAGGTTAAACAGGCACTTGCTAACCCAGAAGAAACAAAGTCCTTGCTGAGAAAATCTTATTTTAAATGGCTTGCTGTGGACATAGATGGACTCATAAGTTGTTATGTTTATACATGTTGAGTACTTTAAGTGTCTTTGTTCCTTTAGTGTGCACTTAAAAACAATTTTTAACCCCCTGGGGCTTATTTTACATTGTGATTCAAGTCTTATATAAATCTACAGGAGATCTCACTGATGCCAAAACAAAGGAACAGTTTGGATCCAGGCAGCATGAGGTAGAATGGCAAACTTACCATGGTATTCTGAAGAAGACAAGGGTCTTGGAAAAAACCAAGTGGCTTGATATCAAAGGAAATCATGGTAAGAGTCAAGACCCACATAAAATCAAAACTAGTTTTTTTCCCCCTTCAAGAGCCTACATTCTCCAATTTAGATTATAAAAGTATAAAATGGGAATGTTGTAACATAGGTTTAGATAGACTGAAGGCCACAACTCTGAAATACAACTATATTATGTGATTTATTTTATTTTTTTATTTTTTATTTTTTTCCAACTTTTTAATTTATTTTTGGGACAGAGAGAGACAGAGCATGAACGGGGGAGGGGCAGAGAGCGAGGGAGACACAGAATCGGAAACAGGCTCCAGGCTCTGAGCCATCAGCCCAGAGCCTGACGCGGGGCTCGAACCCACGGACCGCGAGATCGTGACCTGGCCGAAGTCAGATGCTTAACCGACTGCGCCACCCAGGAGCCCCTATATTATGTGATTTAAAACATCACATGTCACTTTTAGCTTATGAGGGGAAAGTTGGTATGGCCCTTTCTTCTTTACATGAAGAAAAGCTTCTAGCAAAACCTATGCAGGAAGTTGTTTAAAAAATACATACATTTTGGGCACCTGGCTGGTTCAGTCGTAAAGCATTTGACTTGTGATCTCAGGGTAGTGAGTTCGAGTTCATTGGGCATATTGAAGTAGCCTCCAAGCCACACTGGGCATGGAGGGTACTTGAAATAAATGAATGAATGCACGAATGAATGAATCAGTCAGTCAAATACATTTTGCTGATTGAAGGAAACTACCACCCATAAGTCTACATACTGTGTGATTTCATATATATGACATTCAAGAAAAAGCAAAACTGGAGAACAGATTATGGTTGCCAAGGGTTGGGGTTGGGACAGAGGCTGACTACAAAGAGGCATCATGAGAGAATTCTGGGAGGTGATGGAACTGTTCTCCATTGTGGCAGTAGATACACCTATGCATTTGTCAAAACCCAAAGAACTGTACATCACAGTAAATGAATTTTACTGTGTATTCATTAAAAAATTAAAAGGCAAATAAATCTCCATATGCATGAGGAGAGAAATAGATAATCCCTTCCCATTTTTTAGATTGTTATTATAGTGTTAGTAGGGAAATGAACTCTTCTGCAAAGTGTTATAATGGTAGGTTTGTTTTATAAAGGTTGTCTTCCTTATGGTTAAGTACTTCGCTTCATTTGATTATTAATTGCTATTGTGTACCTAATTATATATATATTTTTAAAGCTATCATTTGAAACAGATAATTCTATCTGGTGAAATGCACAGCTATTGGTTTGATCAGAAAATGCCCTCTTTATAAATAGTTCTTACCAAACAACTAGGAATCATTAATTGATGTTGGGATATCTGGCTTACAACTTTCTCTGGTATACCCCATAAGTTTGGCCCCAACTAACCATGGTTCAACTTAAAATGGTTAGACCTATGATTTTCAGACTTTACAATGGTGTGAAAGTGATATACATTCAATAGAAACTATACTTCAAATTTTGAATATTTATCTTTTCCTGGGCTAGTGATATGCGGTATGATACTCTGGTAATGCTGAACACGATCACCAGGTTAAACAGCCAATAACCTTGTAACCATTCTGTGCCCATGCAACTATTCCATTTTTCACTCTAAGTATAGTATTCAATAAGTTACATGAGCTATTCAACACTTTATTATAAATCAGACTGTGTTAGATGATTTTGCCGAACTATAGGCTAATGCCTATAAACATTATAATGCCTATAATGCCTATATAATGCCTATAAAATGCCTTTAAACATTCTGAGCATGTTTAAAGTAGGTGAGGATAATCTCTTGTTCAGTAGTTTAGGTGTGTTAAATGCATTTTTTCTTTTTTCTTTTTTTATGTTTTTTTAAAGTTATTTTTGAGAGAGAGAGACAGAGCACGAGCAGGGGAGGGGCGGAGAGAGGGAAACACAGAATCTGAAGCAGGCTCCAGGCTCTGAGCTGTCATCACTAGAGCCCCACATGGAGCTCGAACCCATGAACCGTGAGATCACGATGTGAACCAAAGTCAGATACTTAACCAACTGAGCCACCCAGATGGCTACTTAAATATTTCCAACTTATAGTAGATTTGTCTGTAAATTGAGGAAGATCTGTATTTACATCTCCCTTTTTTCCTAATCCTAATTAGTGGTAGAGATCAAATTCTTTTGCAATAAAAAGCATGCCTGTACATATTTAAAACATTTTTTCAGGCCAAGCTACTTTATTTCAAGTAATAAATGTCAGACTCTTGTGGTTAGATCTTGTGAGCAGAACTTGTCCTTTGGAGTTCATGATAATCTAATATGACTTGTATAGGCACAAATGCTTATGGTATGTGTTTTTATACATGTTTATATACTGTGTTAAGATAGGAGGAAACTATTTTTTATTAAGATTAACTATAACAGTGTAGTTCTTTTAGTAAGAGGATTACATACACAATAATATTTCTTTTGTCCTAAATTGGACTTAACAACTTATTCTCTAAAGTTATTAGAAATGTAGTAGATTCTTGGAATTCCAAGCCGAGGTAAATAATTTTAGTTATTGCAACCAGGCAGTCGAGCTCTATGAAATCATCATTATTTCCAGATAAGTGTTCTAGGACCACCTTACCCGTTACCATTATATAACTCTTTTCTTACTGAATCGTTTTGAGACTTAAGAAGAGAGGGACTTTGGCTCTGTTAGCAAAGTGATCTGGTGTTCAGAAACACTTGGCATGGATCTTTGTATCAGGCATGTTTCACAGGATTAAAACAGCAGCAACAACAGTCCAATCTTACAACTTGAAATTGATTTATACTGTATAGTACGTAGTATCAAAGTATTTATTATTCTCTAGTATCGTAGGTCTCTTAAATAAGTTTCCAGATAATATGAATTCTTTTATCAAGATTTAAGAATTATCAAGCTAATTTATTGGCATTCTAGCATTTAAAGGGTTATTGAAAGTATTGCCATTTTGCTTTAGTCATTAACATATTTGTATCCTCCTTTTTAATATAGATGATGTTTGTTTTTTTCCTTTTAATTAGATGTATTCAACATTGCAAGTCTGGAGAGTGTCGAGAATTATTACAGGTACTGTAATGAACAGAAGACCATGAGGTAGTACAAGGAGGGTGCAGTCAAGTCAATGAATGGGTAAAAACATTTTTTAAGTGACAAAATTTCTATATAAAGACCCTCTGGTAATATAGAATTTTTGTGTATTCAGTGACAGATTAAATTCTTTTTTTTCCTCCCAAGCCTTTTTCTTTCTTTAATTCCTTTTATTTCATATACTTTAATGCTTTTTATTGCCTAATAAATACTTTCACTATTTCACAGAAACTTTTTTTGCCATTGATGCATAGCAGAAGTCGTTTTTTTAATTTTAGTTTTTTTTACTTAGGTATGACTGACATATAACATTATATTCATTTCAGGTGTACAACATAAAATTTTGATGTTTGTGTATATTGTGAAATAGTAACCACGATAAGTCTAGTTAACACCCATCACTACGCATAGTTAAAACACTTTTTTTTCTTGTGATAAAAACTTTAAAAATCTACTCTCACCAACTTTCAAATATACAAGTGTTTTTGACTCTAGTCACCATGCTATACCTCAGAAGTCATTTAGGTTAGAGTTTGTCACTAGAGTACTGTGGATTTTAAGAATACTGAGAAACTGATTCTCTTAGCCTCTAGGAGCATCGTTGGTCACCCTGGCTGCTCTGTCCTTTTGTCCCAGTATGCCATAGAAATATTAGAATTTTCTTTATCTGCTGTGAATGTGAAAAAGACTGTGAATGTGAAAGGCTGTTTAAGTTAGAGACCAGTTCTCTAGTTTCAATGTGTTGGGCTTCTTTTAGTTTTAATTTCACTTTCAGTTCCAGGGTATTTGATAGTTTTGTCTTACAATGTCAATCACTCAAGTAGTGAGAATTTATTGAGAGCCCATCATTAGTTGGGTAATGTGAAAGATACAAGAACTAATATTAAAAAATGTAGCCTCTACCTTCAAGGAAGTCCAGTTAAGGGAGATAAGAATTGTTTAGGAAACAATTAGAAAAGAACAATGAAGGGATGACTGATGAAATGCTAGATTATTTGGTACACGTGATAATCACTATGAGAAATCTGAAAGGGCAGAAGTCAGCATAGGGCAGACATAGAAGAGACTTCATTTTATTTTATTACCGAGATTTAATTGACATATAACACTGTGTAAGTTTAAGATGTACAACATGTTTATGTGATACGTTTATATATGGTGGAATGATGACTACCTTAGAGTTAGCTAATAATTTGATTACCAACACATAATTATCATTTCTTTTTTGTGATAAGAATAATTAAGATCTAGTCTCTTATTGACTTTTTTTTTAAGTTTATGTATTTATTTTGACAGAGAGGCAGAGAGAGAAGGAGAGAGAGAATCCCAAGCAGGCTCTACATTGTCAGCACAGAGCCTGACGTGGGGCTTGATCCCACAAACCCGTGAGATCATGATCTGAGCCGAAATCAAGAGTTGGATACTTAACCGACCGAGCCACCCAGGCACCCCAAGTCTCTTAGTAACTTCCAAATTTATAATACAGTATTGTGGGTTATAATTACTATGCTGTGCATTAGATCTCCAGAACTTATGTATCTACTAGTTGCAAGTTAGAGAAGACATTATAAAAGAAGTAAAAAGTGCATTCAGTCTTAAAAGATAGGTAGCATTTGGGGAAGTAAGAAATTTTAAGGGATATATATGTATATGTATGTATACGTATGTGTGTATAATATATATATATATTTTTTTTTTACATTTTTTTTTAAAAAAGTTTATTTATTTTGAGAGAGAAAGCACACCTGGGAGAGGGGCAGAGAGAGAGGAGAGAGTGAAAATCCCAAGCAAGCTCTGCCCTGGCAGTGCAGAGCCTGATGCAGGGCTTGAACTCACAAACTGTGAGATCATGACCTGAGCCGATGTCAGTTGCTTAACCGACTAAGCCACTTAGGCTCCCCAGGGGGTATATTTTAGGTAAAACCCCAGAGCTTTAAAAGCTAGAATGAGCTTTTAGGGACAGTAGGGAAACTGGCATCACCAGAATAAAGGACCATTTTGAGGACTGGTATGACATTGGGTAGGTAGCTTAGGGCCAATTTATGGAGATTTTAAGTGACAAGTATAGAAATTTAGATGTGTTGAGTAATGGTTCATAATTCAGTACAGATTCCTAAGGAGACAAGTCACATAATGAAATAATATTTTATAAAGGGCAATCACACAGCAAAAAAAGAAAAAAGATAGGGATAATAAGGAAAAAAGAGGGAGATTGGAGTTTTATAGAGCAAACAGGAGAGTCCTATAATAGTCCCGTCATGATATGGAAGGGCCTGAAGTGATAGGAGACAAACCTATCTAACAAAGTACATAGATATGATGATTATGACATCAGCTAGAAGGTGGTAGGTCAAAAAGCATTGGTTAACTAACATGTAATTAGAGTCACCATAACTTGGAGAATGAAGTTGTCCTCTTTTGTTAATGTGAGGCAGGAAAAGGTCAGAGATGAAAATTTTCTGTTATCTGTTTGTATCTTTGATGGTGACTATGGAGATGAACTAAGAAACATTTTCAAAGAAGAATTAACAGGACTTAGGGTCTGTTATCAGGAGAGTGAGGATTTTAGTCACTTGAAAGTTTCTTACCTTTATGTTTTTGTTTCTAAACACCTAAACTTTATCTGAATGTTTTTTTAACATTTATTTATCTTTGAGAGACAGAGACAGAACATGAGCAGGGGAGGGGCAAAGAGAGAGGGAGACACAGAATCTGAAGCAGCCTCCAGGCTCTGACCTGTCAGCACAGAGCCTGATGTGGGGCTCACACCCACGAACTATGAGATCATGACCTGACCTGAAGTCGGACACTTAACTGACTTAATCACCCAGGCACCCCAAACTTTATCTGAATTTTTAATAAATGGCGTTTTGCCAGAGAAATAGACACTACAGATACATCAACCTGAAGGAAAAAAAAACTCTTAAAGCTAAATCTTGATTTTAAAAATGTCCCAGAGAATGCCAGAATCCAGTATTTAGAAAATGTTAATAGGTATCATATATTTTAACCTCTGCTTTCAAATAGTGGGGTTTATTTTTAGATAGTTGGATTGTAATATGTTAGAAATGTAGGAAATGAAACAACATATGTGAGATGATAAGAACCTAAAGAATAACTCTGAAAACAAATTAAGCAGCAAAAATACAAATAAAAATTTTAGTGTGGAAAAAACCCCCAATATAGAAAATTTAAAAATACCAAGAAGAGAGGCAATAGAACTAATTGACTATTAATTATAATATGTATGACAATATATTTATTTTATGATATATTTGATGACTGTTGTGGCTTAAATATAGCTTTCTGATAACACATTGTTTCAGAAGCCTATTTGTATTTTCTATTTGTGCTTTTAGGTAAAGTGTCATATAAGACACTTACCTATTTTCTTATAATATTTTGACATTTGAGTGATATAAATATGTCCCCAATGCAATCTATACCTTCCTTTATGTTTATTCAACAAATCTTAATGAGTTTCTGTTCTCTGTACCTTCACCCTGCTCTTTACTTTCCAACCTTATGGACACCTGAACACTGTTGATACTTAGGTAGTGAGGACTTTCATTACTGAATGTGTGCCCTGTGTATGTTACCAATACATTTTTAGGAACTGAAAAAGATTTACTGACCCAGACCTAACTAACATTTTTCTCCTGGCTTGATGACTTCATCTTTGCAAGGCTTTATTGTGAGTTAAGCTTCTGTAGTCCTGTTTCAAGATGTAAACACCTTTTGTATCTCATTACACCAAGAATTCTCTTAGGTACTTAGTAGCTTCTTAGTAAATTTTTCAATGATTGGTAAATACCATTTTGCTGGATTCTAATTGATCTCTTTCTAACTGCCTAAAATAGCTACCTACTTCTCTGCTTTGCTTGATGACCTTTTGTTTGGTTATTGATTAATTAGATTGCTTGAATCTTTGTAGACAATGGGAAAAACTTTAAAATTTCTTTTAATCAGTTTATTGCAGATCTAGTTTAGTGTATTTCTCTGTTCACCAGGAAATTTTCTTTTCAAAGGGAGGCAAAATATTGTGTGATACAAGGGAAGGAATTTAAACTCATTCTGTCTTTTTGTGATTGCATTAAAACTTTCCTGTCTTGTATTTTTTAGGAAATATTCTGCCGTACGTAGGGATGGCTCTTTCCATTATGTCCACAGTACTCCCTTTGGCAACTATTCTTTCATCTCTTTGGATGCCACCCAAAATCCAGGGCCCAAGAGACCCTATAATTTCTTTGGAATTTTAGATGAGGTACAGTAAAAATCTCACTTCCCTTTGTAGCTAACCTATTTTTTTTCTTGGATACATGTGGCTCTCTTAAAACTATCCTAGGTAAACAAATTCTAATCAAGAAATTCTTGAAAAAAACATTTACTGTGATTACAAGTATGGCTAGAAGAAATCACTGGGTACTTTAGCACTGTCATCGCTATCCTGTTCATTGCTATCCCTATCCCAAAATCTGGCAAAGAAGTACCTCACATTTTATATAATTCAGTACACATTTATTAAATATGTACTAAGAGCAACATGCACTTTGCAAGGTGTAGGGCATACAGCTTTTATACTATATGGTATATTCCTAAATCCCCATAGTTGCCATTTCTAACTAATGGTCTGTATTTTTTTTTAATAGAAGGGCAACCGTTGAAGTAAATAAGTTTCTTTTAAAGTATTTTTTTTTTGTAAGTTAGATGAAAACTGTTGCTAGATTAAAAGTGTCTGGAAGATCACATGTGAGAAACTCTCATTATTTCTTTTTTTTTTTTTTTAACACTGTATTTATTTTTGAGACAGGGAGAGACAGAGCATGAACAGGGGAGGGTCAGAGAGAGGGAGACACAGAATCCGAAACAGGCTCCAGGCTCTGAGCTGTCAGCACAGAGCCCGACGCGGGGCTCGAACTCAAGGACCGCGAGATCATGACCTGAGCTGAAGTCGGCCGCTTAACCGACTGAGCCACCCAGGCGCCCCTCTCATTATTTCTTAGTACAACAAATGTCTACTCATTAATGAGCACATGCCCACATGCAAGACAAATGTGGTCATATGTAAGAATACAAAAGTGATAAGGTCAAGTCCTTCATCTCAGAATATTTAATCTAGCAGAGGGGCATAAGACTAGTGCAGAAATAACTACAATAAGGGCAGAATTTGCTAAGTGCTGAAGGAGATTCAGAGTGATATGAGGATTCAGAAGAGCTTGAAATCAAGTGAACAGAATGTTGTGCAATGCATTGTTTTCTAGTAGGCATTTTATTTATTTATTTTTTTAATTTATTTTTTTTTCAACGTTTATTAGGCATTTTATTTAATGAAGGTATATTTTGTTATCTTGTAATTATCAAAGCCTACTCCTTAATTTTTTTAAGATATTCAAACATCAGGTCTGCATGAAAATCAGTTGGAGTCTTATAAAATGCAGAGACTTATTAATTAGAAACCCTGAAGGTACAGCCCAGGAATTCATTGCTGTAAGCACTTTACAGATCATTCACTTATATTTATACATGTACACATTATATTTGATATAAACTTGATGAGGGATGATTTACATATAATATGCACTCATTTAAAGAGTTTGAAGAATTTTGACAAGTGTATATACTTGTATAACTGTCACCACAATCAAGATAGAACATTTCTATCATCCCAGGAAGTTGTATAGTCAGTCTTCACCCCAATCCTAGGGAACCACTGATTGGTTTTCTGTCAGTATAGATTAGTTTTGTTTGTTCTAGAATTTATTTTTGAATCTTCTTAAAAATTTTCTTATAATGTTTATTTTTGAGAGAGAGAGACAGAGACAGAGCAAGCAGGGGAGGGGCAGAGAGAGAGGGAGACACACAATTTGAAGCAGGCTCCAGGCTCTGAGCTGTGAACACAGAGCATGATGCAGGCTGAACCCACAAACCATGAGATCATGACCTGAGTGGAAGTCAGATGCTTAACCAACTAAGCCACCCAGGCGCCCCTAGAATTTTATGTAAATGAAATCATACAGTATTACTCTTGTGTCTAGCTTCTTTTGCTCAGTATAATGTTTTTGAGACTCATCCATACTATCGTGTGTTCGAATAGTTCTTTTCTTGTTGCTGCATAGCACTCTGTTGTTTGGATATACTGATGGTTTCTAGATTTTGGCTATCCTGAGTAGAACCGTTTTGAACATTTAGGTATAAGGCTTTTTGTGGACATATGTACATCTTATTTTAGAAGTTTAGTTTCAAGATCCTCTTTTGTTTTTTTTTTTAAGTTTATTGATTTTATTTTTGAGAGAGAGAGAGAGAGAGAGAGAGAGAGAACAAGCACTCAAGCTGGGGAGGAGCAGAGAGAGTGAGAGAATCCCAATCATGCTCTTCATTGTCAGCATGGAGCCCAACACAGGGCTTTTTCCCACGAACTGTGAGGTTATGACCTGAACCGAAATCAAGAGTCAGACATTCAACCGACTAAGCCACCCAGGTGCCCCCTCAAGATCCTCCTTATTAATTGCAATGTAGTATACAGGGCTGAAAGATTAGAGGTTCTTTTTTATTTCTATAAAGAAATTTATCATAAAAAAGAAAGAAACTTATGTAATTTAAAGATTATTCTTCTCAATTTCCTTATCCATCAAATGGGGATAACACCTGCCCTACTTAGCATAGAGTTGTTTTTTTTTTAATGTTTATTTATTTATTTTGAGAGAGAGAGAGTGCACTCATGTGTGCATGAGAGCAGGGAAGGGGCAGAGAGAGATGGAGAGAGAGAATCCCAAGCAGGCCTCATGCTGTCAGCATGGGGCCCATGCAAGGCTCAAACTCACGAACCGTGAGATCGTGACCTGAGCTGAAATCAAGAGTTGAACCCTTAACTGACTGGGCCACCCAGGCACCTAGCATAGATGTATTTTTAGGACCAAATGAATTATAATGTATGTGAAAACAGTTTAAAACAGGACCATACAGGTCATTAATTAGTAGGGTTTAAGCCCTAGACATACTTATAAAACTCCAAGGGAGATGCTTAATGTATACATTTCAGCCTGAGCCCTAATTAAAGATCCTTCTGTTTTTCTCCCATTTCAGAAACGGATGGAGGAACTTCTATTACTCGTTAAGGAAAGTAGTCGGAGCAACCACAGTATTTGGTTCGGACACTATACAACATCCACTATCCTTTCTCCATCACCAGGAATTCGGTCAATAATGAGGTGAGGCAGGCTTCCAAAATCAAAATTAATTATTTGTAATTCTTTTACGTTACTCAACCCATCTTGCTTTCCTGAAGAGGTCTTTTTATTAGTTTGGCATCACAAGTTATCTGCTCATTTATTCCATTTATTTTTCATTGGTTAGTTCAGCTACAGCGTATTTGTGTGGGCACCTCCATACACTAGGCGGACTGATGCCTGTTTTGCACACTCGTCACCTCCAGGGCACTTTGGAACTTGAGGTGGGAGACTGGAAGGATAACAGAAGGTAAGGGAACTACCCCACAAAATAAACCTTACACATGTAAGTCTTGATAAAGCAATGATAGGTTTCTTATTGCTGTCATGGGTGATCCCAGTTAAGGAAAAACTTGTGATAGTTCTAAGTTTTGTTTTTGTTTTGTTTTTTTTAATGCTTATTTATTTATTTGGAGAGGGAGAGAGTGCACATGCATGGGGGAGGGGGAGAGAGAGAGAGAGAGAGTCAGTCAGAATCCCAAGCAGGCTTTGTGCTCTCAGCAACCCACGAACCTTGAGACCATGCCCCGAGCCAAAACCAAGAGCTGGATGCCCAACCCACTGAGCTACCCTGACACCCTGATAGCTCTAAATTTTTAAAGTAATATATATATTATGTATGTTGATATGCAAAAACCTTGTTGCAACAGTTATGCTTGCCATCACTATGTTACATTGGGTTTTTAAGATGCATCCATTAAGAAATAGTTCTCAAACTCTTGTGTGCTCAAGGATTATGGAGAAGCTTATTAAAAATTAAAATTTTGAGGCCCTATCTGTAGAGAATTTGTGTTGGTCTAGAACTGCAAGAAACTGAATTTTTTTAAAGCCCACCAGGAGCTCTTTGGACCACACTTTGAGAAAGACTAGAACTGAAAATGTAACACTTTTCCTTCTGAATTTTATATCTACCTTTTCTAGTTATTACTATAAGATGTTAGTGATATAAGTTCTTCAGATACATGATAGTTGGTTTTATAAAGATAAAAGTCTTTCTTTGAGAAAACATAACTTGTTTATCAAAAGCATATAGTATAGTTAAGTGTATATAGAAAAGAACTGACTAGGGGCGCCTGGGTGGCGCAGTCGGTTAAGCGTCCGACTTCAGCCAGGTCACGATCTCATGGTCCGTGAGTTCGAGCCCCGCGTCGGGCTCTGTGCTGATGGCTCAGAGCCTGGAGCCTGTTTCCGATTCTGTGTCTCCCTCTCTCTCTGCCCCTCCCCCGTTCATGCTCTGTCTCTCTCTGTCCCAAAAATAAATAAACGTTGAAAAAAAAAAAAATTAAAAAAAAAAAAAAAGAAAAGAACTGACTATATATTTTGAGAATAACTAAGTACAATAGTTTAAATGTAGATGAATATCATCTCATTGTTTAACTATTATCAGTTGCTGTTTAATTTATTCAAACTCAGTTCTCTGAAGATATTAGGCACTAAATAAATATTTGTTGAGCTGAATATGTTATCTTTCTATTTTTAACTACTTCCATTAATGAAAAGATAGCTTTACATCTTGGAAGGTACTTATTCATTTCACTTGGCTCCACTAGAAACTGTCTAAGAGCTATGCTTGAAGCCTGTAATTATTTGGCAACTGTAATTACTGTGAGTTAAGGCCTGTCTATTCATGACTGTGAGGTTGTAGGCTGGGCTGGGATTGCCTCTTACCAGATAGCTTTCCTCACCCTTGATCAGCTTATTTATTTCTTATAAATACTACAGTTACAAGTTAAGTGATATTATGAAACCATTTCCTCTCTTTCTCTTCCCACCTGCTCTCCTGTGTTCCAACCCTGGGGTTTTATCTGGAGTTTTACTAAAGGACCTAACCTATACCTGCCTTAACATTTTAAGTGTATTAGTACAATAGAAGAGTTTTTAAAAGTATGTTAGTAATATTAGGCTAGGCTTTGTTATGGATACAAATAAATCTAGACAATATCAGTGGCTTTACATAACAACAGATGTTATTTTTTCATTTATGTAAATCTGGTATGAGTCAAGGCATTTCTCTTCCGTGGGGTGACTCAAAGATTCAGACTTCATCTGTCTTATAATGCCACTATCTCAATATCTCAGTTCCAGTGCAGGGAAGAGAGTATGGAGAATTCAGACCCACTCTTAAAGTACTTTGGACCAGAAGTGTGATACATGTCACTTCTGTTCACAGCCCATTGACCAGAACTAGTCACATGGTCCCAACCTAATACCAGGGAGACTGGGAAATGCAGGGGAGCACGTGGAGTATTTGGTGAGCACTATTGTTTCTGCCATAGTTAATCATTTCTCTTCTCAGTTTTAAAAGTACAAAATATAAAATTTTGGCTATTCTTTAATGAATATTTATACCTTTCACCATGCATTCAGAAAACCAAAACAACTTCAGTTAAATTTCCTTGAAATTATAGAAATAAAGGTTTAAAAGAAGATTGAAGCATTTCTAGTTGTGTTTGTGTTAATATTAGCATTTTTGAAGAGATGAAGAATATCAAGTATTAGCTTATGATGATGTCTTAGGTTCAAAACAGTCTTAAAGTATAGAAATCAGATGAATTAATTTAACAAGCATTTACTTAAAAATGAAAGAGTGCATGTTATGTACAAGGCATTGTTCTAAGGCACAGTTAAATTCAATTCTTCAATCAGATCCCATTTGTGACTAATATGAAGTATAAAGTGGTCAGGGCAAGGGAAGAAGGACAGAAACACAGTGTTAATTTACTTTGCATTCAAATTCATGATCTCAAAGTATAGTTTTATATTTTTACATTTGTTTTGTGTATAACCTTCATGCCCTCTTATAATATGAAGTGACTAAATTACTTTTTGTCTTCTGGTCTCTAGGTACCGGATCTTTGCCTTTGATCATGACCTCTTTAGCTTTGCAGATTTGATCTTTGGCGACTGGCCTGTGGTTCTTATCACTAATCCTAAGTCACTCCTATATAGTTGTGCTACACATGAACCACTAGAAAGACTCCTTCATTCAACACACATCAGGTATGTAGCAATTTTTCAGAATTTACTTTCAGTTTGATATTAATGGAGAATAAGTGAGTGCAACTATAATCCTATGTAAAAGCTCTGAGATGCCCCATTTTATTTTTCTCAACAGTGTAAACATTTTATAAAGAAAATGTTTACTGTTTAATTCCCATTCAGTTAAAATATATATAATTTTTGAAGCTGCTGAAAAAAAAATTTTAAGTTTACTTTTATTTATTTTGAGAGATAGAAAGCAAGTGGGAAAGGGGCAGAAAGAGAGAGGGAAACAGAACCCCAGGCGGGCTCCATGCTCTCAGGGCAGAGCCCGATGCAGGGCTTGAACCCGTGAACCATGAGATCATGACCTGAGCCAAAATCAAGAGTTGGACCCGTAACCAACCTTGCCACCCAGATGCCCCTAAGCTGCTGAAAGTTTTTAAAAAATCCAGAAACCCACAATCCTACCACTATAATTTTTGTGTATTTCATTTTCGCATTTTACATTTCTGTAATCATATTTCCCTCCCCTTCCCTCCAAATAGAGCTGTTATTAACATTTCTGAGTTCTTCTCAGGCATGTTCTTCGAGGCATGTTTTTCCATCATTGTAATAGTAGGGCACAGTCTGTTCTAATTCCTACTTTTTTTCTTTCAAGAGAGAGAATGTACCACAATTTATCTAACTATTTTCATCTCTTATTGATGAACCTTTATGTTTTTTTCTAATTTGGGAATGAGCATCTGATGTGTGTAGGTTCTTTTCTTCATTTGAATAATTTCTTTTTTTTAATGTTTATTTGTTTATTTTTTTTAATTTTTATTATTTTTTTTAATGTTTATTTACTTCTGAGGCAGAGAGAGACAGAGCATGAGTGGGGAGGGTCAGAGAGAGAGGGAGACACGGAATCAGAAGCAGGCTCCAGGCTCTGAGCTGGCAGCACAGAGCCCGACGCAGGGCTCGAACTCACAAACCGTGAGATCATGACCTGAGCCAAAGTCGGTCGCTCAACCGACTGAGCCACCCAGGCGCCCCTATTTGTTTATTTTTGAGAGAGAGAGAGAGAGAGAGAGAGAGAGAGCGAGCGAGCGCGCGGGCACAAGAAGGCGTGGAAGCAGGGGAGGGGCAGAGAGAGAGACGGAGACAGAGAATCCCAAACAGGCTCCATGCTGTCAACACAGACCCCGACACAGGGCTTGAACTCATGAACCATGAGATCATGACCTGAACCGAAACCAAGATTCAGACACTTAACTGAGGCACCCAGGCAACACTCATTTGAATAATTTCTTTAGCTAAAGTTCTAGAAGTGGAATTCTAGGTGAAAATATGAATTCCCTTAAGACTATTGATAAACACTATTCAATTACTTTTTTTTTTTGGCAACTAAAATCATTATTATTTTTTTTTTTTATATATTTTTTTTCAACGTTTATTTATTTTTTGGGGACAGAGACAGACAGAGCATGAATGGGGGAGGGGCAGAGAGAGAGCGAGACACAGAATCGGAAACAGGCTCCAGGCTCTGAGCCATCAGCCCAGAGCCTGACGCAGGGCTGGAACTCACGGACCGCGAGATCGTGACCTGGCTGAAGTCGGACACTTAACCGACTGCGCCACCCAGGCACCCCTAAAATCATTACTCTTTTTTAAAAAATGCAGCAAAATATATGTAACATAAAATTTACCATTTTACTGGTTTTTAGGTATACAGTTCAATGGCATTAAGTACATTGATATTGTACAACTATCACCACCATTCATCATCAGAACTTTTCTCTTCCAAAACTGAAACTCTGTACCCATCCAGCAATAACTCCCTATTTCCCCCTTTCCCCAGCTCGTGGAAGTCACCGTTCTACTGTCTGTCTCTATGAATTTGACAACTCTAGGAACCTCATTTAAGGGGACTCATACAGTATTTGTCCTTTTGTGACTGGCTTCTTTAACATAATGCCCTAAGGGTTCCTCCCTCTTGTAGAGTGTGTCAGAATTTTTTTTGCTTTTTAAGGCTAATGTTCCATTGTGTGTATATATCACATTTTGTTTATTCATCTGTTGATAGACACTTACGCTTTCACCTTTTGCCTGTTGTGAATAATGCTACTATGAACAGGGCTATACTCTGTCAAATCCCTGCTTTCATTTCTTTTGGGAATATATCTAGACATGGAATTGCTGGATCTCATGGTAATTATATGTTTAATTTTTTGAGGAACCACCATACAGTTTTCCATAGCGGCTGTACCATTTTACATTCCCACCAGCAGTGCATAAGGTACCCAATTACTTTTTAAAACAGATACTAATTTATAATGTTACCAGGCAATATGAGTTCCAGTTTCACAGCACTCTTATCATTTTTGGATATTGTACTTTTAAAAGATGTACTAATTAATCTGGAAAAAATGGTATCAAGCTGATTGATAGATTGATTTTTGGTCAGTAGTGAAGTGAAATCTATATCTCTCAGTCAGGTTTTTTGGATAGGAGTTGGACATCTGATTTAGACATCATATTCTCTGAAAGGGCCTGGTAGCCTTAGCTCTGTTTATGACATTGTTTCCTTTGGGCAGATAACACTGGGAATCAAATGAGTGAATGTAGGATTAACATTAGATTAACAAATTGAGATGTCTAACCAATATTCTTTTCCTATATGAAAAACCAGGACTTCAAGCAGTTTATTCAGAAAGAACTTGGGATCTACTGCAGATTTATTTGTCAAAAGAAAATTGATTTTCCTTTCTAAAAAATACAAGAGTAGTTTCTAGCTTCTCACCAACTCAGGTTTGCTTAGTTATACAACTCCAGGAGCCATGATTCAGAAAGCCACTAGATCTTGGGACTAGCAGTCATACGAATGGTTATACAGTGTGATGGTTCTGCCTACATTTATATAATTTCAGGTTATAATAGGGTTATTCTCCTTTCTAAGTATAGTGATAAGTCTCTAAAACCACATGCTTATGTATTTTCTCATTTTAGAGTCTTGGCCTTTTCCTTATCCTCCATTACTTCTGTCACAGTTAAGATTGATGGAATTCATTTAGGGCAAGCTATTCATTTGTCTGGTCCTATTTTCATACTGAAGTGGAACCCAAGAAACTACAGTAATGGGACACATAACATAGAAGTAATTGTCCAGGTAAGTTAGTAATTTTCAACTTACTATATAAATGATTTGGCTGCAACCACACTAAACTCTGATGTGGGTTTTTTTTCCCCCAGTCAATTGATAGAGATGAAACTAAGTTAATTAAAAATTTGAATACACTAGATTTAGTGTATTCTGAAAATGGGCACTCAGGAATAATTCTGTTAGACAAAAAAATGGACTCATCATTGTGCAGCTCCTGGCCATAGTCTCCCCATTTCTGAACCACAGGAAACCATTCTTTTCAACTTTGGCCAGAGTCTTTTGGTAATGGGAGCAAATTCCCCAACATACCCAAAGATAATAGAGTAAGTCGGAAAACACGGATTTATGTATCCATGCATTTGCTTGCTGTCTCCAAGTACAGGAAAATTTGTCACTGTTTTGAAAGCTCTAGGATAGAGGATTTTCAAGGCATCAGAGAATTTTTTTGTTTATTTGGGGAGTATACACTGATAGTATATGTAGTAACAGTCTGCCTATGTCTATTCCAATTCAGCTAGGGGGCATTTAATTCACCAGCACCTGCCAGAGTAGGAAGTGGTCACAATTACCAAAAAAAGATCACTTTTTTTTTTCATCAACACTGTGAAATTCTTGAGGGGATAGACTGTGCTTAGGAATTAGTGTCTGAAAAAAAAATCCTACAATTTCATGATTTGATGACAGTTTTTAACTATTTCATCTCTAATGTTAAGTGTTAGTTTGAAGATTACCATGTAATCCTTCAGGAAACACATGTAATTATTTTCATTATCTTTTTTAAAAAAATTTTTAACGTTTACTTATTTTTGAGAGTGGAGCGGCACAGAGAGAGGGAGACACAGAATCTGAAGCAGGCTCTAGGCTCTGAGCTGTCAGCACAGAGCCCGATGCAGGTCTCAAATTCACAAACTGTGAGATCATTGATCTGAGCCGAAATCAGATGCTTAACTGACTGAGCTACCCAGGCTCCCCTTTTCATTATCTTTTGTGTGTGTAGCAGAGAAGGATTTTGAATAGGGAGGAGCTATTTACTGAGCTCTTTTAAGGAGATGCTGGACACTTGGAGTTTTTTACTTAATCCATATAGCAATCCTATATGGTAGGTAGTTTTATCCCCAATTCATAGAGGAGTAAAACAAGAAAAGGCACTTTGCAATGCCACCCATCTTTGAAGTGTTGTGCTTAGGAGGAAGAAGAAACTCATAGGGAGAATGTGGAAGGGACTGATGGCTGGGATGAACTCTTTTTTTTTTTTTTTTTTTTTTAAGTTTTTGAAAAATTTATTTTGAGAGAGAGAGAGAGAGAGCGAGCAGGGGAAGGGCAGAGAGAGGAAACCCCAAGCAGGTTCAGCACTGTCAGCATGTAGCTGGGCACAGGGCTCCATCTCACGAATTGTGATATCATGACCTGAGCTGAAATCAAGAGTCAGATGCTTAACTGACTGAGCCATCTAGGTGCTCCTGGGATGAACTCTTAATGTCCTTCCTACTAGAAGCTGGATCATTTAAAGAAAACCTGAAGGTTCAAGTGTACCTAGAATAAATTATTCCCTGTCTTTACAATTAGGCAAGAGAAGTAGGAGTGGCCATAGAAGACCTCAATGTAGGAGTGAAGAATCCCCTAATCCTTGGATTGCCTCAGAACCCCAGCTTCTATAGTTTTTTGAGGAAAAAAACATTGCTCATGTTCCCTGAAACATTTCTGGTTGCTTAGTTAAATCCTTAGTAAAAATATGAAATTAAATATACATTTTATATCTTTAACATTTCTTATATTATTGAGGTATAATTCATATGCAAAAAAACTCTATATATTTAAAGAGTATAATTTGGTGACTTCCTTGACCATTACTACAATCAATACAATATATCACCCTCAGAAGTTTTCTTGTGTTCTTTTGCAGCTGTCTTCCTTCTACCCTCATTTCCAGGAAACCACTGATCTGTTATAGATTAGTTAAAAGATTAGCCTAGTAGCGATTAGACCTTTAGATCACTTCTTAGTGTGGTTCCTGAATTAGTAGCATCAGCACCACCTAGGAACTTGTTAGAAATGTAAACTCCCTGGGCGCCTGGGTGGCTCAGTTGGTTAAGCGTCTGACTTCCGCTCGGGTCATGATCTAACAGTTTGTGGGTTCAGCCTGTGTCATGCTCTGTGCTGACAACTCAGAGCTTGGAGCCTGCTTCAGATTCTGTGTCTCCCTCTCTCTCTGCCCCTCCCCTGCTTGCACTCTGTCTCTCTCTCTCAAAAATAAGTAAATGTGAAAAATTAAAAAAAAGAAAAGAAAAGAAAAGAAAGAAAAGAAAAGAAAAGAAAAGAAAAGAAAAGAAAAGAAAAGAAAAAACTCTCATGTCCCATACCAAACCTCTGAATCAAATTCTGGACATGGGACCCAACAATCTGTTTCAACAGTCCATCCAGGTGATTCCAATGTGCACTAAAGTTTGAGAATCAGAAGTTTAGATTATTGTGCCTACTTTGCCAACTGAAAGAATAGACTCCAGAAATCTCTAAATTAAAGAAAACTTGGGCTTTAAAACAACTTATAACTTAAAATAAGAACATTCTGAGCAATAAAAGTTTGATAAACATGAGTGCAAGTTCTTTTTGCTATTTTAAAACTTTTTTATGGGAAAATTTTTAAATATATGCAAGAGATAATACTATAATGAATTCCCATGTATCCATTAGCTGACTTCAACAGTTATCAACTCATGACCAATCTTATTTCATCTATATCCCACCTACTTTACTCCTCCCTACACCATGATAGTATTCTATCTGTAACATGACAGCATGTGTCCCTAAAAGATAAGAATTATTTTTTAATGTAACCATAATACCATAACACACCTGAAAAATCTATAGTAATTCCTTAATATCAAACTATCCAGCCTGTATTCAGTTTTCCCAATTAATCATATATATGTGAATATATATATTGTATTTGGTTGGTTCAAAGCAGAATTTAGACAAGACTCAAATCCTGAATTTAGCTGATTTGTCTCTTCACTTCTTTTTTCATCTACAGGTTCCCCTCTCTTATCTCCTTGTTATTTTTTATTTTTCCTTACAATTTCTTTGCTTTGGAAACTGGATCTTCCATCCTGTAGAGTTTCCTCTATTCTAGATTTTGGCTGTTTACATTCATGTATCATTCAGCATGTTCCTCCATCCCCTCTAGTTTCTATAACTGGTAGTTAGATTTAGGGGCTGATCACATTTGAGTCTGTTTTATGGCAGGAATACTTCATTTGGTGTTTTATTCTTTTTTAAAAAAGTTTTTTTTTAACGTTTATTTGTTTTTGAGAGAGCGTGCATGTGCACAAATGGGGGTGGGGCAGAGAGAGGGAGACACAAAATCCAGAGCAGGCTCTAGGCTCTGAGCTGTCAGCACAGAACCCAACACAGGACTCAAACTTGCAGGCCGGGAGATCATGAACTGAGTGGAAGTTGGATGCTTAACCAACAGAGCCACCCAGGCACCCCTGATGTTTTATGCTTTTATCAGAAGCCTATGAGACCTGGTTTCTCTCTTTTAGTATTGTTAAGATTGGCCATTTTATTCAGGTGTTGTTAACTTTATCCAGCAACTGGTATGTTGATAAATAACTAACAACCAGCCTGGGGCAGGTATGAAGGAGGAACCCTGATTTGTAATATTTCTCTGATTTATTCCAATTTCCATAGTATAAATATTTTTACCATAGCTGGTTTTAAGCTACTAACATGTCATCTGGCCTGCAAATTTCCTGAAAATTTAACAGTTGGCTTTTGTGAACCTGTCAAGCCAGCTTGAGCACACTGCTGGCTTCTCCCTCCATTCATTATGAGGTACCTAATCAGCTTTTCACTGAAGGATTTCTAGCAGCTGTTGATGGCCTTGGTCTAGATGAAATGTAGATCCATTATTTCATTAGAGTTATAAAATGGTGGTATTCAAATTGCCACTCCTTGTAAAATTAGTATTAATTTGAATGGTTCCCTAAAGAAAAGATCTAGAAGTCCCTAAAGAAAAGATACGGGAAAGGTGGGTTACATTCTAAATTCTTCCCCCCACCCTCCCTTTTCTAAACCAGTTTTAAAGGTAATGAGTTGCTTTTCTAGCATCTTCCAAAGGCAACCAAAAGTATCTTTTACATTCAGCATCATTATGAATTCAAGGTTTAAAAAATATATATATTTATATATATCTGGTATGTTTGAATCCATTGCATTTATTCTTGTTAATGCTCAAATTATTCCACCTTTGGTTAGTGGGAGCCTCTCCAGGTTGACCACTAAGTCCTTTGATAAAATCCTAGTAGTCTTTGTTAGTTTTCTTACTCTCTGCCATGAAGATATTCTAAACTCTTCCTGTGTATTTCTTGTTTGAGGACTGGAATCAGGGGTGCCTGGTTGGCTCATTCAGTGAAGCATTCCACTCCTGGTTTTGGCTCAGGTCATGACCTCACTGTTTAGCAGTTCGAGCCCTGCATCTGGCTCTATGCTGACAGGGAGGAGCCTACTTGGGATTCTCTCTCCCTCTCTCTCTCTGCCACTCTCCAGCACTCCCAATGTCACATACACACACACACAATAAATAAATAAACTTAAAAAATAAAAGAAAAAGAACTGGAATCAACTATTTCCTTGTGAGAAATTTTATTTTTGAGACTACAATCTGGGCACTAACTCAGCTAGATCATTGCTTTGGGGTTGTTACTATTTTTAGGCCTTTTCAGTGAGCAGAGGGAAAATACATATTTTTCTTTAAGAGAAAATACATTGTGAGTACATGCTGATATTCCCAATTTAAATCTAGAATTACAGGCATTAAAATAAGTTATATTTAAAGTGCTTATAGGAAGAAGCAAAAATAAATGAAAAAATGTAGCTTTGTCAGAGATAACTGACAAAAGTTACTGGAAACTTAATCTTGGAACATTATACATATTTAAATGTGCCTAAGAGTCACTTCTCTGCTGTCCTTATAACTAGGATTCTGCTGGGAGAAGTAAGAGTGTTCACCATATATTTTCTCTTCAAGAGGATATTCATCTCAGATTTGATCCCCTGGCATCATTTATTCTCCTTACTGACCATGGCATCGTGGTAAGTAAATTCAACTTGAGATTAGATTCAGTCCAATCTAGTGGTAGGTCCAAAGTCGTCATATATTCATGTAATGAGAAAGATGGATCAATAAAACTAAGTTGTTTGTCTAGAAGAATAAAATTCTTTAAAGTTGATTTGAATTAAAAGAAGCAGAGGCATTGACAACTAATACCTGTTTGGGAACCTGGTTCTAACCACTACCATAAAACCAGGATAACTAAGGGAACTACAGGAACTGCATAAAATTGGATTAAGGATCTTTTAAAAATAATATTTATTTCTACATAAATAATATATGCTTACTGTAGAAAACTTGGAAAATTTAGAAATAAAGTAAAATCAGCCCACATTACTCATCATACTACCTATTATAGCCATTGTATTTGTCATTATGATACTCTATTTTTTTCTCATATAAATTTTGTATATGAGTCTTTAATATAAAAAGGTAATTTCTATTCTCTTTTGCTAATTTTTTTTCCACTAAGGAATTTGTTATGACTATTTTCTGACATCAACTTACATTTTATAACATGATGTTTTTTGTCATAAATATACCTTTACTTAGCCATTTACCTCTTGTTGGACATTTGGTTCCAATATTTCCCTCTACTATATAAATGCTGCTTGCAGCTAAAAACTATATTAGTTTTTTGGGATAAATTCCTAGAAGTGAATTGTTGGATAAAAGAGTGGACACATTACTCTTTATACTTTCTTATATAATTTCACAAATTTTTTTTATTTTATTTTATTTTTTTATTTATATATGAAATTTATTGTCAAATTGGTTTCCATACAACACCCA